>NC_142803.1:57681503-57999579 GCF_049724085.1 Artemia sp. Qi Xiang Cuo
TAAAATTAGTCAAGCTATTATAACCGATTATAAGAGCTAGAAACGATTTGCGCCAACAGAATGGGATTTAAGTGAAAAAAAAAAAAAAAAAAAAAACCAATTTTGCGAAACTTTCAAAAATAGTTTTGCAAATTACCTAGAATTTTTGCTCTACTAAATAATCTGAATTAGATGAAAGGATATTAAACGAAGATGATTTTAAATTTGACTTTGTCTGGTAGTCTGAGTCAACTTCCTTATACCCAAACAAGGCCGTACCCAGGATTTTCTTCTTTTTTTTGGGGGGGGGGGGGGAAGGGGTTACTCAAGGATTTTTTTTGGGGGAGCAGAGTTACACAAAAAAGCGCTAAAAAAATTTGTTTATATCCATTTCTGTTACGTTTTTATGAGTCAGACAAACGTTTTTTTTTGGGGGGGGGGAGGGGGGTTCAAACCCACCTACCGCCTGGAAACGGCCTTGTACCTAAGGCACCCAAAACCCTCCCTATTTCCAAGAAGTTCCCCATAAACAAGGCCTTTCCTTTATCCGAGCCATTTTCTATACCCAAGACCTACTCTAAACCCAAAAGACTTTCTGTGCCCAAAGCATTCTCTAAATCCGAAACATTTTCTATACCCAATATTTTTTCAATAGGTAAGATATTTCCTGTATTCGAGATATTCCCTACACCCAAGGCACTTCCTATACCCAACGCCTTCCTTATACACAAGGTCTTCCCTACATTTAGGGCATTTCCCTTGCCCAAGAGCTTCCCTTTACTTAAGGCCTTACCTACATCGGAGCAATTCCCTATACCCAAGAGGTTCCCTATATTCAGGACCCAGGATCTGACAGATGATGGTAAGGTTATTATTGTCCAGACATAGCAGATGGCTGCCTCCTCTCCCTGAAGTCTTTGATCATCACATGCGGGCTATTGTAGATTACGTTCCGATTACAAAATCAAAACAACAAAAATGAGATCAGAAATAACAAAGGTAATTTATTGAAATAGATACAGTATGCTAAGTAAAACAACGATTTAAAACAAATAAATAACATTAAATAACTTACAACGAACCTCATTTGAAAATCAAGCGAACGATAAAATCATTTTATATGTAAAGATGAAGACAACGACAATTTTACTAAGTGTTTACATTTTAAGTGTTTGTGTGTTTAGCTTTTCATCTGCAATAAGAAATAGTTGTCTAGAATCTTCACAACCCAACATGGGCCAAAGGTTGTTTTGTCTGATCGACACGGAGCCTACAGGGAAACTGTAAAAGAAAGATGTGGTTGTATCGATTTATTGTGCAGAAAATCAAAATTATGTCCGTTGATCCGATATACTCTCAAGACGCTCTGCTTACCTCTATTAATAAAGAAAATAAGGAAATAATACCTTTTGTATTAATTCGCAGATTCTAATTTTTTTTTAGACAAACAAAGAAGAAAAAATAAAAAATTACCAAACAGCTAAAGGAAACGACATTGAACAAGCAACAGCGAGAATTACGTTGAATGGTGAACGAAAATGTTGCACAACGGAATCTGCATTTAGAAGACAAATAGAAAATTTCAATGAAACGAAGGAACGTGTCATAAGCTTATACCATCTGTGAAGGATAAACAGGATAGAAGAATTGAATTGACGCCAGAACTTCTTAATTCACTTGAAATTGCTGTTTTCCCACTCTATGACTTAAAACTAATAAATAACATGATAATTATACTAATAGCCTACGTAATTTAGATTTAAATATTCCAGTGTATATGCAATAGCCAATGCCTGGTTGTTTCTGAACTATTGAAAAACCTAATGCATCTATCAGGGTCGTATCTAGGATATTCTTTTCAGTGGGTGTTTAGCACAAGGATTTTTTCGGGGGGAGGGGGGTTTAAACAAAAAAAAATCTAAAAAAACGCATAATAAATTGCTCATATCCATTTTTGTTACGTTTTTACGAGTCAGACAAACATTTCAGGGGGGGTCAAATCACCTACACCCCCCCCCCCTGGATACAGCCTTGGTATCTATGATTTCACGCGATATTACAAAAGAGGCGGAATGAATCCGAACAGCTAAAGCAAATGAAATGGAAAATGTCTGAAGTAATGATGAACGAAAATGAAGCACAACAGGAATCACAAAAGAATGAAACAATAATTACGCTAATACATAATTTATATAAATCAGAGATTATTCTACAACATGATGAATGAATCCAAACTAGCTAAAGTAAAAGCCATGGAAAAAATGCCTGAGGTAATGATTAACGTAAATGTACGATATCTACAGTTAGGCGACAGGCAATAACAACCATCACAACGAATCACAAATGCAAATGTTGAACAATGAAATCTGCGGTTAGAATACAATTGATAGCAAGGATCACAAGGAATAGCAAACGAAATCTGCGGTTGGAAGAGAAGCAACAGCTAGAATCACAACAAATCAAAAGAAAATACAAATTCTATAAAATGTATGATACTGTGGAAGGATAAACAGGAAGGAGGAATGGAATTCGAGCACGGGATTTCTTAACTCAATTCTAATTGCTAATTTTCTACATGACTTAGAACTAAAGAATTATATAATATTTATACTACGACCAGGGCCTGAGGGAAGATCAGGCTCCTGGTATATGTAAATACATATGGCGCGTAGCCAGTTGTGGTTGCTCTTTATCTAGAAAAAATCGCTTTATCCAGGGCCTGAGGGAAGATCAGGCTCCTGGTATATGTATATACATATGGCGCGTACCCAGTTGTGGTTGCTCTTTATCTAGAAAAAAATCGCTTTATCCAGGGCCTGAGGGAAGATCAGGCTCCTGGTATATGTATATACATATGGCGCATAGCCAGTTGTGGTTGCTCTTTATCTAGAAAAAATCGCTTTATCCTTCATCATCTTCCTATTCTATTTCGTTGAGAGCTCAGACGTTTGGCCTACATACATCTTTTACCTGCTGAAAAATGAAACTTTTTCTACCAGAAAACATTTTACATAGAACATCTCATTAGAATCATGCTATAATATTACTTTTGATTTCTATTGTGAACTGAATTATTGAATAAAAAGCAAGAATTACAAATTTTCGTTGGAATCTTAAAGAATATAGCCTACTTAGTAATAAAATTTACAAACACCTGAAAAAAAAAATACAAAAGCAATTGAGAAAAATTAATGACTCGAAACCAATTTCAGATTTCAACTTTTCTTTGAAGAAATCAAACATTTAGTTGTTTTTGTCACAAAATATTTTGATTTTTCGTTCTTCAGGAACATTTTAACTTAAATCAGCATTTTTTAATTTAAAGTAGATGAAATTGTTTCTATGATTGTTCCATTGCGATCAAAGAGGTTATTCCATATGATCTGTACTCACTTTTTATCTTACCAGCATAAGCCATTCTGGGAGGGATAAAAAATTAGTTAAAAGAGAGGGATACGCAGGGAGAGGGATCTACAGTCTTTTCTTTTTGAAATCTCAATCCATGTCTGAAACTACTTTAGTTTTCCAAGAGTGATTTTTAGACTTGTCTTTGCAGAACATCAATCAATTAGTAAAATATTGTAAGAACAAACTAAAATAACGAATATCATAACTATGGTAGACAGTTGGGACACTTAAAATATATAGTAGATTCTTTTTATTAAATACAAAATTAGAAATTATTAGATTAGATACAACCCAATAGAAAGAAGATTACTCTCACATCCAGTATAAAAAAAACACAAACAGAAATTTAAAATTAATTGACTAAAAATACCTGCTAATGCAAAATTTTCACTTCCAAACACTACTTAACACATCCCCATCGTCAACTACTGATTCCCCCCCCCTAGTGTTTAAGAAAGACCTCCAATAAGAGCAGAAATACTCAAAGCGAATAAGGCCCTGAAGAACAACAACTTCCCAGGCCCGGATAGTCTCCCCCTGGATATATACAAGCAGTGCCCCGAAAACACAGCAGAGTAGCTCCATGGTATCCTTGAGGAAGTATGGAGGACCAATACTACAATACAATACGAAGTATGGAGGACTAAGTCTAATTGACATTGTGGTAAACATTTTTGGGATTATCCTCCTTCAAGGGGATAACCGCTTCAAGGGGGAAAGGCAGAAAAGAACCCGTGAAAACCAAGCCAGTTTCCATCCTGGTAAAGCCTGCGCTGAAAATATTTTTGCACTCCGCCTCATTATCCAGCAGTTTGAAAGGTATAATTTTCCCCTGATTCTGATATTTCTGGACTTCGTTTCCACTTTTGACTTGCTCACAAGCCAAAAACTTTGGCAAATTCAAGAAAATGACAGAATACCCCTGAAATTTGTTGAACTGCTTAAAGCATAGTACAAGGGGTCTTTGAGCCGAGTCAAGTTTAAGGAGAAGGGACTGAAGAATTTTATCCGGTATGGTTTGGATTAAAATGACAAGGCTGCGTCCTGTCGCCGACTATGTTTAACTACTGTAGTAACTGGATGCTTGAAAATGCAATATATTTTCATCCAGGAGTTCAGATTGAACAAAACTCTTCACTTGGAAACCTTGAATACGCTGGTGATGTTGGAATCCTCTCGAACCCAGAGAAAGCCCAAACTATGCTCGATGATGTGGTTACTTGGGCAGATCGCAAGTCCGTACAAGAAAGACAAAATTCATGGCAATAAATAACTCTGATCCTATTTCGTCAACTGTAAATCAAGTACAATTGGAACAGGTCGACAGATTCACATACTTTGGCTCGAAACTTTATACTGATGAATCTTAAGACGTCGATATTCAAAAGCGACTACAGAAAGCACAGGCGGCCTTTGCTTCCCTGAGAAAACCATTGTGGAACCGGCGTGAAACTAGTGTAGGAACTGAAGTCCAAGTCTACCTGTCATTGGTTCGAACAATCCTTTTTTATGGATGCGAAACTTGGTCAGTAAAGGACTACATGAAAATGCATTGAAGGTGTTTGAGTATACCTGTCTGCATAGAATCCTTAGGATAAACCTGAATGATCGAATATTAAATGTGGAAATACGACGAATGTGTGGTACTAAGAGATGTGTTGCCATCATGATCAAGGAGCGTCGTCTAAGATGGTTGAGCCACGTCTTACGGAGGCCAACAGAGTACTTGCCTCGCCGAATCCTTATAGCTGAGCCACTTAGCTCATGGAAGGTACACCAAGGGGGATAGAAGAAAAACTGGCGGAACTTGGTTAAATCAGACCTTGAACCTATTGGGGGGTTCAGAAAGTTCGGTCACACATGGACATAAAGTTCAGTCAACTAATTGGCTCGCATTTGCATAGCAGCTGGCAGCAGACCACACTATATGGTTCAAACAGGTCTCGAAGACCCTTGATGCCGGGCAAGGTGAGAATGCCTGATTCCCGCCACAAGTACAAGTAAGTAAGCAATGCTTGAGCATCAGTACTTTGGAAATACGGCTTCTTTTTAGTAAATTCTAGTAGACACTTTTTTTTTAGTAAATTCGAAATTATTAGATTAGATAAACAAAAAAACATACAGACAGAAATTTCCTATTGTTTGACTAAAAATACCTGTTGATGGAAAATTTTAACATTTTTCAATGAAATACTTAAAAAACAAATTAGCAATATTTGAGCACCGATACTTTGGAAATACACATGCTATAAACAAACCAACTTGAAAATAGGGCTTTTCAATGGATTCCTCCATTAAAACTACTCATCAAATGGCCCAAGTGAAAGAATTTCATTTTACCAATTCGACACTCCTAGGGCTTTCCCCTAGAGTGACTTGTTTGATGTACTTTCAAATTGCCCATGTGAGAAAATTTTTTCTCGCAAATTTTACACTCATAAGCTTTCTCCCTGAAGTGAACTCTTGGATGTACTTTCAAGTTGCCCAACCAAGAGTATTTCTTCCCGCAAATTTTACATTCCTAGGACTTTACCCTAGAGTAACTTGTTTGATGTACTTTCAAATTGCCCATGTGAGAGGATTTCTTTCTAAAAATTTAACACTCCTAGGGCTGTTCCCAAGAGTGACTTGTATGATGTACTTTCAAATTGCTCATGTGAGAGAATTTTTTATCGCAAATTTTACACTCATTAGATTTTTCCCTGGAGTGAATTCTTTGATGTACTTTCAAGTTGCCCAGCCGAGAGAATTTCTTCCCGCAAATTTTACATTCCTAGGACTTTTCCCTAGAGTAACCTGTTTGATGTACTTTCAAATTACCCATGTAAGAGGATTTCTTTTTACAAATTTAACACTCCTAGGGCTGTTCCCTAGAGTGACTTGTTTGATGGACTTTCAAATTGCCCAAGTGAGAGAATTTCTTCTCGCAAATTTTACACTCATATGGCTTTTCCCCTGAGTGAATTCTTTGATGTATTTTCAAATTGCCCATCCGAGAGAATTTCTTCTTGCAAATTTTACAGCCATAGGGCTTTTCCCCGGAGTGAATTCTTTGATGAAGTTTGAGGGTGCTCCTCTGAGTGAATTTTTTCTCACAGATTTTACACTCATGGGGTTTTTCTCCAGAATGAATTCTTTGATGGGATTTCAAATTGCTCAAATGCGAGAATTTTTTAATACAAATTTCACATTCATGGGATTTTTCACCAGAGTGAATTATTTGATGCGATTTCAAATCCTCTTTACGGGAGAATTTTCTCCAACAGATTTCACACTCATAGGGTTTTTCCCCAGAATGAATTCTTTTATGCGATTTCAAATTGGTCAAATGAGAAAAAGATTTCTTACAGATATCACATTCATGGGGTTTTTCCCCAGTGTGAACTCTTAAATGCGATTTCAGGGTGCTCCTCTCAGCAAATTTTTTCTCACAAATTTCACACTCATGGGGTTTTTCCCCTGTATGAACCCTATGATGTGTTTTCAGAGCGTTAATCTGAGAAAAATTTTTCTCACAAATTTTGCATTTGTAAGGTTTTTCCCCAGAGTGAATTCTTTGGTGCAATTTCAATTGAACAAAACGCAGGAATTTTTTCTTACAAGTTTCACATTCATGGGGTTTTTTCCCGGAATGAATTCTTTGATGCAATTTTAAATTGTTCATTTCAGCAAATTTTTTCTCGCAGCTTTTACACTCATAGGGTTTTTCCCCAGAATGAACTCCTTGATGTTGTCTTAGGGCGCTCATTTGAGCAAATTGTTTGCCACAAATCTTGCACACATAGGGTTTTTCCCCCGTGTGAAGTCGTTGGTGTGATTTCAGGGTGCTCATATGAGCAAATTTTTTCTCACAAACTTCACACTCGTAAGGTTTTTCTCCAGAGTGAGTTTTTTTATGGATTTTCAGATGACACATACGTGAGAATCTTTTCTTACAAACTTCACACTCGAAGGAATTTTTTGTAGAATGAACTCTTAAATGCAATTTAAATTGGCCTATCTGGAAAAAAAATTTCTCACAAATTTCACACTCATAGAGTTCTTCCTTATTGGACGATGCAACCCCTGCAAACTCGTTCTTGTAATCCGAAAAGGGAATCTTGACATCTGGAACAGAAAGAACATGAATCTTCGGCAGTCCACAAACAAGATATAATAGGCACATTAAACAAACAGCCAACACAACAATAACGCAGCCACACGGGCTATATAAGCATCTAATTTCTTAGGGTTTTTTTTCAAAAACAAAAACAAAAAACAAACAAACTGAAGACCATTCTCATTTACTTTAAAAACCTTGACATGTCCAAAATTTCCGTTCCATCAAAATCCACAAGATACAAGCAGCAATTAGAATCTCGAAAATGACTGTCGATGGTCAATAATAAATTGTTTTCTTAATTGGGAGGGCCAGTGGAACTGCAAATATTGTGATAGATATCCCACTAGTGCTGACAAAATACAGAGGTGTAAGTTTTCACTATATTATTTTTTTTTTCAAAAATGACATTGTCGATGGTCAATAATAAATTGTTTTCATAGTTGGGAGGGCCAGTGGAACTGCACATATTGTGATAGATATCCCACTAGTTTTGACAAAATACAGAGGTGCAAGTTTTACCTATATTATTTTTTCTGCTACTTCATATGTAAGGGGTGGCCGTAGTGACGTTCGAAGGGTTGTTACGATGGCAAATTGAAAGTTTTTTGAAGAATTAAAAGTTCAACATTTTTCTTCTCTGATCAATCGAAACGTTTTTTTGTTTTTTTAACTAGGCTCCAATTAGGAGTTTACCCAATGCAAAGTATAGTGATGACTTAAATAAAAAGGCCTTATTTGCTTCCAGGTCATCTACACAGGATATTTGCTATATATTGAAAATAGCTTTGGGGATGAATTTGAAATATGCAGGTACTGTTTATGAGATGATGGGGAGGGAGGGAAGGGGTTTTTGTCGTGGAGGGAGCGGAGTGATTCACACAATTGTGTCTTTTATCTTAGAAACATTTGTGTATTGGATATCCACGGTTAAGCAGCAAGGTCAATAACTTTGTTTTGCTAGGTAATCAAAATGACTGTCTATTCGACATTTTTTTACTCAAAGGTGTCTACGCGATGGCTCCGGTTCTTTTGAAAATGTACCAGGAAAATTTTCAATTTATAAGAAGTATAATGCCCAGGGGCAAATTTTGAGGCAAAACATCGCCCTAGGGTTTGGAGCAAAAGCCTCATTGACCTACCCCCCCCCCTTCTCCCTGAAAAAATATACACATTAAAATAAGCTCCTTCCCCATCACAATTTAATCAAAGCCGTCTTTACACCCTCCCAAAAAGTTCCCATTTCCCTTAAATTTTCCTTACGACTTCCTCCCACCCCAACAATGAACGACCTGCTTTCCGTTAAGCCTAGACGGTTGGCCGAAAAGGACAATACTTGGCAATATGTCATCCTTCATCTACAGAAGGTGTACTAGCCATCTCAACTTTTCTTTCATTGCAGCCCAAGGTGGCGGGAATGAACCACGCTTTTCGTAATGCCCACTCTTTGAGATACGGTCTGTCAGTTGGGTACCCTAAACAATCTGTAGGCAAATTCTATGGAAAACATCTAGGAAATCTTTCTCCGTTTTAAAGAGCGCCAATAATTCAGAGCCATATTGGACCACTGTTGTCAGTGTAGCTTCCAATATTCCAGCCTTGGTTCGCAGTCCTATCTTCCTATCCTTCCAAACTTTTTCCAAAAGTGAATCAAACCATGGGCCTTGCCTCTTCTACTTTTAAAATCTTCACTAGACTCACCGTCTTTACTAATAAATTAATTAAACAAACTTTTTCCACAAAATAAGTTTTTCAAAGAAAAGTAAAGAACCCCATTAAACCAAAAATGAGCACGAATAAAATAAAATAATCTACCAAGCGTGAAACTACCACAAATGAGCATCGATAAATAAATGAAACCCAAAACGAACAGAAACTACAATAAATAACCGGAGTCAACTCAAAACCAGCAGAAATCAACCTGATATTTTGCACTTTAACTGAAAAAATTTTTACTTTCTTAACTTTAATAAATCAAATAATATTAACATTTTGATTATTAAATATGAGTATATGTATATTAAACAGACAATGCACATTCATTTGTATTTTTTCCAGTAAAGTGTAAATTATGTTCCAGCCTTGGGATGGTTTTGAGCCCTACTAATGTTAATTTCAGCTCGTTTTGAGTTTGACTCGGTTATTTATTGTAATTTCTGTTCGTTTTGGGTTTCATTTATTTATCGATGGTGATTTGTGGTAGTTCCACGCTTGGTAAATTATTTTATTTTTGCTCATTTTTGGTTTAATAGGGTTCTTTACTTTTCTTTGAAAAACTTATTTTGTAGAAAGTTTTTTCAATTAATTTCTATTCGTTTTATATTGACATAGTCTTTTCAGGGAAAAAAAAATTCTTTAAATCTATTTGTTTTTTAAAGACTTTATAGTTTAGCCTGCTATTTGTATGCTGGAGAAAAATTTTCAGCAATTTTTAACAACATACACACTTTTAAAAATTTGGACATAAATTTAGAAATGGTGGGCTTGAGAAGAGTGTTAGTTGCCCTCCAATCCCTTCCGATTATTAAAAAGGGCACTAGCCCTTTCAATTTCCAATCGAATTCGATTGGAAATTGAATTTCCTTTTCGAAGTTTCTACGACAAAGCTTTCTACAGAAACCTTATATACCCCAAGGCATAACTTACAGTCCTTGACCTGAGGGCTGTGAGGGGGGTTGTCATCCTCAAAGACATATTTTCCGAACCTTTCAACTACGTTGAACAAAATGGCTATCTCAAAATTTTGATTGGATGTGTTTGGGGACATGGTGGGCGTGAGAGGGGGGTTTCTTGCCATCCCATCACTTTCGACTATTGAAAAGGGCACTAGCCGTTTCAATTTTCAATCGAATGAATCATTTTCGAAAATTATACGACAGCTTTCTATAATAAAAAAACCATATATACCCCCAGGGCATAACTTACAAACCTTGTCCTGAGGGGTCGGAGAGGGATGTCATCCTCAAAAACATATTTTCCAGACTCCTTAACAATGTCGAAGAAAATAACTCTTAAAATTTTGACTAAATATGTTTGGAAATATGATGGATGTGAGAGGGTTGTTAGTTGTCGTCCAATAACTTTCGACTATTAAAAAGGGCACAAGCCCTTCTAATTTCCAATCGAATGAGCCCTCTTTGAAGTTTCTACAACATCGCTATCTATAAAAAACCTTATATGCCCCCAGGGCATAACTTACAACCCTTGCCCCGAGGGTTCGGAGGAGGTTATCATCCTCCAAGACCTAATTTCTAAAACTTTTAAATACGTTGAACAAAATGGCTATCTAAAATTTTGATTGGATGTGTTTGGGGAAAAGGTGGGCATGAGAGGGGGGTTAGTTGCCCTTAAATACCTTTCGACTATTAAAAAGGAATCTAGCCCTTTGAATTTCCAATCGAGGGAGCCCTTTTTCAAGTTTCTACGACAAAGCTTTCAATAAAAACCTTATATGCCCACAGGGAGAGCTTTCAACTACTTTGAACAAAATGGCTATCTTAGAATTTTGGTTGGATGTGTTTGGATAAATGGTGGGCGTGGAAGGGTGTTAGTTGCCTTCCAATCACTTTCGACTATTAAAAAGGGCACTAGCCATTTCAATTTCCAATCAAAAGAGCCTCTTTAGAACTTTCTACGACAATGCTTTCTATAAAAAAAACCTTGTATGCTTCCAGGGCATAACTTACATCCCTTTCCCTGAGGGCTGTGGGGGTTGTCATCCTCAAAGACCTGATTTTCAGAGCCTTCAACTACGTTGAACAAACTGGCTATCTCAAAATTTAGATTGGATGTGTTTGGGGAAAAGGTGGGCTTGAGAGGGGGGCTAGTTGCCCTCCAATCACTTTCGACTATTAAAAAGGGCACTAGCCCTTTGCATTTCCAATCGAACGAGCCTTTTTTAAAGTTTCTACGACAATACTTTCTATAAAAACCGTACATGCCCCCAGGGCATAACTTAGAACCCTTGCCCTAAGGGCTGTGGGGGAGTGTCCTCCTCAAAATCATAATTTCTATTTGGAAATTAACTACGCTGAACAAAATGGCTATCTTAAAATTTTGATTGGATGTGTTTGGGGAAATGGTGGGTTTTGAAGGGGTGTTAGTTGCCTTCCCATCATTTTTGACTATTAAGAAGGGCATTAGCCATTTCAATTTCCAATCAAATAAGCCCTTTTTGAAGTTTCTACGACAACACTTTCTATAAAAAAAAAAACCTTATATGCCCCCAGGGCATAACCCAAAACCCTTGCCCTGAGGGCTGTGTGTGTGTGGGGGGGGTCTCCTCAAAGACCTAATTCCAGAACTTTCAACTACATTGAACAAAATAACTATCTCAAAATTTTGATTGGATGTGTTGGGGGAAAAGGTGGGCGTGAGAGGGGGGTTAGTTGCCCTCCACTCACTTTTAGCCCTTTGAATTTCCAATTAAATGAGGCTTCTTTGAAGTTTCTACGACAACGCTTTCTATAAAAATCTTATATGCCCCCAGGGCATAACTTAGAACCTTTGCCCTAAGGGCTGTGGGGGAGTGTCCTCCTCAAAATCATAATTTCTATCTGGAAATCAACTACGCTGAACAAAATGACTATCTCAAAATTTTGATTGGATGTGTTTAGAGAAATAGTGGGTGTGAAAGGGGTGTTAGTTGCCTTGCAATCACTTTTGACTATTTAAAAGGGCACAAGCCACTCCAATTTCCAAACGAATGAGCCCTTCTCGAAGTTTCTACGACAACTCCTTCGATACAAAGTGCCCTGGTCTAAGACCAAGAACCAACAAATAAATAAATAATACATTGTGTCAACATCGTTCTTTACTTAGGCAGCGCTATTGCGCTGCCTATGATACTGCCAAGGTATGTGAAGCTCTCCTATATATCCTAGTAGCTTGTATTGATCCTGCCAGTCTTCGGTCTACAATAGCATAATCGATAAGGTTTGCTGTCTTACCATCACGCGAATACCATGTTAACTTATGGGCCATTTTATGACCAAACACTGTATTGGTTATGACAAGATTGTTATACCTACAAAATTGCAAAAGTCTGTAGCCATTACTGTTTTCTTTTCCCACACTAAATTTATCAGGGATAGGATCTCATCTATCCCTATTTCCACCGACCTGGGCGTTAAGATCCCCAAGTAAAACAAAATATTTCTACCTAAGACCCTGTCTATTTGCTCCTGTAACTGTAAGTATAATTCATTTGAGTCACTAGTATCTCCGTCAGTCGGTTCTACAGGGGCATATACTACTATAACTGATACCCTGAACTTTTTAGTTATAAAATGAACGATTAGCATTATATTATTAATACCTTCCCGACCTAAAAAGGACTTAACAGCTTCCTTATTCATCTTGAGCCCAACTCCCTCTCTATGTGCCCCATCCTTCCTGTCTCACTAAATAAATTCTATATCATCTACTTTCATGTTTCCTGCCGATGGAATATGAGTTTCTGAAACTTCTAATAAGTCCAGTTCGAAGCGTCAGAATTCGTCAGTCAAAATGTCAATATGACAGTTATTTTTAACATTCCAAGTTGCAAATTTTATATTCTTTATATCACTGAAATTATTTTTAGCCTCAGGAAAAGCAATGATTTCGAAACCAGTGCAGAACGGGGACAAAAACATCTTCTCAAGTTTACACAGAAGCGCTTAAGGCGACTTTGAACCAAAAAGCAAGAATTCCTCGGGACCTCCACTTTAATGGAGGCTTTGTCAAATCCTGGGTCTATCTTGGTCACAACATAGTTTTCAGCACTTCGCGATACTCTTTTATCAACAAGAGTCGAAATCCTGCACGGATAATCTCAAGCCTATTACCTCCAATTCATTATATATGCATGCATACAAATACTATACTACAACAAGGAGGCATACAATAGTAGATAAATTAGCTAGGAAGAGGTTTTTCAGCCCGAAAACACCGATTACGATAAACCAAGTCCAAAAGAATATCCATTAAAGAAAATCCTGTTCAAATGCTGTGTCGTTTACCAGGCTACAATTTCCTCGAGGGGCACCACTCCTCAAGTGGGAATAGAGTTGGCCATAATGTCCTCAGTCTTGCGGATGCCCCGATAGGGTCGAGATAGCTGTTTGCTGTGGTCAATGTCCATAAATCTGTATCTTCCCCCTGCCACAGTTGTCAGCCTATAAAGGGTCCTCCCAAGATGGTACTCTGCCTCACCATACAATTTAACCCATTGCTGGGAGGTTTGTAACTCACTTGACGTTTCCACACGCCAATGGGCTCTGTCCCTGTTGAGCGCATGTTCGAGGGGCTGTCTTCCTCTTCTACCTTTATTTACGCCCGCCGCACGGGGGTAACCTAGCTTCTATTATGAACCCCCAGGGACTAGGAGCCCCTTTGACCACATGGAATAGACTGAGGGATTTAAATTTGACACATTTTTGTTCTAATTTGTTTGTTGTTGATGTAACATATGTTGTAGATGTTTCCATATGTCTCAAAGTAGCTAAATATTTGACATGAAAGTCTGCAAATGAAGTGCTAAAATAAAAACTTTCTCTAATTCCTTTTTTCTTATTGTAGAAAGTGTTACCTATAGATTTTATAAAAGCAGTTTTGGTATTGATTATCAAATTTACTTTAGTATGGCTCTTAAATTAGGATCATTTGAATATCGATTCAGCTTCCGGTATTGATTTTCACCCATCCAATTGAGTCTTAACATCAGAAAAAAATAATCATAAAATCTATTATTAGAAGAAAAAAAATTAAAATATATCAATCATTTTAGAATATGCCTTTTTCGAATCAGAGTATTAAGTTCTGAAATATAATTTATAGAACATCCTTGGATCCTAAGAGGAAAAGACCCCATCAAAACCAATCCCTGCATTTCTTCACATTAAATTAATAAAGTAAAATTTTCTTAATCCCTTTTTTCTTATAATAGCAAATAACTTAAACAGACTTTCTGAATGTGTGGTCCAGATCTTCAGATGTTCAATAGTACAAATTTCAATTTGGGATCATTGTTTTTAATCATTATCACAGAGTCTGATGTTTCAATTGGGGTCGACCCCCTCCCCTCCATACCTTGGTTATAGCCTTCATATTGAAGATACAAACTTGTGAAAGTCATGATTAAAAAATTATGAATAATAATTTAACATAAGACAATTATTTTTATATACAAATTGTTTTCTAATAATAGGATTGATTTCCCAATAATGATTCCTGGAACCTCTGAAGGAGTTCAACAAGTTCTCATCTTATGACCCACAATATATAAATTTCTTTATAATTCAATGAAAGTTTATAATTTAAAAAATTTATACAAATCCTATAAAAATATGTTTATAAAATTTCAAAAGAAATTTATAGTTAATGATTTTTATAAATTATAAGTTTTATAGATTCTCGCACTATCAGCTCTTCAGTTTGCACTCATTAGGATGAGTGTTGTTATTGTTAACATAAAACTAGCTTTTTGCCGAAACTATCTTTTGTAATATACCGGACCTTTTCTCTTTTCAAAATTAAATATTAAGCTTAAAAATTAATAACAAAAAAGTTACTAAATAATAAAAAAATACCGCAGATCAATATTTTAAACATTTTTTTTTTTCAAATCAGAGGATTAAATTCTAAAGAGGTTATAGCAAAATTATCCTTAGGAGTTCAACAAGTTCTTATGTTGTTACCAAAATATATATTATATACATAATATACATAGCTTTTCTAAACACAAGATTAGGTTTATACAGATCGTTGTTTTAAAATGTAACACAACTTCTCTTGTTTCCAAATTTATCCTTAAGATCCTAAAAATTGTTAAATCCATAAATTCCGAGACTAGAAAATCCCAAAGACTATTAATATTTGCACATGTGTCAACCATGGGGGGGGGGATTCGTAGTCGCTATATCATTTCCCTCTTCCAGTATAAAAAATAATCTATTTTTTTGCAATAAAGGATGTCTTTGAGGTTCAAAAAACATTTTTTTTTATTTTGAAAATAACACTTTAACACTCTTCTGGATTTGAAAATTGGTCGGTTTCAAGTCCTTAATAGGTAATCGTTATCATTGTTAGTTGAACTGATTTCAAAGAGCTACAGATTAATATCAAATTAATGTAAAAGGACTATCAGGCTCCATTCGTTTTGTATTACCATAGATGTACTATTCAGTATTAAACATACATAAATGTAATAGTAAATAAGATGTATGACCATGCACCTTTGTTTCGACCATCCAGTTCATTAATCTTAGAGAAGTCAAGATCTAGCTTCGATTGTGTTAAATTTACAGTTGAGTCTGATTCCTTTTGAATTATTATATTAGAATTCCTTGCCTTGACAAGGGAATCAGCATTAGCTGGGATTTTATCTTCAATTTCTGGAGAACATAATCACATTGAACAAAAGGAATCTAGGAAATCTGAACCTAGGAAATCCAAGTTCTTTTTCGAATGCATAAATAAACAGTTTTTGGCCGTTTTAGTTATTTAGGGTGGGGGGATATATTTGTCAAAATCTAGGAGTTGGGCAAATTTGCGGTTTTTAATTATTTAATGCAAATACAAAAAAGACATTACCAATGAAAACATCCCCAAAAAGGTATTTTTCCAAATCTAGGGGGACAAAATCTAGGGAGCACATGCTATCCCCTTCCCCTCAATTTACACCACTGTCCTGCTGGTGATAAAACAGTAGTCTCTGAAAACAAGCGATTACAACAACATTAATGAAAGCGAAAAAAACAATACAATTTAAGATTTAACAAACACAATAACAGACAATAGCTTTATACATTATTTACTTTATAGATTATTATACATTATGTTACTTTAGATTTTTTAGAAAGTGTAAAATATACTTCTATTCAGTCCACGTCAAAGCATGGACATCATTAATACATGGATCCAGTCCAAATTTATTTTAGACTAGTTACTTTAGATTAAAGGATAAAGTTACTTTAGATTTTTAAGAAAGAGTAAGATATACCTCTATTCAGTGCACATTAAAGCATGGGCATCATTAGTACATGGATCCAGTTCAATTTTTTTTTGGACTAGTTACTTTAGTTTAAAGGATAAAGTCACTTTACATTTGTAATAAAGTGTAAAATATACTTCTAGTCAGTGCACATCAAAGCATGGACATCATTAGTACACGGATCCAGTCCAAAAACTTTTTGAAACTAGTTACTTTAGATTAAAGGATAAAGTCACTTTAGATTTTTAAGAAAGAGTAAAATATACTTCTATTCAGTGCCCAACAAAGCATGGACATTATTAGTACGCGGATCCAGTCCAAATTTTTTTTTAGACTAGTTACTTTAGATTAAAGGATAAAGTTACTTTAGATTTTTAAGAAATTGTAAAATATACTTCTATTCAGTGCACAGAAAAGCATGGACATCATTAGTACATGGAGCCAGTCCAAAATTTTTGTTTAGACTAGTTACCTTAGATTAAACGATAAAGTTACTTAAAATTTTTAAGAAAGTATAAAATATACTTCGATTCAGCGTATATCCAGTTCAAATTTTTTTTTGAATAGTTACTTTAGATTAAAAGATAAAGTCACTTTATATATTTAAGAATGTATAAAATATTCTTCTATTGAGTGCACATCAAAGCATGGACATCATTAGTACATGGATCCAGTCCAAAATTTGTTTTAGACTACTTACTTTAGATTAAAGGATAAAGTTACTTTAGATTTTTAAGAAAGGGTAAAATATACTTCTATTCATTGCACATCAAAACAAGGACATCATTAGTACATGGATCCAGTAAATTTTTTTTTTGGACTAGGTACTTTAGATTAAAGGATAAAGTTACTTTAGATTTTTAAGAAAGTGTAATTGTTCCTCAATTTACACCACTGTCCTGCAGGTGATAAAACAGTAGCCTCTGAAAACACGCGATTACAACAACGTTAATGAAAGCGAAAAAAAACAGCACATTTTAAGATTCAACAAACACAATAACAGACAATAGCTTTATACATTATTTACTTTATAGATTATTGTACATTATGTTACTTTAGATTTTTAAGAAAGTTTAAAATAAACTTATCCAGTGCACTCAAAGCATGGACATCATTTAATACATGGATCCAGTCTAATTTTTTTTAGAAAAGTTACTGTAGATTAAAGGATAAAGTTACTTTAGATTTTTAAGAAAGTGTAAAATATACTTCTATTCAGTGCATATCAAAGCATGGACATCATTAGTACATGGATCCAGTCCAATTTTTTTAGACTAGTTACCGTGGATTAAAGGATAAAATTACTTTAGATTTTTAAGAAAGTGTAAAATATACTTCTTTTCAGTGCACATCAAAGCATGGACATTACTAGTACATGGATCCAGTTCAATTATTTTTTTTGGACTAGGTAGCCTACTTTAGATTAAAGGATAAAGTTACTTTAGATTTGTAAGAAAGTGTAAAATATACTTCTATTCAGTGCATATCAAAGCATGAACAACATTAGTACATGGATCCAGTCCAATTTTTTTTTAACTAGTTAAATTAGATTAAAGGATAAAGATACTTTAAATTTTTAAGAAAGTGTAAAATATACTTCTATTCAATGCATATCAAAGCATGGACATCATTAGTAAATGGATCCAGTCCAAAAATTTTGTTTAGACTAGTTACTTTAGATTAAATGATAAAGTTACTTTAGATTTTTAAGAAAATGTAAAATATACTTCTATTCAGTGCACATTTAAGCATGGAGATCATTAGTACATGGATCCAGTTCAATTATTTTTTTTGGACTAGGTACTTTAGATTAAAGGATAAAGTTACTTTAAATTTTTAAGAAAGTG
Organism: Artemia sp. Qi Xiang Cuo; assembly: GCF_049724085.1. NCBI lineage: Eukaryota > Metazoa > Arthropoda > Branchiopoda > Anostraca > Artemiidae > Artemia > Artemia sp. Qi Xiang Cuo. The sequence continues at coordinate 57,699,811 of NC_142803.1, forward strand.
TAAGATATACTTCTGTTTAGTGCACATCAAAGCATGGACATCATTAGTACATGGATCCAGTCCAATTTTTTTTAAACGACGACCAAAGATGATAAATTAATAATTTGTCTGGAAGTTTGTGTTTACTCTCTTTCTCAATTCTTTTTTTACATTTACAATTTTAGCTATATGGTGTGTAGTGAAAAACAGATAGTAAATAGGACAAGCGTATTTAAGTGATGATCGGACAGAATATAATACAACGATAAAAAGAATAAAAGAATAAAACGATAAGTATAAGAAATCAATAAAACATAGATAAAACAAAAAACGAAAGAATAGAACAATATGCAATAAAAAGAAAAATCCAAAATAGATGGTAACCTACTATTTCAAGATAAATTCAATTGGATAACGTCGAATAACAAGAACTGCATAAAACGTCAAGTCATGCCTGACTCATGTCATCTTCCAGTCGATTGAAGTTAATTCAGATCATTTGCTGTACGGTTCATCCCAGTAATTATTTTGTACCAATGCTTAATAATAATCTCACGGAAAAATATTTATATTTTTAAAGAATACCATGACCAGTATGAAAAAAACTTAAACTCTCTTCCAATGAAATGGGGGTAGGGGAGGAGGCGTAGGCCCCCTCACCCGTTTTTAATAAATATCTTAAAGTAGCATACTAGTTCCGCTTCTCAAATAAATTTTTACTTGTATTTTTTAAATAGAGGCATAATTACAAGTGACACTCAGATAATAATTTTAAAACATCTTAAGCTGACTTTTAAAGAATTTTTTACATCTTTTTTTACGAACAGCAAAGACGAAGAAGAAAAAAAGACACTGAAGAAAAAAACAACAATGAACATAACTTTCAATTACTGAATAATAAATGCAGAATAAAGTATATTTTTGGCAAGTCCCTCATCAAGCATGAAAGTACTTTCAGCAATAATGGGGGGAACACAATAACAGCACATAATCAAGACATTGTCTTTAACTAACAGCATAGAAAAACTACATGTTCTGGATGAAATTATAAGAAGAAGCATATCACAAAACCAGGTGACTCAGGCATCAGTATGTATACTTTATTATACGAATTACTATGTATACATATCACTATTATACGTATTAGTACATACATATTAAAATATATGCAATGTATTATTTTAAAGATAGTTCAAAGTTGAAATGTTATTTACATAGAAAGACAAAAAAAAAACGAAAAACACAAGAATTTTAGTAAAAAACCCACCAGATGAGAGTAAAGGACAATGAAGCTTTCCTATACTTAGAAAACATATTACTTTCACAAGTACAAAAAGGGCATATTGGCAATTAATATTATCCTTTATTTATCAAGTGAAGTTTTACACCCTGGGAAGTTGTAAAAAAGGAGGCTTTGAATAGATTGGGATGGAGGAGGAGCATACGTAGCTGTGTTGGCCCCAGGCGGCTTGGTGCTACGATGAGTTGTTAGTAGTAATGGCAGTAGTATCAAGTGAAGTATCACAAGCAAACTATAGAAATAGCACACAAACAGAACGCAGCATTTAACTGGCAGCATTAAAAAAATAAAGACTATGCAATAAAAAGTCCCTTCAAAAAAGTCCCTTACTAAAAGGGCATATTGGCAATAATATTATCCTTTATTTTATCAAGTGAAGTATCACAAGCAAACTATAAAAATAGTACACAAACAGAGCACAGCCTTTAACTGACAGCATTAAAATAATAAAGACTCAGCAATAAAAAAGGCCCTTCAATGCTAAAAAAATGTAAGAGAAGAACCAACTTGTTAAAGTACAAAGGAATTTTACCTTAACAGAGATAATTTCTGACAATGCTTGTGATTTGTTCTTTGAGCTTAATTAGTGCTGTAATATGACGGGTGAATCCGTAGAGACTGACATTAGTCGAAATTGATAACAGACAAAGTTAATTCCATAACAAGTAGGACAACTAAATCACTAATTAGTGAATGTTAGTCATAAATATAAAGAGTAAGTAATAGTATTTTCATGGATTCTTCTTTAATTTAATATACCAAAACGTACCTTCATTTTTAGCATTAGTTAGATTAATTTCAGGTAAATCGAGGTCATGTTTCAATTGTGCCAAAATGACTGCAGAGTCAAATTCTTTTTTTATTGATATGTCCAAAGTTGTTGCCTGAATGAGAGAATCAGCATTACCAAGCATTTCATCTGCTTCTAATTCTGGTAAAAACATAATCAATATAAAAATAAGGGATCTAGATATTTCGGTAAAAGTTAATAAAACAAACTATGTGAATTAGAAACTAACAGAAAAAACACTTTCTACCACAGAAGATTTCCAAAAGTATAGAGCTACATTAAACCTCACATGATCAGGATTGAAGTCAAATAGTAATCATAGACAGCACAATAGCGCTACCTAAGTAACGAGGGATGCGGGCACAATGTATTATTTTTTATTTTTTTCAAGAGTGAAATAAACTTAAATCACTATCAGTCAGTAAGTTAAACCCGAAAAAGAGGAACAATCCCAAGGAGGAGCAGGACTGACTCTCCTTATATCTTGTGATAACCGAAACGCCACTTAAACTTGCTAAAAACAACTCTTATTTTAAGGTTTGAGTTTTATTAGTTACAGCATCAACAAAAAGAGTGAAAACGATCATATTAGCCAAGATTATTGAAAAGATCAAACAAAATGCAGATTGACTGTATAACACATTTATTGACACTGATCCTTTAAAGTAAAACCAATTTTGTAATTGCTAACAAAATAAAAAAGGAATTTCTAAAACATATCGTTTTCCGTGCAAATGACAGCTAGCCCTACTCTTGTCTGTCGTAGTTTCTGTTCGTTTAAGGCTTAAAGGGATTATTTGGTGCAATTTCTCTTCATTTTGGCTTTTATATATTTACTAATAGTAAGTTATGTTCGTATTACCCTTAAATTAGTTTAAATTGATATAAATTTAATTGACTTTCTGTTCATTTTTAATGGATAGTTTTTTTATTAGTGGATAAAATGATTATTTGTTTAACCTTTTTAGATTTCTGCAATATTTTTGCTTGCTATTCGTGTGTTGAAAAAAAGCTTCCAATGAGTTTTGACTATGATTGTGCTATAAAGTTTTATATGGATAGCTGCGTGGAATATTATTCAAGTATATGGATTAAAATCCCGCATAATCTTGGGGCGGCTATAGGGATGAAGATTTACTGCCCACCATTAGGTTACAACCCTGAGTATATTCAAATTTTACTCAGACATAGCCCTCGACCAATCCAAAACGTTTCAGCTGAATTTTCTTAGGCATTCCTGAAATCCCAATTACAATCCATTTTGACAGCCTTGAATGCACATAAGCTCATTTTATTTAATTAAGCATGCCCCTCAATATGTACTGAAAGTTTTAACGTAATATACTTAGCCGTCCCTAAAATATTCCACGCACTCTCTTGTGACCATTTAGATATAGGGCTATTTAGTTTGTTTTTATTCTTAGACATTGAAGATACGCCCAATGACCACCTTGAATACAACTTTTGTCGTTTGAATGCATTTATATATCCACAAAAACATGCCCAAAAAGTTCAAAAGTGATATACTTTCTGTTCCTGGAATATTGCACAGAGACCCTTTTGAAAATCTGCATCAACATAATCTCTTCTGATTTAGTTTAGCAATCCCGTTAAATGTCACTCTAACTTTCAACTTAATATCAAAACCCTTTACAAAGTTATAGTTGCATCTTTACATGTTAAACTAAATCTCTTCTGATTATTGCCCTTAAATGCCACTCCAACTTTCAATTTAATATAACATCCCTTTACATAGATATTGAAATCTATGTGTCATTTTGATAACCTCAATGCGCTTAAACTCTTTTGATTTATTTTCATAGTTGTGGTAATAGTATTAGTATTAGCTGTAGTGATAGCAATAAGAGTAATCATAGCAGTAGCAATTACAATCAGAATCACAGCAGTGATAGTAGTAGTCAAAGTCGCAAGTAGTCACAATCAAAAGCAGTGGCTAGTTGCAATCCCTAGTAATAGCGCTCGAAGTTGCAGTGATGGCCACAAAAAATCATATTCGTAATCTTGGGCATTCGTAATTACAAGTAATCGCAGTTCTAAGTATTGTAAGTGATTATATTCTCGGCCACAAGTAGTTGTAGTATTAAACATTCACAATCACATTCGCAAGTAGTCGCAGTCAAAACTACGAGAAGTCACATTTGCTTTCGCAAGTAGTTGCAGTTGCAAGTAGTTGCAGTCACAAGTTGTCACAGCTGGAAATCGTTGCCGTTTTAAGTTGTCAAGGTAACAGGTTGTCACAGTCACAGGTAGTCACAGTCGCAAGTGGTTAAAGTCGCAAGTAGTCACAGTCACAAGTATTTGTAGTTGTATTTGCTTGTGATCGAATTTGGTTGCAGTAACAATTAAAACCACAAGTAGTAGCAGTTGTAAGTGGTCACAGCCATAAGTAGTTACAATTTTCGTCGGGAACAATCGCAAACGTTTGCTGTCACAATCACAAGTAGTCACAGTCACAAGTAGTCCTGGTTGTAGTCACAGTGGTGGTAGTAATAGTAGCACTTTTAACAGTAGTAGTATGCACGTAGTTTCTTTTGGTAAGTCCAATATCCCTCTCAACATGCATAATCCATAAAAATCCACATAATCCTTGTGCTTCTGCAGGGTTGAAGCTTTTTTGCCCAAGATAACGTCATAGGCCCCAGGAAAAACAGATCTTAATCAACCATGGTCTTGAACATGACCTAAAAGTTCAGCTTAATGCATTTCGGTGTTCCTGAGATCCTGTAAAAAACCATCCTGTTGACAAACTCGAATACACATAGTGTCCTTTGAATTAGTTCAACATCCTCCCTAATATCAAACACCCTGAAAATCTTAACTTTAAATATCCTTAGCAGTTCCTGAGAAATTGCAAATGCGTCCTTTCGAATATCTGCATGAATAGTATCTTTTGATTCAACTCAATATCCCCATCAGCTTACGTTAAAATTTTCAACTTAATTGTTAGAAATTTCTAAGATACTACAAATAAGCCTTTTATAACCTAGATAGACGTGAGTTCATTTTCATTAAGTTTAGTATCCCCTCAGCATGCCCTTCCAAAGTAACACCTTTAAATGTGTCTGGGAAATTACACAGAGGCTCTTTTGACAATCAGGATAAACTATCCTAAATCCTAGATTTCTTTTGATTTAGTCTTCAACCACCCTTAGCATTGACGGAAAAGTAATATTAATATGAATAGGAGCCTATTAAGTAATAGGCTCAGTAAAAGTAATATTTGTAGAAATAGAAGCAGTAGTTGTTGTATTAGTAGCACCTTTGGTTAATTCAACATCTCAAGTTCAGTAGTACAGTTAGTACAATTCAACATCACGATTTGAATTTTCAACTTAATACCCTATGCCATTCCTGTGATATTACTGATACGTCCTTTTGACAACCTGGCTACACTTAAACTCCTGTAATCCGATAAATAATCGTAGGTGTACATAGCAGAAGAAGAAGCAGTGGCAGTCATAGTTCTAATAGCAGTCGCAATATTTAGACTCAAGTAGTTGATTGCAATCCAAGTAATTATACTTGAAGTCTAAAGTAATCCCAGTCACAGTCATAAGCAGTTGTAGTCAACAGCAGCCATAGTTACCATTGCAATTAGTAACAGTCTTATGTCGTCCCAGTTATAATAGCAAGTATTCTGCAAACAAAAGTAGTCTAAGTGTCGGGTCAAAAGATATTGAAGTCACAGCCGCAAGCAATAAGAGCCGCAGTGGTCGCAGCTGTAAGTGCGAGAAGTTGATGTTACAAGTAGTCTTAGACGCAGCTAAGCACAGTTACAAATAGTTGCAATCACAAGTAGCTCCACTGACACCACAAGTGGTTCAAGTCAAAATCACAAGTAGTCAAAGCCGAAATTAGAAGTACTCCCATTTACAGGTAGTCATAGTCGCAGCCAAAGGTAGGTACAGTCTTAGTTTTGAGAAGTTTTAGTCACAATCATAAGTAGTCTGAGCCAAAGCTACATGTACTTTAAGTTGCAAGTAGTCGTAGGGCGGTCAAAAATAGGTGCACTCACAGGGACAAGTAGTTGCTGTCACAAGGAAGAGTACTTGGAGCTCCAAGAAGTAGCAGGCACAAGCATTCGCAGTCGAAAAGTAGTCACAATTGAAAGTGTGCACTCAAAATCTCAAGTAATTACAGCTGCAGGAATTACTCACAATCACAGTTTATTGCAATCAAGGGTAGCCTACGAGTATTCGCAGTTGCAGTTGCAAGTATGTACAATCGTATCTATAAGCGGCCGCAATCACAACTTCGTAGCTCATTCGAGCACAAACTTAAAGTTCTAGTGGCTTTTTATAGGGATTAACCAGGCCCTCTCCTACGCTCCTTTTGTTGCCCTCTGAAATCTGCCAGAAGAGATTCGACCATAATTTTGAGATTCCTATTTTTATTCTCCCAAACTCCTTTTGTTGCCCTCTGAACTATGCCAGAAAAATTCAGATCAAAATTTTGACATTGCCATTTTGTTCAGAATAACTGAAAAGCCACTTTGCTTTTAAGAAATACATGGATATTGAAAAAGGTAAAGGGTATTAAGGAAGGTGAAGCTTTCCGGGAGTTTTCAGGAAAGTGTTGAGCAAAATCAACCAAGACTGCATGCAAGCACATTCAAAAAGGACGTATAAGCAATATCTGAGGAACAGTTTAGGGTATTAAGTTGAAACTTTCAGTCTATGATGAGGAGAATTTTCAATTGACCAAACGATTATGTGCATGCTGATACTACTACTACAGCAGCTACTACTACTACAATTACTGCGAGAACTACTACCATCGTGGCTGAGGGTATTAACGTGAAAATTTGATGAAGCATTAAGGACGAATTTGAACTGAGTCAAAACACACTATGAGCTTGCTGGTTTTCCAAATTAAGTATCATTAATTTCTAGGGAGCAGCTTAGAATATTAAGTTAGAGCTTACAGGATTTGTTGAACTAACTAAAAAGCGTTAAGTGCCAAGAAGCATTTACTTCTATTATTGTTACTACTATTACTGCTTCTACCACAACTCCTAGGGGTACTAGTGCTACTGTTGCTAGCGTGCTACTAGTATTACTAAGGCAAAGATGATTGAAGTAACACTTTCAGGGGATCTTAAGGGGAATTCACTATGTACATACAGGTTGTCGAAGTGGGTAAGATCAATATCCTAGGAACAGTTTTGAGTCTTAAGTTGAAATCTTCAAGGCCTTTTGACTAACTAAAAGGCACTTTGTACCTACTGCTAATACTACGACTCCTTCTTCTGCTACTAATACTAATATTACAACTACTGGTACAACTAAAACTAAGAAAATTAAGGTAATGTTTTATAGAAATATGGCAGAATATATTAAACCAAATCATACCACAATATTGTTCACAGGCTATCAAAAGGGTGTATCAGCAATATTTTAGGATTAGCTTAGGGTATTAAGTTTAAACTTTCAAGACACGTTGAGAGAGATGTTAAACTAACCAAAAGGCGCTATATGCATAGAATTACTGCTACCACTACTTCAGGAAATATTGAGGGGTATATTGAAGACCAAGTATATACATTGGAATTTTAAGCGGATGTTAGGGGGGATGTTAAACTCAATCAAACACACCATGTACAAGGATATCGTCAAAAGGGTATATAAACAACATTTCCGGAGTGACTTAGTGCATTATATTCAAACTACCAGAGCTTGTTGAGAAAGATGTTGAAATAACCAAAAGGCATCATGTGAATGCTGCTACTGTTACTAATACTTCACTGGTACTACAGCTACTACTATTGCTAAGATTATAGGTATTAAGACAAAACTTTGAGGGAAGGTGCGTGTTCATGCAAGTCATGAAAAAAGCATATTAGCAACCTCAGATGGATAACTTAGAAGGGGAATGTGAAACTTTCAAGTCTTTTTCAAGAAAATGTTGAGGTAATCGAAACACTATGAACATGCTAGAGAGAGGGTCCATTCGAGTGCAAATTAAAAGTTCTAGTACCTTTTTTTATGTGATAAAATGTCCAATGTATTTTTACACATAGTGTTTGCAATTGAGAAACAAACCAGGCATTTTTCAGGGAGGGGGAGTTGTCTGAAAGAAGGGATTTTCCAACAGGGAATCTTCCCAAAAAATACAAATCTAGTGTTGGTGGAACGGGATGCCAGTTTCGTGGAATGGGTTATAACTGTACTTTCACTCCTGAAGTAGTGATGCAGTATGAAAGGTTGACATAAAGGATCTGACCTCGAATATGACGCAAACCTTATTTCATATATATGTGTTTTAATCTGAAAAGATGAAAAGGTAATTACTTCAAGGTCAGCCTTCTTAAATTTAAATGTCCTTTGGTCACATCTTTCTTTTTAATAAGAGGGTTCAATTTCGGGAGATTTTTGACAATGACTGACGTCCATGATTGTGAACCGATGTTCATTATAGTCCTTATGCTGTATGTGAAAAAGTGAACTTGTTATTATTTCTGTCATGGGGTTAACTAGTGATGTCAAAAGATTTCAAATAGTTATGTTAGTATTTTATTGTTGAAAGGCAATTTTCATGCTTAAACACTTTCCCTTCAATTTTACAGCCAAACTAGGAGAATAAATTTTTTTCATGAAAAAGAAAAATGCTAATAACAGGGCAATAACAAGAAATTCAAAATGAATACAATTTTTTAGATTCCTTAGATAGAGCAAATTTAACCGTAAAAAACACTTATAATATATATATATATATATATATATATATATATATATATACACACACACACACACACACAGACTTACACACAGATACACACATATATACACACACACACATACTTACACTCACACACACACCTATACTCATACGCACACATATATACAGAAACATACATACACACACACACATACACACACACACAAACACACATACATATATACATACATACATATATATATATATATATATATATATATATATATATATATATATATATATATATATATATATATATATATATATATATATATATATATATATATATATATATATATATATATATATATATATATATATATAATAAAAATTATCTACTACAACAAAATACTTTAATAAAAAAAAACTAATAAGGATATTTCCTGTAAATTCTAATTTGATTGCTGATATTTGAAATTTTCTATCAGACCAATCTTATTAACAAAGTACACTCAAGCTTTCTCAGATCTTCAGCCCATTTTTTTACTTCCTCAGGGGACTATTTCGGGCCCTGCTGCCCTGTGGTAAGAGCAACATTAACAGAGCTGCAGCAATAACTGAAAAGTCAAAACAAGGTAGTGTCTTCACTGATTACTGTCAATGAAAATATGAGGAGCATTTTACCTTTTTTTTTAGAATTTTTATCTCTATTTTTAATCTCTCTTCCCCTGAACAACAAATTGTAAATAAAACTAAAGTACTAGAAATGACCATCACTTCTACACTGAAGCAGTATACAATCCTTGCAGAGTTGGTGAAGAGAGACAATGTTGGTGTGCAAATGGCAGCACTAATGACAAAATTTTGCGTACCATTTTCCTATATTGTAAGACTTTACTGTTATTTTATTAGACCAATCTTAGAGTATACTGCCCCAGTATGACACTGGTTTAGCTATGGAACAATCCAACTTTAAACCATTTTTTTTTTCAGTGGCCTAGATATTCCACTGTACTTTTATTAGACCACTATTACAGTATATTACCCCAGTATGACACTGGTTTAGCTGTGTTCCATTGTTATCTTTTGATCTATTTGTTATACAAAATAATTGTATTTGTTGATTTTTAATAAAATAAATTGATTTGAAATACATTGTAGGCTATTTTACATGTCTTACAATATTTTGTTCAACATTACTGAATAGAGATTAAATAAAAGAAAACCCATACTTGTTGAAAAATTTGTCATTCAGATCCTTAAGACTAACAAAAGCCTATGAGAAGCAACGCTGTTGTGAGAACAGGGCCACAATTACTGATAAGGAAAGAGTTAAAGATAGATGGGCAGAGAATTTTCAGAATGTGCTAAACAGGGTTAGTGTTACAGGAAAAATAAACAAGAAAATTAAAAAGTTTGTGACATCTTGGATCTGAAGGAAAATTTACTGTGTGAGGAGGAATTAGCAACAGTACTAAAAGGATTAAAAAATAATAAGGCACCAGGTCCTGATAGTGTGGTAAACGAGTATCTTAAATATGGTGGCTATGAGGATAGAATTACTGAAGATTATGAATATGATTTTTGAAAAATGGAAAGGACCAAGCAATTTTAGGAAAGCCCTAACGAAACCCCTGTATAAGAACGATGATAAAGAGTCAGTGTGGTAATTATAGAGGCATTAGCCTGGACTCTGTAGGTAGCAGATTACTCAGCATGATAGCACTTTTTAGACTGAGAGATGCCATAGACAAAGTTTTAAGAGAAGAAAAGTATGGTTTTAAGAAGGGTAGAGGATATGTTGACAAAATTTTCACTCTTAGGTTAAAAATTGAGAAGGGCCTGAGTCACCAAACACCTTTAGTGCTCAGGGTTTTAGATTATGAACAGACATTTGATTTAGCTGATATAACAGCTCTAGCAAGGGTCTAGAAAATGAAAGCAAGGGAAAGAAAATACATATAAGTAATTATTGCAATGCATGAGAATAACACTTCTGCAGTTAAGGTAGGAAATGAGGTTAGTAGTTGGTTTTACATTAAATCAGGAGTTAAGCAGGGTTGTGTTCTATCCCCAATCATATGGATTATTTAGATGGACTTTGTCTTAAGAAGCACAGGAAAGTCAATGGGAGAATACAGATCAAATGGGAAAAAATATTTTTCCTGGACTTAGATTATGCTGATGGTTTAAGCATCCTAGATGAAAGTGTGGGCAAAATGATTTAACTTTTAGAGCTTTTGAGAGGGAGGCTTTGAACAGATTAGGATGGAAGGGGGTCATGCATAGCTGTATAGGCCTCAGGTGGCCTGGTGCTGCAGTGAGTTGTTAGTAGTAGTAGTAAAATGCAAGCATCTGCCATAAACAATTGGGTCAATTATCTAGGAGGAAGATTACTTTTAAATAACAATTGAAAAATAGAAGTTGTTAATTACAAAGCATGAATAGAGATGCAATTCCATATAATATATAGGATGTAATTTGCTTTTATGTTTCTTTTATTTTTGGAAGTTTTATTTTGTTGTCGGAAGGTATAGTTAAGGACTTATAGATTTTCTTCTGTATTTTCAGAGCAAAAGTAATAAAAATAAACTGAACCTTCTTCTATTGATTATTTTGCTAAATCAAGAGTAATTCTAGTTACCTTCCTTAATAACAATCTGCTCAGAGAGGCTAACTCTGTCCATCTTTCACCTGTCTAGCCACGTATATACAATCAGTTTTCTTGACCAAACTTGTCCTCCAAGTAACTTTAAAATTCCATGATGAATAATCAATAAATTATTGTAATCAATCTTCACAAGAGCAAAAAACCTAAAAAAATATTTATAGTAAATATCATAAAGCTTATAAATTCATTTTGGAAACAGATATAGGAAGATAGTTTATTCAAACACATTGCTGTAATTCACCATGTAAAAATAACCCTTAAACATTTGAAATCTTAGTCATAACCAATATCATAATTTCATCAAAATCCTGAAGAGAGGGGGGGTGGGGGGTGGCAAAAGTAGGAGCCAATTTTCCCTAATCAAGTAAAAATGACTGTAAAAACGGAAATATGAGCTGTTTGCTACCATAAAATAGCTATATAATACTATAAAAGTATTATAAAGGTGGAAGATAGTACTATAAAGGTAAATATAAACCAAAGAAAACTGATCCATTTCTGTTGATACTTGAATTATGCAGGCTTATCTTAATTTTGACAATATTACTGAAGAAACAAAATTTCTGCTGGGGGGAGGGGCAAACCAAGGTCTGGGATGGGCAGTTACCCCCTTGCCCCTAGCAAATTACACCTCTGGTCATAAACCTAAACAGGAAATTTCCAGCCCCCACCTTGAATAACAAAGAAGATCACATTCTTGCATCTGAAGCACTGATCCATTCTCTTTTTGTTCTTTTTTTTGTTTCTGACAGGGCATTGAAACAATAGAGTTGTTTAAGGCCTCTTTTATTAGCTAGTTTTTATATATAATTAGTTATTAGCTTAACAATATACTCTAACAACTATAGAAAAAGTAAAAAGTTACCTTTTGGGGCCCCATTAAAGGCTCAAAAGGGAATTTTCTCCCAAAGGAATTATCAAATTTGGAAAGAGCATAAAAAAGGAATCAAGTGAATTATTCACTTTCTTCTTAGCTAAGTTATTTGAATATGTATTTATTTGCCCCATAAACTAAAGTTTTGCCTTTGAATGAAATTAATCCAAGTCCCAGGGTAAGACCCTAGTATTTGGATAGTGCTTAATCTTGGACCAAAACCTTGATTAAAATGTATTTTTCCTAAGCATGTGTAATTAATCTTGCATCTGATGTATACAGGTTTATAGAGTTGGGGTTGACTAATAATTGAGACTAAAATAGGCTAGTTTGGATCAGCTGTCCACAATCTTGCATTTTTTTTCTTCAATAATTTAAATTTTGATACAAGTCACCCCTTACAGTCTAGCCTATTTAAATACAGAGTAAATGTGTGGAGTAGCAGCTATCCAAAGGAATTCATACTAAGACAACGAAAGGGACACTATTAAATTGCTATTGCTTTTTAAGGTTAGAATCATATGCCCCCTTACCTAATAATCTCAAAAATAGCCAGAGGTGTTGTTTGAGGGTGGCAGTTGCTCCCCCATAATTTGTAGAAGAAAATTATTATACAGACCATGCCCCATTACTATCCAGATATGAACCCCTCTAGCCCCCCCCCCCCCAAATAAAATGCTGGAAATTTGCCCCTGAAAATAGCCATAGTCTCCTCCTGGAGCTATTACTCTGCAACTTAACCTGAATATGCACAACTAGATGTCTAATTACTACCAATTTCTTCAAGTAGGTCTATTCAGCACTTTGGCCCTTAGTGTTTAATTGATTTGCTCTCTCACAAATCCAAAACTTTATCAACAGAAGCTTTTAAATCTGTCAAGGGTCTGAATTCAGCAATTACTGAAATTGTTTAGTTGATTTATGAGTTGAATAACCATTCATATCTATAATCCTTGTTAAATCATGTGTCTTTGATGAAGCCTTTAAATGAAACAAACACAATTTGGCACAGGGTATGTCAACACTTAAAATATCATGGGGCTGTACTAGTACATTGTAAACAGTGTTTTGGTGTAAGCCTAGGATTCCAGCCATACATAACCAAACATGCTAAGAAAACAATTCTCTGAATTTTACCAAACTTTTGAAAAAAGCCAAGCTTTTGATAAGCATTTTGTCTGTTTTCAAATTTTTGTTGAAAGAAATGCCATCCTTCAATATTTATTTATAGATGATGTTAATCCTGGCAACTTGTATTAAAGACAAAGTTTAATACAAACATTACTGAAATTTGCATAGCAGTGCTATTGAAATCACCACTGCAGTTTCAATAGCAAGGCATATAAATTGATTTTGTAAAAGGTGCAGCATTTAGCCAATTTTCAAAATTGAACTAATGTCATTTGTGAAAAATTATGAATTTATTCCAAACTGGAAAAACAAGGAAAGAAGAGAAGAATAAAGGTTTTCTCTTCCAAAATATACTAACTAGGATTACTCTGCACATTATGAAGTAAGATATATTTTCTTGACATGATTCTTTATGTATGGCAGAACCCTAGGCTTATACCAGTTGTTTTTACTTAGATTAGTGAAATTGGTCTATATGTCACAAACCATAGGCCTATATAAAAAGTGTAAATTCAAATTTCTAAGAATACACTTTTTTAGCACATTGACTGCCACCTACAAGATAACTTATAGATTGCATTCTGTTCTAGGATGCCAACTATGAGTTATCTTGTAATTGTTTTTCTAGCCATTTTGGTGCAGCTATGTTTATACTTGTAATATATCAGTGTTAATATCAATAGATGGCTTCTGGGAAAAGAACAGAGAATCAATGCTGGCTTGTATGAACAGAAAATTTATTACAAAAAGTATAATTACAAATAGTTAAAAATTCAAGATATAAAATTATTTTTTATTGCTTGTAGAACTTCTTGAAATGATCTTCCACACAAAGGGCTGGCTTATCCCAACAAAGTGGACAAAAATAATGTGTTTCATGACATTTTTTTGCTTGTGTGCATACATAACATGGCTTTGTTTGATGCTACTTTTTTCTGTAGGTGATAGACTTTCTAAATAATAGAACTTTTTCAACCTTATATAAATAAATACCAAATGCTTAATAATTTTGTGCCAAGTTTCATTGTGTTAAACAAAATTAGAACATTTTTCACTGTCTGAATTAATATTTTTTTATTCTTCTTCTTCTTCTTCTATTTAACAGCAGGCGGGCTTTTCAGTAACACTATTTAGCCCTTTTCCTTTTGCTTCACTCTGTGGGCTACAGAGCTACTGGCTTGATTGCCTCATATTTATTAGATATATTCAGATATCTTTCAGCAGATCTTTCGACTCTAGGAGTTCAAATATAATATGATAGATGTAGATTTCTATGCTCTGTGTGCAGGTATAGTTGGCTAGGCTCTTGGCTGATAGTGGGATTTTGTGGTGTTTGAAGTATTTTAACAGTTTAGAAATCAAGGTATGTTGTGCAGACGTCAGCATATTACATTCAAATAGGCAATGGTCAATTGTTTCATTATTCATATTACAATGCCTGCAAAGAGGGGACAGGGGAATTGAACCACTTGAATTAGAAAGCTTATATGAGAATGCAAGGAAATTTAGTCCATTTGTTCCAGAACGAATTCTATGATAAATTTTAGAAAGATACTTATTGGGAAAGGGGGAAAGGATAGGATTAATCTCATTAAAATTAATATCTGATAGCCTCCATCGGTAAATATCTCTAATTGGGATTGGTCTCCCACTTGGCTGGTCAATATTTATAGCATTTTTTGCTATTTCATCAACCTGATGATTACCACTTATGCCAGAGTGGCTAGGAATGTACTGAAAGTAAGTTTTTATGCCACTTGAAGCAAGATTATCAATAATACTGAGACAATGATAAGTGTCAATGTCCAACTTGTATTGAGGAGCTGGGGCCAACAACTCAAGGCTTGATAAAGAGTCAGAATAGATGATACTATTATTTGAATTTTCAATCAAAGATTGGTTTTGCTTAAGGTGTTCTAATGCCATGTTTATGGCATTTAACTCAGCAGACATTATAGATAAATTATTAAATAATCTCTCGCCCATTGCAATTTTCAGGTGAGGAAGGAAAACACCACTTGCAACCTTCTCATTCATTTTTGACCCATCAACAAATATTTGGAAGTGATTTTTATAGGTAATTGTATTAAGTTCTGCAATTTTTTTCTGAACAAAAGCAATGGGGGTTAAATCTTTATTCCATTTTGAAAATTCAGTATTTATTATGGGAAATGACCAATTCCATGGAGGGGATTGGGGGAAAGTAGGTGCAATAGACTTTGCTGGTACAGGGAACTTCTTTTGAATATTGGCATACTCATCTGCAATACCTCTATACATGGCTGGATTTCTTAACCAATTATGTAATGTGTGTGAGCTATTTGATTCAATTTTTGTAAGATGTTTTATCAAGAGAAAGCTACGTCTCTCCCTTATTGTTGTTAATCCACTCTCCATAAGCAGAAACTTGGTGCTTGTGGGTTTCCTAAGACCAAATATGAGACGTATTATATCATTTTGTGTTGTTTCAATTTTTTGCATCTGGGTCTTTGCACATGCACCATAGACAATGAGCCCATAGTCAAAATGGGGTCTTATATGTGATTTATAAAACTGGAGTAAGGTTTTCTCCTTACAACCCCAGGGTGTGGAAAGAAGTCTTTTTAGTATATTTGCTTTTCTATAACATTTTTTTATTGTGTTTGAAATGTGGAGGTGGAAATTAAGTTTTTGGTCAAGCATGAGACCTAGGTAATTAATATTATTATCTTCTGGAATAGTTGTTTTATTTAGAGTTAGTTTTGCATTAACATGGTTTCGCTTCCTGTGAAATTGGATTATTTTTGACTTTGTGGGTGCAATGGGTAAATCTGAATGTTGAGAGAATTTTTCAAACTGGAAAAGTGACTTTTGCAGATTTGACTGTGCTATCTGAAAGGTGTTGCCAGATGACCATAGCACCAGATCATCAGCGTATTGTAGATTCGTGTGGGGTAGGTTCATGTCCCAGAGATATAGGGCAAATAGGAGGCAACTGAGGACTGCTCCCTGAGGTAGGCCTTTGGATATTGTCTTTTGGGGTGAAGAGGCTGAACCAACACAAACAATGAAACTTCGCACTTCTATGAAGGATTTAATAAAGGATACTAGCTTGGGAGGTACTCCAAGGTTTGCAAGTTTATTTAAAAGGATTTGGTGGTTCACATTGTCATATGCTCCTTCAAAATCAAGGAAAGCTGCCACTAGGATATTATTTTTTGAGAAAGATTCATTTATTGCATTTGTTAGCAAAATGAAAACATCTGTTGAGGAGTGGTATTTCCTGAATCCAGTTTGAGTGTGTGGGATCATGTTATTTTTCTCAACAAACCAGAGAAGTCTGTGATAAATCATTTTCTCTATTATTTTCCCCATCACCGGTGTAATCATTATGGGCCTATAAGACTCAGGGTTATCTTTTGGTTTATTTTTCTTTAGGATTGGTAGGAGGGACGAACATTTCCATATATTGGGGAACCTAGAGGATGCCCAAGCGTGATTATAACAATTTAGCAGTTCTTGTTTGTATGAAGGTGTAAGATTCTTTATCCATGTAGGGTGTATATTGTCATAGCTGCTGCTAGTTTTGGACCTAATATGATGTATTGCATTATTCAATTCCTGGATTGAAAATGGATTAGTTATGTACTCGGATCCTGGGCGTGGTTGGTAACTAGGGTTCATAGGAATTGTGGACAGATTGCTTTGATTGTTTGATGTTAGCTTATTAACAAAAAGAGTTGCAAATAGGTTAGCCTTTTCAATATCATTGTCATAATGGGTATTATTATGTATAAGCTCATACAGGAGTGGGTTGGGAGAAGTCTTTTTCCCACATATGTGGCTTATGACTTTATGTATAATTGGCTCATGCGTTTCTCTGGAGAGATTATTTGCAAAATTATTCCAGTATTTATATTTAGCATATATTATAGTCCTTTTTATATTAGATTCTGCTTGTAATTTTTTTAAATATGTAGTAGGTGTTGGTTTTTTTATGAATTCTGTCCTAGCTGCCTTTTTTATATTCCATTTATTTAGGCACTCATTTGTCCACCATGCTTTAGGAATTTGTTTAGGGAATGTTTTCTTAGGTGTTGTCCTGGGGATAGCATGATTAGCTGTATTTACTAGTAAAGATGTCAAGGCTTCAGCATGTGTGTCAACTGTTGTGTTAGAAATGCATGAACTTTGGGTGAAAGTTGTAATTTCATCATTTAGCTTATTTTGGAAAATAGACCAATTTGCTTTAGTGTTGATATAATTGGAAGTATGAGAAGAAGTTTCAGCAGGTTCATTTAGGGAGCAAACTATAGCAAAGTGGTCTGTACACAGACTATCAATTTTATTTATGTAAATTTTGTTCAAAAAATTTAGAGACACAATTTGTAGGTCAATTGTGGAGAATTTGGCTCTTTTGGGGTTAAAATATGTATTTAGGTTTGGAGGGGTAGCAACAGCTAATTCATTATTATTTGAAATCATATGCTCAATAAATTTACCAGCTTTATTTGCTGGTTTATTCCCCCACAAAAGGCTGTGGGCATTGAAATCACCACAAATAATGATGTTTTTTAACATATTAGAATTATTTATATAATTAAAGAAATCCTTGGCATCTGAAGTTTGGCCATTAGGGTTATAAAAGCTTATTATGTAGGTTTTTAAATTATTCAGCCAAACACTTATACCAATTACATCAACATCATTTTCAAAATCTGGAAAATTGATGCCACAAAATTTTATATTATTATTAACTAATAAAGCGACACCACCTCCTTTTCTCTCTGAAGATCTATCCTTTCTCAGGATAGTGTATCCCAGAGACTTAATTTGTTGATTTTGGGTTAAATGAGTTTCCTGGAGGCAAGCAATATTAATAAAATTATTATTCATAAATGATGTTCACTTAGCTTATTTTCTGTGAGTGATCTTACATTCCATTGGAGTATTGATAAATGTTGTGTTGTTGATTTATTCTTCATATGAATGTGTATCAATGTTCAGCTTTTTTAAAAGTAAAGCAAGATCTTTTTTTGCTTGAATGAGCATATCATCTGGGATGTAAATTTTTGCCAATTCTGCAATAATTTTTGTTTTCTGTAGTTGATGTATGTTCATGGCCTGAACTGCATTACAGTTTAGAATGAATAAGCATATATTTGGGGATTCCATTTTTGGTAGTGCATCCTGTTTGTTGGTTAATGGATTAATTCCTGGTAGTGTTTCTGGTTTGTTCCGTCTTGGGAGGGAGGGTCAGGCTGGCCTCATCTCACCGGGCCGGGAGGCGTCTTGGTTTAGTGAGTGCTTCGGATAGGGATATGAGTTAGGGGGCTTTGAAGATGGGGTCTTATATTAGGTGCTTGAGACCTTGGGGGCAATTGACTTTGGGGGGTTGGTTAGTATCATTACAGTCTTTATTTGTTATTGTTGGGCAGCATTTGCTTCCATTGCTGCAAAGGGGTATGGGATTGCCTTCTCTGTTGATATTTGGAGTGTTAGAGCTCTTTTCTTGTATGCAGGGCATAATGATTTATTTGGAGATTCATGTGGGCCTTTGCAATTGATGCATGTAGGCTGGGTGTTGTTGCAAGTTGTCAGCTCTTTAGGATGGAAAGATTTACAATTACTACACTCTTGGAGAATTTCATTGCATTTGTTTGTTGTGTGTCCCAGTTTGAAACACTTCTGACACTGAAAAGGCTTAGGTTTGTATTCCTTGTGTGGTTTGATTTGTCCAAATAGGAATACTTTTTCTGGGATATCAATTTTATCCTTCAGTGTGAATAAGAAGGATCTACTAGTTTTTAGGCCAGTAGAGTTAGGTTTTCCAAGTTGGGTAACATCCTCAACTGGGATTGTGTTTTCAGCCCTATCTGAAAGGCCTTCTTTTAACTCCTGAGTAGATATCTCTGGGGGAACATTATAAACTACTATTTTTGTTGGTGATTGTTTTGGGTTCCAATTAGATGCAATAATTGGGGTATTCAGAAGGGATTTAAGGTTAATTATTGTATCTGCTGATTTCTGATCTTCTACAGCTATTAGCAGAGATCCATCACGGTTAATGTTAAGAGAGAACATTGATTTTAGCAATTTAAAAATTGCAACTCTTATTGCAGAGATCAATTTTATTTCAAAGGGGGTAGTGGGATTAATTTTAAGGTAAATTCCTAAGTTTTTGGAGGGATGATCTTGGGCAGGGAGAGGGGAAATGCTTTTAATTGGGGAGATTTTTTTCCTTTTTTTAGAACTTCTAGAGAGGACCTCTTGAAACCCATTATCATCATTTATGGTTACATTAGCCCCTACACTTATCATTGTCCTATTCTCCGAATTGGAGCTATCATTTGAACTTTGAGAAAGTGTGCTTGACCAGCCAGGATGGGTATCTTTCACTATGTCACATTCACTGGAGTTTGATTTGGGATCTGGGGGGAAATTTTTTTTTGGAGGACTTCTAAACATTGCCTATTGGAAAAAGCTTTAAACAGAGAAAAAAAAAACTAAAGCAAGAAGGGAAAATGGAATTAGATCAAACCGTCTGCACTATACTATGGGGAGAAGAACACCACAGTATAGCCCTGAGGATGAGTTGAGCAGGATTGGTATAACTGCTGATTAGAAGTGATAATAATTCACAAGAAAATTTGTTTTAATTTTCTTATAGAGTTGCTGTTGCTGTTGCTTCAGTTTCAGTTCCTTCCACTTCTTCATCAAGATCAGTATATCCTGTGAAGCTTTGAAAATCTAAAGCGTGGGTACGACCAACAAATTTTGTTTTATTGAGGAATCAATTCTGCTGTCAGTAGTCTATTTTAATGACAGTTTTGAAAACAGTGATAGGTTTTTGTTAAGTCCTCATCGGGGAGGAAAAACTGACTCATGAAGTGTTTTGTGTTTTTTTTTATAATGGGTGGACAGAAACCGTAAACTATTGAGTCCTCCGAAAAAATTTGACTGGTCTTTCTAATGGTTGTTTCTTCCCCATGTAGGTAAAACACATGCTATGCCTGTTATTATGATGTGCACGGAGAAATGGTTCAAACATATGGAATCAAGATAGCCTGTAGTTTAGGTGTCAACTGACAAAAATACACTTATTATCAGGTCGTCTGTCGTTATGACACATCTGATCTATCCAATCTGAAAGCAGTTTCCAGTCAAAATGAATCTGCTGATTGCGATTATACCCAGGAATAGGTAACTCCAAGTCCAAATCGGTCAACTCTCCAAGAAATAATTTGAATAAAGAGGACATAGTAGATTACCGACTGGTGAAAATTCAAAGCAGGTTGTTGTTTCTCCTTCTCCGACTGCCTTGATCTACCCTAATCGAACGAAAATAGTCTAGTAACAGACTTATGAAGGAGTTTTATAAAAAGACCCTTCAAGTTGGAGTTTTTTTCTGTACTATGCAAGCCTGCTCCTACCCTCAACCAATTTAGAAGTAGCTATACACTTTTTAGGGAAAAGAAACATTCCATTTCCCGTAACTCCAACGAATCGATGTTGTCAGCCTATGCAGCAACATTTAGTTTTAATTAAAAAGATATAAATAAAATTCGAGTGACAAGCGACAGTAGTATGTTTATTTGAATGAAAATGAAAAAAAAAAATAGAAATAGACAGAGAAAAAGGAAGAAAGGGGAAAAGAATAAGGAATCCTATTGATTCTCGTCCTACAGTAAAAATTCATGCTTGATGGTGCACGTGCCGTGTTAGCCGCAGGTGCAAAAATTTTTTTAAAGCATTTAGTGAAAATAGATAAAATTGAATAAAATTTTTCTCTCAGACTTAGTAAATTCTTTCAGGCCAAGGTGGCATCACTGGAAAGCACCATGCCACTTACAAGCAATAAAGAGCTAAAAAAAGCCTAGGAATTTAGAGTTTTCAAGTTTAGATAAGATTCTTATTAGATTGGCGACTTTAATAAATAAAACTGCCACACATCTATCATAATTAGAGCAGTAGTAATGCCTAAGTATACAGTGCTAGTGCTTTAATGCATTATTTTTTCCACAGTCTACTTTGAATGGAAGGAATTGTCATACGAACTTTGGAGGGGTCCCATTCAATTCACAATTGAAAGTTTTGCCTCCTGAGAACTGAAAACTGCCGTTATGAATCAACAGACGAACGGGGGAGACAGCACAACAGGAATATAAATTCGCAAAGATCATCAAACATCGGATTTCCCTACCATCTTTCACCAACAGCAATTTTTTCCAGAACATATCAGGTTCAAAAATGTCAAAAAGTCTATTTTTCACAAAGTCTTTCCTAGACTCTAATTCTACCCACTGCACATCAAAGATGTCTCCTGTCCTCTTTAATTTCTTATCAGTATTCCCCAACCAATTTGGAAATCGAACCATGAGTGGTACTAGTGTTCTGACTTAACTGCTCAAAGCAACGGCAGGATCGATGCACTCGAGGTTCTTGAGCGTTTCCTCTTCGCTGTCGAACCTCTTGGCGATCTGCCTACAGAGCTCTACATAATATGACCTGCAGTTTTTTTTCGGAATTCAGCAAGCTTCAGTAGAAAACGACTGTAACAATTGACACCCAGTGTTTTTGGCCCGAGGTTCCATTCACTCACAGGAAGAACCTCACTCTGGAGTATCTGATCCTCCAGGAAGAGTTTCAAAACTTCCTCATGTGCAGCCCTCTCTATCAAACTGGAGTTCACGAGGCACTTCAATAGCGAGGTAAATGTAGTCCTGGTCCCACTCAGAATACTGTGGACGCGAACTGCTCTGCTTTGAAACTCCATATTGAGCAAATTGATCTTCTTCGGCGTGAAACACAGAAAATATAGATAAGCTTGGCAGAAGGGATCGTTCATGAAGCGGTAAATAGGACTTGCCTTCTCCCAACTAGCCCTATCAGTGTCAGCGTGTTAGATTGATTGCCCAGGAACAGTACCAAGGCACTTCACTGTTCTAAAATCCAGTAAACAGCTGTTTCAAGAGACAGTCGTCGTGTTGCACAGATGGACAGCAGCCTATGCTTGGCAATATTTGTTAAATCTTGAAACTGTTCATACTTCTTGACCCGT
The DNA here is from genome assembly GCF_049724085.1 of Artemia sp. Qi Xiang Cuo. Classification (NCBI taxonomy): domain Eukaryota; kingdom Metazoa; phylum Arthropoda; class Branchiopoda; order Anostraca; family Artemiidae; genus Artemia; species Artemia sp. Qi Xiang Cuo. The sequence continues at coordinate 57,722,274 of NC_142803.1, forward strand.
TTTAGAATAAAACCAATATAGTTGACTAGGTCTCTAATAAAGTCTTCCTCGCTTTCAGGTGAGAGTATTAAAACGTCAGAAGAGCCCAGTGCCAAGGAGTGACTAGAAAAGCCTAAGGCAAATAGTTGTCGCACCTGTTCTTTGAGTATATAATAATTGTTTCCAATATAAATTTTTGGCAATATTTTTAGCCTTTCAAGCCATTTTTAAGGATCAAGCACCCCAATACAAAAAAACATTCAAAAATCAAATTTAAAAAGTTTTTTCAACTGAAAGTAAGGAGTAAAATTAAAACTTTAAACGAATGGAGAGAATCTCGTATATGGAGGGGGGTTTACCCATTCCTCAAACTTCCCTCTTTGGGATAAAATCATAATTTTGTCACAGTTCTGGAAGAAAGACTATTCGACTAAAAATACCATTGAATTTGAATGAGACTTTTCAGACTTTTTAAATTTAATTTCATAAAAGGTTGTTAGTTAAACGCGTTGCAGAAGTCGTCGATTCTTCTCTTAATTGCATGATTAACCTTGGACGACCATGCATGATCGTGTTCATTTTTCCTGATTTAACGATTCAGCAGGATGTATACATATTTAATTTTTCGACAGGTATTTACACGCTTATTGAGCTTGACTTTTCTTTGCGGAATACGCCATTTTCGATCTCCTTACGCTTACATTACGAATGAAAGTCTAATGGACGATGTTTTGGGAGGTCAGGATCCAGATTCAGTATCAACGGCCTTGCCACACATTCTGAAAAACGCTACTGAAGATTTTGAAGAACGTTCCTGGGGAAGCATTAAAAACATTATTACTAATCCAACCAATTTTGAACTTATATTCTTTTTGCTTAGTTTTCTGATTGCTTGTACTCTTTAAATCTGAAAAATAAATTTGTGTGGTAAAATGTCACATTTTAATCGAAATAGGAAATAAAGTTGTGTTAACCTACAATCCAGGAATAAACAAAGAGGGGAAAACCTCTTGAACAAATCAACAAAAAAATGGGTCTGCAGCCAGTGGAAGGAAAAGAAAAGACAACAAAAAGACAAACATTTTGTTTGTATAAAGTAAAAAGTCTTCAACATAAATATAGAAATAACTAGTCCTTTACTGGCATCAAATACTGCTATTCTTTCAGGGCTTTTATTTACTTTAGATTTTTGGTGTTTTGCAACATTATTATAATTAATCACTACGGTTTCATAGAACTATGGATATAATCGATTTAATTTCCCCATTTCTATATCTATTGGATAATTACCAAAAATGTGTTTCTTTTTCCAATGGGTTCTCTAGCCTGCTGATTAAAACTCGATCGGTGTATATATGGCCTCCTTAAACTGTAAAGTATGGTCAGGGTTGTGAAGAATATTCCCTTCTAATGCTGAAACAATAGCTTGCAAGGTTTTCTAAAATTGAGAGCCTTATTAATCGAATTATGATGCTTAGTAAAGCGTTCCCCAAAATGTCGATGGGTTCGACCAATCTGAATATACCCACATGAGCAAGAAATTAGGTAAACCTCACTCCCTAAATTGACACAAGCCCAATTTTTCCATTAATTCAGAAGGCTACTCATAGTTCCAGTTGATGAAATACAAGTTCCAAAATTATTTTTGCCTGAAAATCATTTGTTCGCTTCAGTTTCTCACCCAATACAAGGTGGAGGGATATAAATTTTTGACAATTTAGATTTAAAAGACACGGGTTCTTTATTTAATTTATAATATTGTTTGTTGTGTCTGTTTTGTTAATTCATTTACAAATTTAATTAGATAGCCATTAAGAAAACAAGATTTTTAATAAATGCAATAGTTCAGAATTAATATATTCCGAACAACAAAATCCAAAACCCTGTCAACTAATGCAATAACCAAACCGCTTTTCACTGAAACCGGGTGGCACAAGTAGAAATTTGTAGTATTCCCCTAATACCTCACACCAAACCCATAACCGCCACTCTTTTCTTCTTCACCGTTAATCACGAAGAAGTATAACGGCAATTTTCTCATTACTCAAGCACTATTGATTAGACATACCTGTTTGTTACGTAATAGAAAATTGTTTACCTGTGTAAATTCATTGAGGATCACGTAATCTCACCTCACTTGTTTTGCTAGATCTCACAGGCTGCTAGTCAAGTGGGGAACCCCCGGTTGTAATTGAGAATGACGTAATCTCACGTGACTGAAGACGTTCTTCAAGATGTTCTTCGAGATACTTTTCAGGACGACTCAAGACATTTCAAGATATTTTTAAGACTTTTTCTTTATAACGCTTTTCTTCAAGTTTTCTTCAAAACATTTTTCAAGACGTTTCAAGACTTTTCAACGCATTTTAAAATGTTTTTTAAGACATTTTTCTTTAAAAGACAATTTTCTTCAAGATTTCTTCAAGACATTTTTCAAGACGTTTAAAGACATTTCAAGAAGACATTTTCCTTTAAAAAAATTTCCTTCTATATATTCTTCAAGACATTTCAAGATGTTTTTAAGACATTTTTCTTCAAGACGTTTTTTCTTCACGTGATAGTCCAAGGCAGTTTACGCCACCATGACACTCTAGGGATGGCCCTTAGCACCTCTCGCGGGCACTATTATTCGTAAAGTATCTTCAACCATTTTCCTACGAAACCAACCCAGTAAACTAAAATCGATAATTTTTTTTTATTTGACCAGCGGGACTTACCAATTCATTGTTAGAACATGATATTCCATGGCAGTTCACGTAACCTTGGCACTTTATAGCCGGCTCGTGGCACCCTCTGTCACAAAATATCATTTCTAAAGCATTTTCAACCATTTTCCTACAAAAATGAACCTATAAACTAAAATTGACCATCGTTTTTATTTGAAAAGCGGGACTTTCCATTTCATTGTTAGAACGGCATAGTCCAAGGCAGTTCACGCTACCGTGGCACTCTATGGCTGGCTCGTGAGACCCTTTGGTAAACATTATCATGCTTAAAGCCTTTTCAGCAATTTTCCTGCAAAAATAACCCTATAAGCTAAAATTAACCGTTGTTTTTTTTTATTTGAACAGTGGGACTTTCCATTTCATTGTTAGCGCGTGATACTCTATGGAAATTCCCACCCATTGACAGTCTGTTGCTGACTCTTGGCACCCTCTGGCACACATTATCATTCCTAAGGCATTTTTAATCATTCTTCAACAAAAAAAAACATACAAACCGTATACACTAAAATCAATCGTTTAAACTTAAAGAAAAATTCCCAATAGCGCTTTTTCTGATCACTCGTGGCAGTTTACATCAGTGTGGCACAATTTAGATTCCCGGTGATACCCTGTGGCATCCATCATTGTCACTTAAGCGTTTTCTGATATTTGAATATCCTAACAGATATTTGTTTTATTTGAACAGCGAGAACTTACCACATCATTATTATCGTGATACTCTATGGCAATTCCCAGCCAGTGACACTCTGTTGCTGGCTCGTGGCTCCCTCTTGCGCACATCATTATTCCTAAAGCATTTTCAACCATTTTTCTACAAGAAATAAACATACAAACCGTATACACTAAAATCGACAATTTAAACTTAAAGGAAAATTCCCAGTAGCGTTTCTTCTGATGGCCCGTGGCAATTCCCGACAGCGTGGCACAATATGGCTGCCTGTTGGCACCCTGGGGCACTCGTCATTATCACTTAAGCTGTTTCTGACATTTGAATATCCTGACAGAAGTTTTTTATTTGAACAGTGGGAACTTACCTTTTCACTATTAGATTGTGATACTAATATCAAACTGGCATTTCATGGTGATTAATTAAAAAAAAACTTTCCGAAAAATAAGTTTTTCAAAGAAAAGTAAAGGCCATTTTAAGCTTAAGCTCAGCAGATACAAATACCTGTTAAAATTCAAACTCAAAAGGATCAGAAATTACTATTAAACAATAAATGAAACCTAAAACGAACAGAAATTAAATAAACAATCATAGCAAAAAACATACAACAAGTAATAATATAAATGAATGAGTAAATCTTAAAGCGAGTAATGCTTAGATTGAATATGAAAATCAAGTTTAAAACGAAAACAAATATTTTGCTATTAAAGTATAAATGAAACATAAAACGAACAGAAATTAAATAAACAATCAATACAAACAAACATACAAAATATATTAATGTAAATGAATAAATAAATTTTAAAACGAGTGAAACTTAAATTGAATATGCAAATCAAGTTTGAATTAAATAAAAATAACTATAAACAAGAGTTTGGGTATTGCCTCACTGCAAAAGCCTAAAACATACTGCGTCATTGGCGCTTTACTGAAAACAATTCTTTGAAATGTTTTCACTTTTGTAACTTTAAGGAATCAAAAATTAATTAAGATTTTAGGGAATAAATATCAGCATATGTATATTAAATTGACAATGCACATTTTTTTTCAGTAAACTCATTTGAATTTTTTTTGAGTAAAGTACAAATTATATTCTGGCTTTTAGAAAGCATATGGGTATTGAAGCCTACTCATATTAATTTATGGTAGTTTTTAGTTTGATTCTAATATTTATTTTAATTTTTGTTCGTTTTGGGTTTCATTTATTTATTGATACTGATTTGGGGTAGTTGTATGCTTGGTACATTATATGATAGTCCGGACGCCAGGTGTTGAAATAGTGAATCATACCACGACGAAATGGGGCTGCTACGAGAATTAGCCTACCCTACACCCCCTAAATTGACCATACAGATTCAAAAATACCAATGGCACTTGCTTGCGAGTGGTGGAACTCTCCAAAACTTGACATTTTATTATATTTTGGTGTTTCATGCAAGAAAATGCATGTTCCACAAAGTTTTAGGTGCATTTTTCCGCTCAAATAGAAATGCCTAGAAGCCATAGAATGTTTTCATAACAAACTAACACGATTAGTTAGAAAAAATGGCAGAGTTAAAAAAAATGGCAAAACTAAATGAGTCTTGAACAGTCTTGGAAAGTATAAACAAAATCAAATTTAATATTAGATATATAATGATATTAATTGTTGAAAGATCCATCAGTTCAAGAATTTTTTTCACTTTAATTTTTATTTTCATTTTCAATGCTGTAAGAACTGGAAAAGAATAAAATTCTAATATACGAGTAATTCGTTTTCAGTGGAGCGCCAATGACGCAGAAGGCTTTAGGTTTTTATAGTTAAAGAAGGGGACAGTATCCAAATTTTGTTTTTGGTGAAACTATATTTGTCTTGACCAATCTTGAAAAGAACTAATAAATTAAACTGAATATTTGATGCATAATGATATTAATTGCTGAAAACTCATCATTTCAAAATTTTACTGTAATTTAAACATTTATTTTCAATATTAAGTACAAAAGAAAACATTTGTAATATAATTCGTTTTCTGTAAAGCGCCAATGACGCAGTAGATTTTAGGCTTCTACAGTGTGGCGATATCCAAACTCTTGTTTGTAGTTATTTTTATTCGATTCAAACTTGATTTGCATATTCAATTTAAGTTTCACTCGTTTTAAGATTTATTTATTAATCTACATTAATATATATTGTATGTTTATTTGCATTGATTGTTTATTTAATTTCTGTTCGTTTTAAGTTTCATTTATACTTTAATAGCAAAATACTTGTTTTCGTTTTAATCTTGATTTTCATACTCAATCTAAACATTACTAGCTTTAAGATGTATTTATTCATTTACATTATTGATGTTTTTATGTTTTTTGCTATAATTGTTTATTTAATTTCAGTTCGTTTTGGTTTTCATTTATTATTTAATATTAATTTCTGGTCGTTTTGAATTTTAATATTAACAGGGATTTTTATCTGCTAAGCTTAAGCTCAAAATGGCCTTCACTTTTCTTTGAAAAACTTGTTTTTCGGAAATTTTTTTTAAAATTCATTTTTGTTCATTTTTGATTGCAAAAAGTTTCAAGCTTTTATGGCATGGCGGGGGGGGGGGGCTGCTTACTGTCCGGTTATTCTTGACTTTAAAAACGGATCTAGAACTTTCAATTTAAATCGAATGAGGCTTTTTCAAAGTCTATACGATTACCTCTTTGATAAAAACCTTATATATGAACAATAGACAGCTTGCAAAACTTGTGGACAGCGATTGACAACAATGAATGGATTGAAATAATAGCTCCAATAAGGGGGTTTAGACCATTTCACTTGCTGACACAAAGGGATCACGACTGTTTGGAATTGACCTAAATAGGATTTTGTGTGCCAAAGCAATTTTGCATCTATCACAGAATATGTATTTTAACCTTATAATTGGATAATTATAATAGATTTTCTATGTGTTCTTCCCATACAAAACCCCTTCCCATAAGTTATGAACCCCCTTTAATAAGTTATGCCACAGGGCATAACTTACAACGCCTACCCCCAGGCCCAGGTGGGCTATGTTGACACCGGAGTTTTTTGTTATCATAACTTTGAACTATTTTAACAAAATGTCTATCTCAAAATTTGTATCGGATGCATTTCGGGCATGGAGGAGGGGGGGGGGCTAGTCACCCTCCAATCTCTTTTGACTATTAAAAAGTGAACAAGAACTTTCAATTTTCAGTCAAATGAGCCCTCTCTAAAGTTTATACGAGTATCCCTTCCATAAGAAATAATGGGAAGGATTTGGAGAAACCTTAAATTACATCCCTTGCCCTGAGGGCTGTGGGCGAGTTGTCATCCTCAAAGACCTAATTTCCAGAACTTAAAACTACGTTTAATAAAATGGCTGTCTCAAAATTTTGATTGGATGTGTTTAGAGAAACCGGGGGTGTGACAGGGGAATTAGTTCCCCTCCAATAACTTTCGACTATTAAAAAGGGCACTAGACCGTTCAATTTTCAATCGAATTAGTTATCTTTAAAGTTTCTATGACAAAACTTTCTATAGAAACCTTATATGCCCCCAGGGCATATCTTAAAACCCTTGCCCTGAGGGTTATGGGGGATTGTCCTCCTCAAAAAATATATTTTCTATCATGATATAAACTACGCTAAACAAAATGGCTATCTCAAAATTTTGATTGGATGTGTTTGGGGGAATGATGGGCGTGGGAGGGGCTAGTTGACCTCCAATCACTTTCGACTATTAAAAAGGGCACTATCCCTTTGAATTTCCAATCGAATGAGCCTTTTTTGAAGTTTCTACGACAACGCCTTCTATAAAAACCTTATATGCCCCCAGGGCATATCTTAAAACCCTTGCCCTGAAGGTTCTGGGGGAATGTCCTGCTCAAAAACATCTTTTCTATCTGGAAATCAACTACGCTGAACAAAATGGCTATCTCAAGATTTTGATTGGATGTGTTTGGGGAAATAATGGGTGTGGGGGGGACTAGTTGCACTTCAGTCACTTTCGACTATTAAAAAGGGCACTAGCCTTTTAATTTCCAATCGAATGAGCGTGTTTTGAAGGTTCTGCGACAACGCCTTCTAAAAAAACCTTATATGCCCCCAGGGCATAACTTAAAACCCTTGCCCTGAGGGTTGCGGGGGAGTGTCCTCCTCAAAAATATATCTTCTATCTGGAAATCAACTACACTGAACAAAATGGCTATCTCAAAATTTTGATTGGATGTGTTTGGGAAAATAATGGGGGGGCTAGTCACCCTCCAATCACTTTCGACTATTCAAAAGGGCACTAGCTTTTTGAACTTCCAATCGAATGAGCTTTTTTTGAAGTTTCTACGACAACGCCTTCTATAAGAACCTTATATGCCCCCGGATCATAACTTAAAACCCTTGCCCTGAGGGTTGGGGGGGAGTGTCCTCCTCAAAAACATATTTTCTATCTGGAAATCAACCACGATGAAAAAAATGGCTATCTCAAAATTTTGATTGGATGTGTTTGGGTAAATAATGGACGTGGGGGGGGGGCTAGTTGCCCTCCAATCACTTTCGACTATTAAAAAAGGTAGTATCCCTATAATTTCCAATCGAATGAGCCTTTTTTGAAGTTTCTACGATAATATTTTCAGTACAAGTCTTATAGGACCCCAGGTCATATCGTACAAACCTTGCCCGGAAGGATTTGGGGGATTATCCTCCTCAAAAATAAATTTTCTATTTAGATATTAATAACCTTGAACAAATTAGTTATCTCAAAATTTTGATTGGATGTGTTTGGGGGAATGATGGGCGTGGGGGGGGCTAGTTGCCCTCCAATCATTTTCGACTATTAAAAAGGGCACTAGAACCCTCGATTTCCAATCGAATGAGCCCCCTTTGAAGTTTCTACGACGACCCCTTCCATATGAAGTGCCTCTGGGAAAACAAAAAAAAACAAATAATAAAACATTGGAGCCGTATGGCCTTTACTATAGGCAACGTCACAGTGTTGCCTATGATCCTGGCATTTCGGGATGAGTTACTTCAAGTTGAAACAGGGAGTTCTACTTCTACATGGAAAAAATTATCAAAAGCAGTTAGGCTACAATTGCCATTTCCCATCCCGGTATCTATTGCAGTCAAAAATGACATCAATTTTATTATTGTTATTTTTTAATTTGTTTTGTTTGTATTACACGTTTATTTTTTTTGTTTTGTATCCTTTTCCGCTAATGGCAATCATATCAAACCAGTGGTCCTGGCATTTTAGGATGGTTTACTTTGAGTTTAAACAGCAAGTTCCACTTATACAGGCAAAAAGTTATCAAAAGTAGCTACGCTACCATCACCATTTTTTCACCCCCAGTATCTACTGCAGTCAAACATGGCGTCAATGCTATTATTCTTTTTTTTGTTTGTATTACACACGTTTATTTTTTTTGTTTTGGTTTCGTTTTCTGCTAATGGTAATCATATCAAACCTGTGTTCCGAGCATTTTGGGGTGGGCTACTTCGAGTTGAACACAGGTGGCTGTTATGTTTCACTGCACATACTTCAGCTGACGCAAAACCCCTAGCAACAAGTTCCAACCAAGCCCCCACAACGAATTGCAATTGGGCGTTATCAGCCAATTCCAACGAGAGCTCTAACGACCAGTTCCAGTAGAGGCCCTAGCAAGCAATTCCAAAGGGGTCCTAGCAAGCAGTACCGAAAGAGCCCTAAAAACGAATTCCAAAGGGGCCCTAGCAAGCAATTCCAACCGGAACCTAACAACCAATTCCTACAGGGGGCCTAGCAAACATTTCAGACGGAGGGCCCTTGCAGCCAATTCCGATGGAGCCCTAGCAACAAATTCTAACGGGGTCCTAGCACCAATTCCAACGAAGGTCCTACAAACCAATTCTGACGGGGCCCTTGCAACCAATTCCAATGGGGGCCCTAGCAACCAATTCCAATGGGGACCCTAGAAACCTATTCCAACTGGACCATAGCCAGAAATTCCAACCGGCTCCTAACAACTAATTTCAACCGGATCCTAACAATCAATTCCAACGGGTGCTCTTAGCAACTAATTTTAACAGGGGCCTAGCATCCAGCAAGTCTTTAATTACTGATCTATTGTGCATACGTGGGCTTTACATCATTGTTATGCAATTTAAGGATTCAGGACTTTTCTTGCAGGCTGTCAAAAATGGTCCGTACTTTCTTTGATTCGTATAATATTCTTTTCATAGCTATAAAAACAAAGTGATTTGTGTGGAAATTTCATGCACAGTCATCCCGTTTTTAATGATTCGGTCTTTTTGAAAACCTGCATTCAAAAAATTGGTTTGTACATTCTTTGATTGGTATTAAATTGTTTTAACAGGTAGAAAAAAAACGTGATTTGCGTGGGCATTTCATGCAGAGTCATACCGTTTTAAGGATTCGCTATTATCTGACAAAAAATTATCAAGCATTCAAAGTCAGACTGCATTCGTGAAAATGAAGATCAAACTGTAGAAATCAAGTCCAACCTCTAAAAATCGAGACCAATCCTAAGAAATCAAGAGACCAATATGTAGAAATCCTGAAAAATTCCTAGAAATCTTGACCAGTGCACAGAAATCCAGACCAAATCATAAAATCAAGACAAATTCGTAGAAATCAAGGGCAACCTCTTAAATAAAGACCCCCCCCCGAAGAAGTCGAGAGATCAATATGTATAAATCCATTACAAACCCAGAGACAATCATGACCAGTGCACATATATACAAACGAATCCATAAAAATCAGGACCAATCCGAGGAAATCAACAGACAATTGCATAGAAATCCAGAACAATCGATAGAAATCATGACCAGTGCTTAAAAATCCAAACGAATTCATAAAAATCAAGGCCAATTTATAGGAATTATAAACAACTCCTAAATCCAAGACCAGTCTGAGGATAAAAAGAGACCAATGAATAGAAATCCAGAACAATCCATAGAAATCAGGACCAACCCAAAGAAATCAGACGAATTCACAAAAATCAGGAACAGCCTGTAGAAATCAAGGGCAACGTCTGAAAAGCAAGACCGATCCAAAGAAATCAAGAGGCCTTTATTTAGACCAGTGCAATGAAATCGAGAGACCATTGCATAGAAATCCAGACCATGCCATAGAAATCAAGACCAAACTGTATAAATCCGGACCAGTCCATAGAAATCAAGATCAAACCCTAGAAATCAAGGTCAATGTGTATACCAAGACCAATCTGAAGAAATTAAGGGACCACTGCATAGCAATCGAGACCGAACCATATAAATCAAGTCCAAACTGTAGAAATCCGGACCAGTTTATAGAAATCAAGACCAATCCGAAGAAATCAAGAGCCCAATGCATAGAAATCCAGGTCAAACCAAAGAAATCAAGACCAAAATGTAGAAATCCAGACCAGTCCATAGAAATCAAGAGATCAATACGAAGAAATTCCGAACATTCCTTAAAAATCAAGACCAGTACATAGAAACCCAGACTAAACCAGAGAAATCAAGACCAAACTGTTGAAATCAAGGCCATCCTCTAAATCAAGATTAATCCGAAAAAATTAAGAGACCATTGCATGGAAATCCAGACCAAACAATAGAAATTAAAACTGAACTGTAGAAATCCAGACCAATCAATAGAAATCAAGAGAAATCCAAAGAAATAAAGAGACTAATGCAAAGAAATCCAGGCCAAACCAAAGAAATCAAGGCCATACTGTAGCAATCCAGACTAGTACATAGAGATCAAGACCAATCCGTAGAAATCAAGAGATCAATATTTAGAAATCCCGAACAATCCTTAAAAATCATGACCAGTACATAGAAACCCATACTAAACCATAGAAATCAAGACCAAACTGTTGAAATCAAGACTAACCTCTAAATCAAGATTAATCCGAAAAAAATTAAGAGACCAATGCATGAAAATTAAGACCATACCATAGAAATTAAGATCAAACTGTAGAAATTCAGACCAATCCATAGAAGTCAAAACTATGCCGTAGAAATCAATAGAACAATATGTAGAAATCTAGAGCCATCCCATAGAAATCATAACCAATGCATAGAAATCCAGACGAATTCATAAAAGTCAAGACCAACCCTTAGAAATCAAGGGCAACCTCTAAAAATCGAGACCGATCTAAAGAAATCAAGAGTCCTATATTTAGAAATCATCCAAAATAATCGCATAGAAATTATGACCAGCCTGAAGAAATTCAGACTGAACCATACAAATCCAGATGAAACTTAGAAATCAAGGCCAACCTCTAAATCAAGACCAACCAGTAGAAATCAAGAGATTAATACAAAAAAATCCAGACCAAACCATAGAAATCAAGGCCAAAATGTAGAAATCTAGACCAGTCCATAGAAATCAAGACCAACCATAAAAATCAAGAGACCCCCTCAGAAATCATGACCAATACATAGAAATCAAGTCCAAATCATGGATATCAAGACTAAACTATAGAAATCAAGGTGAACCTCTGAAAATCAAGACCAATCTGAAGAAATAAATTGGTCAATATGTAGAAATCCAGAACAGTCCTATCGAAATCATTATCAAGGCATAGAAATCCAGACGAATTCATAAAAATCACGAACAACCCGTAGAAATCAAGGGCAACCTCTAAAAATCAAGACCAATCTGTGGAAATCAAGACCAACCTAAAGAAATCAAGAGACCAATATGTAGAAATCCCGAACAATCTCATTGAAATCATAACCAGTGCATAGAAATCCAGACGAATTCATACAAATCAACTCCAACCTGTAGAAATCAATGGCAACCTCTAAATAATCAAGACCAATCTTAAGAAATCAAGAAGGCAACATGTAGAAATACAGAAAAAAACCATAGAAATTATGACCAACGGTTAACGCATCAAGAACAGAGACAGTGAAATGAGACTTGAATCGATTTGACCAATAAAAGTACCATCAACAGATTGTACTGCCAACGTTTGGGTTTAGCAAACGTGCGGGCATATTTGCTGAACCCAAAGTAACCTAGCTTAAATCACTTAACATAATATAACCTAGATTAAAATTAGGTAGGATGTGGTTACCTCAGCTGCGATATGATGGCTTTAGATACCCAGGGGTGCGGCAATTTTGCTGCAGGTACCCAGGGTTAGTTATAGGTTGGCTACGGGTACCCGGGTTGTGACAGGTTGTACATTTACTGGTTAAGTTGATTCAGATTCTAATTTCATTGTCTCTGTTGATGGTATTTTTATTGGTCAAATCGATTTAGGGCTTATTTCATTGTCACTGTTCTTGATGCTATTACAGTTGGTCATAATTTTTATGGGGCTGTCCTGGATTTCTATATATTGCCCTTTTGATTTCTTCAGAGTGTCTCTGTAGTTTGTGCCACAGGGTGCAACGAAACAGCTGCATAATGCCACGATAACGCGAACTGCAATGGTGTATCATGAGCTAACAATGAAATGGAAAGTCCCATACGAATCAAAGAATGTACGAGTCATATTTGAATGCATATAAGTGAAAGACCTAATCTTTAAAAAAGGGTCGACCGTGCCCAGAATCTTTTCTTTGCAGTTTTTATTTATATAAAGCCTTCCATTAATATCAAGAAAGCTTATTGTATAAAACATATTCCCATGATAACGTGGAAAAGCAAAAATGTGGTTATCGATCTACTTAATTACATAACTATGGTGTATCATCAGGTGGCTTGCACTCGAGAACAAAAAATCCAGTGAGAGACCAAAATGGAAAACGTCTTGAAGAATATTTTGAAGAACGCCTTGAGTTACGCGATTGCATAATCTTCAGTTACAACCGGGGGTTCCCCACTTGACTAGCAGCCTGTGATTTCTAGCAAAACAAGTCACGCGAGATTACATCATCCTCAATGAATTTACATAGTTAAGCTATCTCCTATTACGTATCTAACAGGTGTGTCTAATCAATAATGCCGGCGTCTTCAGGGAATCGCTGTTAAATTTCTTCGTGATTAACGGTGAAGAAAAAAAGGGAAGCGGCTATGGCTGTTGTGGAAGGTATTAAGGGAATACTATTGAAGTTCAGATATGTAACGCAGTTAAACAGAAGTTTCGATATTTAGTAAAAATGTGTTCCTTTTTCAATAGCTTTTCTACCGCGTTGCAGATAAGCCTCAATCTATGAAGATGGTTGCAAATATGGTCAAAGTTATGGAAAATTTGCTCTTTATATTTTCTTTCTCAGAATTCAGAAATCTCAAAGGTTTAGTTGATTCAAAGCAAGTTTCAATATTATATTTACGTCAAATTCACTTGTGTTTCTCACCTTGGCCAGGTATAAGGTGAAGAAATATAACCATTTGACAATTTAGATCCAAAAAACAGGAGTTCTTTATTTAATTTATTATTTTATTTGCTGTTTCTATTTTTGTTATTCCATTTATGAATTTGATTGGATAGCCATTTAAAAAATAAGATATTTCTTAAATACAATAATTCAGAATCAAGATATTCCCGAAAACAAATTCTAAGATCCTGTCAACTAATTCAATAACCAAACCTCTTTGCACCAAAACCGGATGGCTCGAGTGGAAGTTTAAATATTTGTCGCTATGTGTAGGGTTTCTCTATGAAAAACGCAAATAAATACCTCTTTTTACTGACAAATATCAAACAGTGATAGCCTATTATTTTCTTTAAGTTCTAAATTAAATTGTACTTTTTCTTATCAAATCTTTTAAATGATTAAGAATTAAATCTAAAGACTCAACTCCAACGTTCCACTTAAAATCCAATTTAAAAAATTATAATAATCTAAACATAATGGTCAATAATAAGCATAACACAAAGTTTTTCTTGCCTGAAACGAGAGGTTAATTGAAGCGATTAAAAAAGTGGCGGCTATGGCAGGAGTTTAGTCATTTTGTTTTAGTATTAGTGATTTTCCTCCTAATTTTCTTCAGTTTTCTCCACTCCAATCAATTAGGAAAATAACAACGAACAGGGACCGTAACTTTAAAAAATTAATGACTAGTTTGATCGCCCAAGACTTAAATTTCAGTAAGCCTAGCTAGGATGTGACATCATCTATTCATCCTCTGAAGAAAGTGAGAAAGCTCCGCTTTTTTGTTTTTTTTTGTTTTTTTTTACTCTATGAACTCTATTACGTTTGACACTGTCGTGCTCATTTGCCAGGTGTGATGTAAAAAAAGATTATTCGAACAACCTGAATGCCTATAACGTCTTTTGGTTGAGTGAAGCCTCTCTCTCAGCATCAAGGCCAGCCTGAAGAGTGTGCAAAGTATGCAGCCACATACTTGAGCCTTATAGGGGGGGGGGACTAGTGTCTTAAGATAAGGAATAAATTTGAGAGAATCTAAAAAATTGGATTTGAGTGCCAGGCCGACATATTTTAGTTAGAAGGAAGAATTTTAAATATTTTAAAGAGTTCTGAAATGCAGTACTTTGATGCCCTTAACCGTGGTTAGTGGAGCAGTTGTCTGCCGCTCAGGCAGAACGCAGGAAAAGTCCCATGGTTTGTTTTTCTAGCCAGTGGCCAACAGAATTTGACCAGGGCTGCCATGTAGAGAGGGAGGAGAGATACTAAACAAAGAGGACCCGATTCGATCACAGTGGTTTTGTTTAATTTCATGTTAGTTTTGAATAAATAACTGCAAAAACCTTGGCTTAATAAAATTATTTGGCAAACAACCTAGTTTGACCGTAAATAACTATGCTTGATTGTAACAGTGATAATTTTGTGACATGTTATATTTATTAAAGGACGTAAATAAAAATAATTATACACAGTGGGAGCATTCCTTTATAAGTGAATTTCTAAGTTATAACAATAACAATATGGTTGGTAAAAGCACGCTGAGTTTGAGAGTGAGAGGTAAATTAACCCCCTTCCTACCTTATATTTTTCGTTAATGAAAATGTTTATTATATTTATAGTTGCCCTAAGCATATTTAATGCCAATTAATATGTTTATTTTGCGAATAACCACAAATAACTTGTTTTATCTGTCATATTTCAATTACGGTGGGATTCATTGTGGAACAATTGACGGAACTCCTCCTAACCTTATGATCTTTCCGCTTGCTAGACTATTGTCAGCCCCTTCTGTCACTTTTACTTACGATTGTTATTAAACATAATCTTGCTCTCTGATCATGAATATTTTGCTTCTAATAAGCTAATTCACCTGAAATTTATGATTTGAATTGTAATTTCTACGAAGAATCAATACACCCATTTTAAAGCAACGTCATTTTTATATTTAAACTTTTCAATCCAATGAATTTATAGTCAGGATAAACACAATTTAGAATAAAGTAAATTCAATTAACCAGGGTATAACAAAAATCTTGAACTCCTTGTTTCGTTTGCTAATAAATATCTAGTATTATAAAGTTTATAGCGTGATGTTCACGAATAAAGAGATATTTACACTTTATTTTTTTTTCACAGCACACACTGCCACATGATTCCAAATGTGTCTTGAACGGATTATACACAGCATTATTAATTGATACACAACACTACCTGTAGCCAAGATTCAAGGGGATAGAAGAAAAAGAATATGCTAACTCTATTTTGGGTAGGAGGCACTAGTTTTCCCAACTTATAGTTATAATATTAGGTTCTCCTTGGTCTAGGGGCTGGGAGCCGGTTTCCCTCCCCCCTCCCTCTTGGAAAAACCCACCTAAATATTCCGCTGGGAAAATTCCCTTAGTAGACAACCCCCCCCCCCTGGAAACTTTCCTCACACGCAAAATTGAGCAGTCAAAGAGAAAGTGCAAAAAAGGCACCTAAAAACGTCGATCAGATATCCCAAGGGGTAACAAAAGGACCAAATATCAAAAACAGATCTGTGATAGTGGCTGGTTGGTTTCCTATCACTTTTGCCTAACTAAAAAAGGACAAGAATTCTCAATCTACGATTAAATTTGCATCAACCGAACTTTCTACGACCCTGAGGGAATGTTGGAGATGAGGAAGGGGCAGTCATCCTACTATACGGAATAAATTCTGCTCATTTTGTGGTTTAATGTTACTTTTTATTTTCATTATAACTATCTAGACCAGAAATATTCCTGGGAATTAAGAGGGATTATATATCTATTTCTACCCCCCCCCCTTTCTTAGAGCTAATTCTTTATTGTATTTCTGTATGTGAAATAACAAATAAATCTGAGGAATAAATCTGAGCAGCTAAAGCAAAAGGCATGTAAAAATGTCAGTAGTAATGGTGAAAAATAGCACAATTAGATCTATGGTTAGGAGACAAGGCCTGGAACTGTGGTAGCCGTTTTCTCCGGGAAATTCCCACCCTTCTTTCTCTAAGGAAGGGAGAAATTCCTCCCGTATTCCTCCTGCATAATTTTGGATGTTCCTTAGAAATTAAATTCAAAGTTCTACTCACCACTCTAAGTCATTAGTAAAGAGCCATAAGGCTTCGATATATTATTATATCTTTACTTATCATTTTCTTATCCCCAAGACACTTCATATGGAAGGGTTGATCGCGAAGACTTCGAAGGGGATTCTTCTGATTGCTAATAAAAAAAATGCGCTCTTTTCAAGAGTCAAAAGTATTCGGAAGGCAACCAGACCCGCAAGTCCTTTTTCCCCAAATGCGTCCGATCAAAATTTTGAGATAGCGATTTTGTTCAAAACAGTCCAAAGGCCAAACAACTAAGCCTTCAGGATTGACAAAACCCCCCCGAGCCCCAGGGGTTGATTTTTATAGGTTGAAAATTTCAAAATATCGTGCAAGAGAGTTAAAGAGAGATTGAAGAGCATCCATTTCTCCCCCTTTTTATGTACACCCTTTCCTTAGCAATGGTCAAAAATTATAATTGTCTTTATGTTCAAACCAGTCAAAAGGTTAAATAGCTGTACCTCCAGGGATGCTATACCCTCCACAACCACGAGACAATGATTGTAAATTATACAATTTATCTACTGTTTACATGCATGATTTTTCATTAGATAAAGGAGAAAGTTTTGATTCTGAGTCCACCCAAAAACATCAAATGTATTACGATGAAACTTTGGATAACAATGACAGGTATCTTAAACTAAATCAAAAGGCACAAGGTGCATCCAGTTTCCCAAAAAGGTGGAACTGCAATATCTTAAGAACAGCTGAGGGTATCAAGTTCAAACTCTCATTGAGCCTCCAAATAAATACAGAATTAGTTCCAAAGAAGGGGAGGGGGAGGAAGGTAGAAATTGATATACCACTGCTAGTGGGGCACAGGGACATTATAGAGCTGTTTAAGGGCTCATTTTAAAGGACATTGTTTTATCTACGTGCTTTTACAATTAACTGTTCACAATGATAAGAATAAAAACAATTTAAAAAATGTTTCATCTTCATAAACAAAAGTATGTTTTATTAGGTATGATTCCATATTTGAAGCCCCTTCCTTTCGGTTCGTTCTTTACTATATTTCAATCTGGTGCCATTTGTGAGGTTTGGGGCTATTTTTCAAAAATTCCCATAGATTTGATCTCAAACTTTTGACCCGATGTCTTTGGGGAGAAAAGTGCGTGGGAGGGGGGCTGACTTCTCTCTAATCACTTTTGACTCATAAAAATAACACAAGAGCTTACAATTTCCAATCGATTGAGCCCCGTCTGAAGTGTCTACAAAAACTACCTCCATGCAAAGAGCATTGGTGAAAAAGAAAATATATTATGCGTTGTGCCCACTTCATCCTTTACTTAGGCAGCGCTACTGTACTGCCTTTGATAAATTTCTATTCTTAAATTGTTAAAAACTAACTTCTTTCGAGCTTATATAGGCATAGTTTATTCTATTTAAAGTGCCTACAGTAGAACACTATAAGAGAAAAGTTAATTAAAAAATTGCCAAAAAATATTGGGAGGGAAGTTTACAAAAATGTTATTAAATAAAAAAAAGAATTGCAAGGGTTATGTGTCACTCATCCATAACTTGATCGTTTTATCATTTTCCAGTGCTGCCGATGCAATAATGTTTTCAGTTGGATGGCAAGCCGTGCACAAAACCACATCTAAAATACAAGTAACAAATATAAAAAAGTGATATAAACGCGGATATATTTAAACGTAAAATAACGAAACGTTAACCCAATACATTAATATTAAGTAGACTCTTATCTATCCTCACCTAAAAGACACTTGTAGTTGAGTTTGTACGAAGGAGAAACTTTAATTTAAAAGATACCACACGAATATTGTCAGAGGAGATTCCAAAAGGTGTCAAACAAGGTGAGGGACTAAACATATTAAAACAATCCTTAAAACATAAGGATCATTTATTAAAACATTTGAAAACAATCCTTCAGAGGAGGGAGGTAAACTGTGAAAGCGTCAACCTTCTTCTAAAAGGGTTTCTGGGTAATCTAGAATTTACAGAAAATATATATGTGGGACGAGAACAATTATTGAACCGCCCATTGCATCAAATTCACAGAAGAGAAAGTACCTTAATACCGAAAAATTTCTAAATCAAAAAATTTTACTGTTTTTTCCTTCTTACCATCGGTACTGATTTTATATATTTCACCTCTTTTTTCTTACATGTCAGCACGAAAAGAGCTATGTCACATGGGACATATACCCCTTCTAGGTCGAAAATAATAAAACAAATCTATTCAGTTGAATTTTATAATACATTTTACCTGTAAAAATTAAAAGAATAACAATCAGTTGTTTCTAAAAGACAACTATATCTTCTAAAGAAAGTTACAAACACTTGAGCTGCTTGGTGCCAACAACTACATCTACATCTTCAAAAGAAAGTTGACGACTTTCTTTTGAATATTTTTGGTACAACTATTCTCTATATTATGAAGTAAGAAAGAAAGAAGACAGCTACATCTTCAAAAGAAAGTTACAGGCACATAAGCTGCTTGGCGTCAACAACTACATTTACATCTTCAAAAGAAAGTTGGCAACTTTCTTTTGAAGATTTTTTGTTACAATTATTCTCTATATTATGAAGTAAGAAAGAAAGAAGACAACTACATCTTCAAAAGAAAATTGGCAACTTTCTTTTGAAGATTTTTTGGTTACAATTATTCTCTATATTATGAAGTAAGAAAGAAAGAAGACAACTGCATCTTCAAAAGAAAGTCACAAACACTTAAGCTGCTTGGTGTCAATATTTTCTGACACCCATCTATAGATACGTTTCTCAGGAAATACATTTTGATTTTGAAGGATACTGTGACTGGGAAAAGTTTTCCAGTGCTTTAAGAGCGTAAATGTGCAAACAATAGGGCTGTTTGACAGAAGAGGCAGTGTTTTCATGACATCAATTTTACTTTGCAAAACATGAATATTGCAAGATCAAAAACTGGTTTGTCCAAGCCATTGAGCAGCACACAAGAGTGAGATTAAATGACTTATACAGTGAGTATATTTTATCCAGAGTCTAAAAACTTTATTTCTATTGAGTCAAATTCTGCAACTTGCATAATAAACCACTAAAAGTCAACCCGAAGTAGCGTTAATTTAGAAACAGCTTTTATTATAAAGCAGGTTGAAAATACGATAGTTTTGAATAATACTGCTGTTTTTAGCTCAAAAATCGTTGCGTCTGTTCTGTCCTTAGGCAAAGAGACCACGGTTTCACTGGATTTTTAATGAATTTTCAGCCATACTGGATTTAAAAAAAAAACAACTAAGAAACCTCTTCAAAAATTCTTTGAAACCTTACAAATCAGGGTTTAACAAAAGTATAAGGCTCATCATACTTTCCGTGGACCTCACTCACACTTGGCAATCTGACAAACGATAACTGAAAGTACGTGTTAACTAAAAGTTTGTTTCAACACATTTAAATAAACCTGATAATAAATCAAAATGATTTAGCTAACCATCTGGGAAAAAAACAAAAAGCAGATCTAAAGGTAAAGCAGGCAAAGAGACCGGGGTTTCACTGGATTTTTAATGAATGAATTTTTAGAAACAGCATTTAGTTGGGATATTTAATAAAAACCATTTAAAAAAAGGATTGGACCATCTTTCTTTGAAGTAAAAGAGACACCAAAAAATGTATTACTGTATACAAGTGGTCTTTTGGTAAAAAATTTTACATACAAATTTCTAATTTTGTCATTCAATATTCTAATTTTCTAAATCATAAATTTTCAAAAAAATAAAACTTTCTAATTTTACCATACACACGAAAGCTTTACTGCACTCAAAAGAATAAAACTTATACTGTCTAAGTCCTTGTAAATGGCTAACTTAAAATATTTCGTAAATGGGTAAAATTAGTTTATTTATTAGTTAATAACAAAGGCAGTAAATTCAACAAATCTTGTCTTAAAAATATATATTTTAAAATTGAACTCAAATTAAAACCAATAGAATAAAAAAAAAAATATTGGGTACTTATATCTTATAGGGCCTATGTTATAATTCTGTGAACTGTAAACCGGTTTCTTCGTTAGTTTCTTTCAGTTTAGCGGCAGACAAGACAACTGACAGAATAGATGGGAAATATATAATTTGGGTTATATATTTGCAAATTAGGGGGGAGGGGGTAAAGTATGGCAGGTCTGCATGCAAAATGTGTTAGGTACAATTATTCTCTATATTATGAAGCAAGAATTGCTTTATAACTTCACACCTTCCAAATACTTTACCACCACCGCTCCTAATGTGTAAATGTATAGCCCAAATTATATATTTTCCATATATTCTGTCACTTGTCTTTGTCTTGTCTCCCGCTAGGCTGAAAGAAATTAACGAAGAAACCGGTTAAACAGTTCGTAGAATTATAACATAGGCGCTATAACATATAAGTACAAAGAATTGAAATACATGAACAAAATCAGCTAGATACCTGTATGCCCTTGCAGCTTTTGAACTATCTCCTTTGTTTGTAAATTCCAGATATAAACACAGTTATCTTCAGAGCCAGAAACAATCCACTGAAATATAATGAAGTTCATTTTTATAATTTTGACCGATTGTCAGTTATCTTTATAGCGGACATATAAAGCGGACAACAGCATGTAAAATAACAGGGCACAAACAATAAGATAACAAAACAGACAATTCAAATGAATATTTCATCTATATATCCAAGAGCCATCCTCGGCAAAGCTGAGATATTTTGGCAAAATTTTTCGTACATCTTTGGCAACACTGCACTCAATGCAAAAATTATTGTGCAATTCTAATTTTTGAATAAGACATGTTGAGAAAAATATATAACGCTAGCCAAAATGTGAAAAACTAGGCAATCTGACAAACAATAACAGAAAGTATATGTTAACTAAAAGTTTGTTTAAACACATTTAAATAAATCTAAATTTAAAAAATAAATTAAATATAGAATTATAATTGAATAAACTTAAAATTTAATAGACAATTAAATAAATTATTAAATAGATTAAATTAAATGTAATATATAAATAATATATTCAAAATTACGAAAAAAAACAGTAGTGCACCTTCTTTGTCACCTTTTTTGTTCGTTTTGTTGACGGAAGAGAATGACTTGTTATCTCGGCCCTCGTATAACATATGCGATTACAATAAAAATTACAATAAAATGTGATCATTAAAACTACAGTTGAAAATTTTAAAACAATCTAAAAATCATTACTTCCAGGAGTTTTGAGTCCTATTTGAACTTCCTTGAAGTAATCGTTGGGGGACTATTTCAAAATTTTTGTTTTAGTTTTAATGATCGCATTTTATTTTAAGTCTTACTTTATTTATATTTGCGCTTTGCCATGTATGGCTCTTGGATATATAGCCAAAATATTCAATTTAAGTTTTACGAGTCCTAGCTGTGCCTGCGTGAAGTGACGATTCTGGGTTTATTTTAAAAATTTTGATTGTACTTTTAACGATTATATTTTATTCTAAGTCTTTTTTTTTATTTTACTATTATTTTACCTTTTGTCGCTTTATGATAGACAAAAGTGTGGTGTTTGCGTTATTTGACATATAAGCAAAACAATTAGACGATTCTTAATAATGCGACGTATTTCCGCCATTTACCCATGCCATTTAACAAAAGACTTGGAAAACAGTAGGTCTCACTAAGGCAGTTTCTTTTACTCATCTTTGTGCTAAGATCTTGCATCTTTTGAAAAAGAAAGCTTAAAAATGAAATCTTAGCACTAAGATCTTATATCTTATAGCGTTTTTTTTTTGCAAAAGTCTTTCGTCATTCTGCTCTTATCAACCGTCTAAGAACAATGATGAGTATATCATCAAAGTTCTCTCATCATTGTTCTATATAGCAGAAAATGGCGTCTGTCATACTATTCGCTAACATCAGTGAGCTGCAAGATCTTAGAACAAAGATGAACAAAGAACGGAAATCTTTGCAGAAAGATGTAAGATCTTATATGTAGGATCTTAGAGCAAAAGAACGGCCCTACTAATTGCCTACAAGTCCAGGGGACTTGTTGGTCATGTGTCAATCCTATGACACGGTTTTCCACCTTTAGACTACAAGGGACCAAGCCTATTAGGCCTAGGTTTCACTTGTTCGCCGCCTATAAGTCCAACCAAATTCAGTCCAAGACTTTATATACAAGTCCAGTTGACATTGTCCGTGACGCGTCAACCCAAGATCAACCCAATCTTTCATCCCTTAATTGTATGACTATCTACCTTAGTTCTGCCCTATGAGTGACCTATGGATGGATGATGGATGGACTTATCTATCAACAAATGAAATTACATCATTTTTATACAATCCTAAAAAGGACTAATCCCAGATTTGCCTCAATCACTCGGACTGTCTGTCTTGGCCTTTTCTACAATTAGCCATGTCTTGATGCCAGCAAAATACTTGATTTTAATTCAACCATATAACGTATATAGAGTCCTACTTCGGAACGAAACTTCAAAACATATTTGCATTTTAAAATTTAGTTTCAACGTAAAAATAAATAAGAAAAATAAAAACCGTAAACAGTTTGTAGCTGAAAAATATGTCTGACATAGTGTACTATATTATAAAAGAATATCCAAGAAATGCAATCAAATTAAATTAAAAAAAGTGGGAATCAGCCAAATCAGCAAAATGTCAAATAAATTTAATTTTTATAATTGAAATCAAAGTACAAAAAAATAGAATTAAAAACAAAAGGGAAAATCAGCTGTAAATGGTGTGTAACTGGACAAATATGTCTGATATATGGCAAAATATTATAAAAAGATGTTAAAATGAATTTACGTTTCAAAAGTGAATTTCGGAGTAAAAATATTCAAATTAAAAAAAGAAAGGATCAGCTGTACGTAGTCTGTACTTACCAAAGATGCCTAATGCAGAGAACTATATTACAACAAAATGTCAAAAGAAATATACATTTTAACACTGAATGGTAAAAAGGATAAATGATAAATTTGAACTTGTTTTTATCAAATGATAAAAACAAATTCATATTTTAAAATTGAATTTCAAAGCAAAAATAATGAAAAACAGAAGTGAGGATCAGCTGTAAACAAACTGTCGCTATACACATATGTCTGATATAGGGCCCCATTTTAGGGGCAACACAATAACAGAACATTTTTTTTTCAGGGTCACTTCATAGGGAAGAGGTGATCATATAAACTTTGGAGCGGTGGTAAATTCGGTTAGAAATTGAAAGTTCTAGTGCCCCTTTTAAGAGTCAAATGTGACCGGAGGGCAACCAGCCCCCCAACGCCCTTTTCCGCCAAATGCATCTGACCAAAATTTTGAGATAGCCATTTTGTTCAAAATAGTCCAAAGGTCAAATAACTATGTCTCCGAGGCTGACAAAACCCACCAGAGCCCCCAAGAAAAAGGGGTGTAAGCAATGATAGTTGCTTATTGCTTAAATATAAGGTTTTTCTATGGTCATATAAATTATGGGGGGGGGGGGGTGGGCTGATTTGATCGGAAATCAAAAGTTCTTTTGCCTTTTCAACACTCAGAGGTGATCGGAAGGCAACCAGACCCCTCCCCTCGCCCTTTTCTCCGATCTAATCCGATTAAAATTTTGAGATAGCAAATATCCTGTACAAATTTTGTACAAATTAGTCCAATAAAATACCCTCGGGACTGACTATCCACCCAAATCCCCGAGGCAAGGGCTATAAGTTATGCAAGTTCTTAATTTTTAACATATTAGGTTTTTTATTTGAAAAATGGCACGCTTGATCCTAGGTCTTCAAAAAGGCTTAGGGTATTAAGGAATTTTTTTTTAAATGCTGAAAGAATGCCAAACACGATCAAGGCACTATGGTCTATGCCTAAGGGATGCCATGTCCCCAAAAACTCGGGGCAAGGACGGTAACTATACAATTTATCCATTGATTAAATGCAGGATTCATCATTATGAAACAGGAGAAATTTTTTATTTTTGGTGCTTCCAAAAAGGCTAAAGATATTAAGGCGAAACTTTGAAGGATGTTTAAAGGTATGTTAAACTAAATCAAAAGGCACTACGTGCATCCAGTTTATTAAAAAGGAGTCTGCAATATTTTAAGAACGGGTAAGTGCATTGAGTTAAAAATTTCAGGGCATGTTGAGGGGGTGTTGAAACTCGTTGGAAGGCTGCCCACCCACGTCCCATCCCCTTTTTGTTGCTCTTCCAAAAGCATTCCATCAAAATTTTGAAATTTCCATCTTTTTCAAAATAGTCTAAGGGTTAAATAATTATGCAAAGAGGGTTGACTTAACCCCCACAGCTTTTGAGATAGATGCTGAACAAAATAAAACACACTGTATGCATGCTGGGTGTCAAAAGGATGGATCAGGAATAACTAAGAAACGACTGACGGTATTGTGTTGAAAATTTCAGGGGATGCTAAGGAAGATGTTGAAGAGCTATCAGTGAGCAGCTTGCCACCCTTACTCTTTTTAGATTCTCCCTTCCTTCATTGCTGTTCAAAATCTTTAAAAATTGATTAAGCTAAAAATTGTCAAAATCTAGTAAATTTGCCCCCGGGGACGCAATCGTCCCACAGTTTCTCATGACAAAAACTTTAGATTATGCGATTTGCTCTGTTCTCGTGAAGGATTTATCATTAGGAAAAGGGGGATGTTTGATTCTGGGTGTATTCGGAAAGACTAAGAGTTTTAAAGTGAAAATTAAGGGATTGTTTAAAGACATATTAAACCAAACCAAAAGAAATTATGAGCATCCAGGTTATAAAAAGGGTATGTCTACACAGAAAAGGCAATTTGTTTTGTTACCCTACCATTGCTGACTAATAACTGTAAATTAAACCACTTGTGGTCAACATTGCTGTGCAAACTTCTTTCTCCCACTCTATTCAAAGTTTTGTTCTTTAACCCTCAATGAATCCCTGTTTCTTCTGACCGGACGTATGGCTTCTTCTCATTCTGTTTGAAGAAATTCTATTTGTTTTTCTGCGTTGGGTGAAAAACAAACTTCTGTCTTTTGATAGTTTGAACTTTAGCTATTTTTCACCGTTTATCTTTTTTTGGCTTTTTACGCTGAAATTTAATTTAAAATGTAAATTTCTCCTTAATTTTTTTTATAATTTAGAAGCCTATATCAGAAAAAAAATTATCACCTACAGACAGTTAACATCTGATCTTTCATTTCTTGCTTTTCTTAGTTTTGATCTTTTTAATCTGAAATTCAATTTTAAGCTATAAATTTCCTCTGGAAATTGTAATAATAGGCTAGATCATTGTTTTAGACAACATAATACAGCGTAGGCAGATATGCAATTTTTTAAAATATTTGTTAAAAATGAGATAAGCACAACTATCTTCAAGTAAACACAAAAATAGACGAAGCAAACAATCAAGTGATAACTTAAATCATATTATAAAAGTCTTTGGCACTGAAGTCCCTGTTAGTGCCAATGTGACCTGTCTGAAGCCGATTTATCTAATTTCCTATTGACTGCGCTGACTTCCAATTGACTGTACCAAACTGTAATTTCCTGACCTTCCTATTGACCGTAAAAGTAATCATTATTTGTAACCAAACATATAGATCTATATCACCAATGTTGTTGTAGAAATATTTTACAAATTATAGCTTTATAATGAGAAGAGTAGGGATATGAAGTTGTACCAATGAATTGTAAACTTTTGCAAGAAATTGACAATCGCAATCACTCACCTCTTCTTTACAAAATTTTTATATTGCATTTTGTAAAATAGATAACATATTACATATTCTTTTTGTTTTTGAAAACATTCTATTCCACTTCTTTTAATCTGAATTTAATATTTGCATTTCTTTTTTTTATATATATTCGTAATTCGTTACATCATGGTTACAAATTACGTTAAAACACGAAACACTTTCAAAAGTGAGAGACATCAGCTTTCAAAATCTTCCGTTTCCGAGTGACACTTTTGCAAGTCGAAAGAAACAACAGACATATTAATAAAAATAGTAATAATGTAATTTTAATTAAGATAATATACTTTATGGTAATAGTTTTTAGGTATTTCAAATAGGGGAGAGGAGCATAATTCTTTTTTAAAAATTCCTTTCTTAGTGAATACTCCTGTAACCACTACAATACTAATTTACAAAAGAACAGTTATTTCAATTCCTATGGGCACTATGTATTTTCACATTTCCCTTTGTTGAAGTGGAATACCCTTAAAAGTGCCATGAGATGCAATCCCTTTATTCCCAGACCATACTTTTGTGCTTTTTTAAGGCGCATGGAAAAAGCACACTTCTTATTTTACCCACCTCTTCTTTCACAAAACTTTTATATTACATTTTGTAAAATAGCTAACATATTGGATATATTTTTTGTTTTTGAAAGTATTCTATTCCAATTCTTTTAATCTACTAATATTTACCTCTTTATGATATGTGCATGTCTGTTTTTTTATATTTGCAATTTATTACATTATGGTTACAAATTATGTTAAAGTATGAAACACTTCCAAAAGTGACAGACATCAGCTTTCGAAATCATCCGTTTCTGAGTGATGTATTTGCGACTGGTCAGGAACAACAGACATTTTTAAGATAATAAGGATATATTTTTGATGCAATTTTAATTAATAAAGGTAATATATTTTATGGTAATATTTTTTTTTGTGATTTTTCAAATAAGAGAGGGGAGCATAATTCCTCTTGAAAAATTTCCTTCTAAGAGAATGATCCTGTAATCACTACATTGGTAAAACATCGGGGCCTTGTTTCTAATAAATACATAGAAATCATGACAAAATGAGTCTATTTTCCACCAGTGCCAGGGAAATATACAAAAGAACAATTATTTCAATTCCTATGGGCACTCTATGGATTTTCACATTTCCCAAAGTGGAATACCCTTAAAAGTGGCATGAGATCACTGACAGATCCAGGCGAGAGCCAGGGGGACCCCCCCCCAAGATTTTTTCTGGCGCCTTCTTATCCTGTTTTTTTCTTTTTCTTTTTATAATAAATTTGTCAATTTGGTCAATTTTCGGCACCTTTGTGGCATTGCCCCCCCCCTAATATTTAGCTAATTGGAGCCCTTGTCACATTGGGCCTCCCCCAATATTTTAGTCTAGATCCGCCCCTGTTTGAGACATCAACCCTGCATTCTCAGGCCATACTTTTGTGCTTTTTCAAGGGGCATGGAAGAGTTCTACGCAGAAATTCTATTCTTCGACGATGGTCCTCCCTCCTCTACAATACTACAGTGTGAGGTAACTCATGTAATTAATATAGACAATAAGACGAAATTGAGCCCTTTCCTCTAATGAAGGAAAAATTTCCAGATAAACGATATTTTTTACTTCCATGGCAACTCTATAGCCTCAGACATCCCCCCTTCTTAAAGTGGAAAGCTACTACTCAATAAAATCTAGCGGAACATTCCAGCTCTTCTGATTTTCTAAGATTGCTGGGGGCAGGCGTTTTTTTTAACACCAATTTGTTTCATGAAAATGCCCCCCAAACCAAAACAATACTACGAAATAAACTGATTTACCTAATTGATAAACAGAAAGTATTGTGAAGCAGCGGGGACAGAGAAATTCCCGAATATGCAGTATTTTCAATCACCTTCCCCACAATAGAGCCTATACCTTTCCCCTGGTTGGGGTGAAATACCAGAGTACTTGGCCACTAATATGCTAATAAGATTAAAAAAGTAGCACTAAATTCTTTACTTTTCATCGGTGATTGGCTTTTTATCGGTGGTTGGCTAAGAGTTACCGACATTACTAATTAAATAGAGAAATAAGGCCACCGATAACAAGGTTGACACCGAGTGATGAAAGGTAAAACAAGTCAAATCTATAAAACAATTGCTGAAAGGTAAAAATTATAATGATAAAACAAGATAACATGAGTGTTTCTAAATATCCCACTCACTTTTCTAAAAAGGTGCCCCCCCCCTTCAACGGTCCCACATGCAGCCCTGTCAAAATATTCCTCAATTAATTTAAGCTCACAATACATCAAAGGCTCTTCCTTAAAGCATTTTTTTTTCAGTCTCAGCGAAACTCAGGTTAAAAGCAATATTGGACAAAAATGTTATTTGAAATGGTTTAAAAAATTGGATAGCAATAGAACGAAACATAATAATCCGATTAATAGAAACATCCTGAGTGTAATAAAGTAAGAATATCACTGTTTTAATGTGTTCTTTTAGTTTTTCATATATCCTATGGCTATAACTAGGGCCACCAGGGACGAGGGGGGCTGCATTGTCAGAAAAGGGACCATGATACATGGAAAGAGCATAAAATGAGGAATCTAATTGTAATACTTTATCTTATCAAAATTCTACCTTTAGAATTGTTAAACCGCTTTATATTACCCATGCCACTTAACGTTGAATGAAATACAAGACTTTTTTTTCAGCTTTTCTAATTTTTCAAGGAGGGGGGCGGCTTTTGACCGAATTTGATTCTTAAAGGATATTGGAATATAAAGTATAGATAACAATGGAATTTAAAGAATAATGGAATCCAGGAAAATAAGGTAATTTATCCGATAATATGATAAAATTGAAAGCAGAGACGGAGAGATTAACAAATATGAAATACTTTTCATTTATAAGGCTACTGTACAGCTTTAGAGTTTTCCCCTTATTGAACAGAATTTCCACCACATGTTCAAGGAAATGCCACAGTAATATTTTTTGGTTGTCTAATTCTGAAAGTTTTTTTTCTTTCTTTTTTTGAACAGATCTTCTTCTATGAAAAAGAATCCCTACAACACTGTAACATAAAATAACTTATTGACAAATAAAATGATAAAAAAGGATACCTTTCCACCAGTGACAGAGAAATTTGCAAATATACAATATTTTTCATTTCTATGGCTACTGTACAGCTTCAGACACTTTCCTTTGTTGTAGTCCCATAATTTTAACGTGTTGTCTAGCGTTGCTGCCAGTATGTACTTTCCGTTCGGAGAAAATTTGACAAAAGAAACAGGAGGGTTGTCATCATCAATCAGCGTTTTCAAACACTGACCAGAGGCTGTGTCCCATATCCGACTAAAACAGAAATTAAAATTAGAAAAACATTAGCTTAATAAGCCAGTTCAAGGAATTGATACTTTAAAAATAATTCTGCGAGGCTCAGAGTCGGCTGACCATCTCAAAGACAAAGGAACTATTAGCGAATTTTCCAAATACCCTAGGGAACTTCCAAAGCAACCTTGGCGAACATTGATAGGGGATCTTAAATTTATCAATATTTCAAGGAGCTAACAAGAGGCTAGTTTCAAATAAAGAAAAACGGGTAATCTTTAAATAATTGCCAAGCAAGGCACTGTCTATACTATGTAAATACAAAAAATATACATCCTCTATCAGCAAGGCTTTCAATCAAGGCATGTAGAAAACGGGGAAATCCCAAAGCAGTCACAAGTCACTCTAATGATACTTCCTTTTGAGTTGACTTTAGCAGGTAGGCCTAGGCTAGAATATTCTAAGGAACTCTCCTTTTACGAACTTCAAAATTTGTTTTCGTATTCACTTATTTAAATAGATATCGTAGCACTCAAAAGCGAACGCTAAATTATGCTATTTTTATAGAAAAAAAAGAAAATTTCCTCCGTTGACAGAAAAGATTACGGTTTTTAATCATGCGTTTCATTAAGTCTAAATATTTGTATCTTCAGCATAAAAGCGGGAAAGTTAGAGGGTCTTCTAAGATTCCAGGAAACTATGTGTTGCCAGATCCAAGCTTTCCGTTTTAGGACAAGACAGCCGAATCAACTCTAAACAGTTTGGCCATACAAACTAAAAAAGTCTATAATACACGAGATAGGTTCATCCTTTAAGGTATCGAATCCCCTTAAAGGGCCTCCAAGAAGCCTTAACTTTTTAATTTTTTTTAATGACATTAGTAAACAAGCCTTGCACGGAAATCCAGTTAGTGATGGATATGCAAAGAAGTATGTAACCTTGAATGGTTAACTTTTACTGTTTCTGAAAATGTCTGCTAATATAGGGAATTTTGCGGAAATATAAAAAAAAAGAATCCGTAGGCAAAGCAAACATAATTCTTATTAGGACGTAAAGTGACAATGCTCTGTTATACACCACTTCTTGAGATTAATTAAAAAAAAACTTTCCGAAAAATAAGTTTTTCAAAGAAAAGTAAAGGGCATTTTAAACTTAAGGCCAGGAGATACAAATACCTGTTAAAATTCAAACTCAAAACGACCAGAAATTACTATTAAAGAATAAATGAAACGCAAAACGAACAGAAATTAAATAAACAATCATAGCAAAAAACATACAACAAGTAATAACATAAATGAATAAATAGATCTTAAAGCGAGTAATGCTTAGATTGAATATGAAAATCAAGCTTAAACGGGAATGCGGGTTAGTCTGTTTCCGATTGTTTCCAACAAAGTGCATTATTCGTAATAGCGGGTTTCCACTTGTTTCCGATTAGATCACAGTCTGACTTGTCTACCCATGAAAAGATCTGACTTCGCTTATGTTTATATCTGCAAAAACGTTCTCCGGAGCACTCGCACCCCGGTCCGGGTTTTTATAATGGGTGAGATAGAGAATGATCATACTGGATAATTATATGAACTGTGATGCGAACAAACATACAATATATGTTAATGTAAATGAATAAATAAATCTTAAAACAAGTGAAACTTAAATTGAATATGCAAATCAAGTTTGAATCGAATAAAAATAACTACAAACAAGAGTTGGCGCCTTACTGAAAACTATATGAGTCTTGAACAGTCTTGGAAAGTATAAATAAAATCAAATTCAATGTTAGATATACAATGGTATAAATTGTTGAAGGATCCATCCGTTCAAGATTTTTTTTTTTTCTCACTGCAATTTTTATTTTCATTTTCAATGCCATAAGAACTGGAAAATGATAAATTTGTAATATACGAATAATTCGTTTTCAGTGAAGCGCTAATGACGTAGAAGGCTTTAGGTTTTTGCAGTTAAAGAAGGAGGCAGTATCCAATTTTGTTTGTAGTGAAACTATATTTGTCTTGACCAATCTTGGAAAGAACTAATAAATTAAACTGAATATTTTATGTATAATGATATTAATTGCTGAAAGCTCATCAGTTAAATATTTGATTGTAATTTTAATATTTATTTTCAATATTAAGAAAAAAAGTAAACATTTGTAATATAATTCGTTTTCAGTAAAGCGCCTATGACGCAGTAGGTTTTAGGCTTCTGCAGTGAGGCGATACCCAAACTCTTGTTTGTAGTTATTTTTATTCGATTCAAACTTGATTTAAAGCATTACTCACTTTAAGATCTATTTATTCATTTATATTAATACTTGTGGTATGTTTTTTCCTATTACTGTTTATTGAATTTTTATTCGTGTTGAGTATCATTTATTCTTAAATAGTAGATTTTGGTCGTTTTATTTTTGAATTTAAACATCTGTTTTCATCTGAAAATCTGAAATTTAAAATTGCCTTTTCTCTTCTTTGAAAACTTGTTTTTCGGACAGTTTTTTTTAATTAATTTTGTTTGTTTTTGATCGCAAAAAGTTACAAGTTTCTATTGCCTGAGGGGGGGGGGTTGTTTACTGTTCGATTATTCTTGAGTTTAAAAAACTGATCTAGAACTTTTAATTGAAATCGAATGAGGCTTTTTTCAAAGTCTATACGATTACCTCTTTGATATAAACCTTATATATGAACAATAGACAGCTTGCATAACTTGTGGACAGCGATTGACAACAATGAATGGATTGAAAAAATAGCAAGTTTAATTAAAACAATCTTGCATTAATTAAGTAAATTACATTACTTTAGACTACGTTATGGGGGGGGGGCGCCGCCTCACCCTTCCCCTGGATCCGCCACTGTCATACACTCTCTGTTTCTTTCCTTGTTAGGGAGGAGAGCAGTTGCCTAATAGGTGTGTGTTCATACCAAAACATTCTAACTCTCATTGGGTCTTCAGGTATAAACAGAATTAGTTCAAAGGAAGGGGTGGGGGAAAAGGGCGTGTGGGGGGGGGTTATTTGCCCTTCGATAAATTTTGACTCTTAACAGCTGAACTAGAATTTCCAATTTCCAATCAAATGAGCCATCTCTGAAGCTGATACGAGAATACCTTCCTGCCCCTTGGCCCTGGGGGGTTTTTCCGACGCCAGAGTTTTGTTACTTAACCTTTCAACTATTTTTAACAAAATGGTATTTTTAATCCTTGCATATAAAGCAGCTCTGGGGGGGAAAGTAATAAAAAATATTGAAGCTATATAAGATTTATTCATTTATTTATGTTTGCAACGGTTATCTATATGTTTGTAAGATAGTTAATTTTAATTTCTGTTCGTTCGGGGTTTGTTTATTCTTTAACAGCAATTTCTGGTCTTTTTGAGTTTTAACTATAATAGTAATTAATTTCAGCTGGTCCTGAGTTCAATATGGCTCTTTACTCTTCTTAGAAAACTTTTTTTATGTATGGTTTTTTTTAATTAATAATAATAAAACATTGAAGAATTATGACCTTTGCTAAAGACAGCTTAATTACATGCCTCTGAAAAATCAAACCTGATTTTTTCACGCAAACAATGAATGGATCGAAATAATAGCTTCTAAAAACAGTAGCTAGGTTATTCCATTTGTTGATGCAGAAAGAACAGGATCATTTTGATCAGTTTTCGGATTTTTTGTGCCACAATAATTTAGCATTTATCGCAAAATATGTATTTTAACCTTATTTTAAGTATGGCTGTAATTTTAAGTATTTTATAATAGATTCACTATGTGTTCTTCCCATACAAAACTTTACCTTATTAAAGTCTTTGGGGTGGGGGCAGCGTAATTGGCATAAAGAAGAAAACTTTAGCGTAGAAAGTAGGAGAGGGGGAGTGGGAGGTTGGAGACTCATCCAATACGGGGTGGACTTCACTTATCTCCTCCATTCCCGATTTAGGAGATTAGAGAGACAATTTGGGCTGTAGAATGTTGGACCGTTTGAGTTGTGGAAGACGTTAAAATACTCAAAAATACTTTATATTTTTAGTTATTGCAGGATTGTTTTCATAGATTGTGGAATGGTGAGCCCCCTGGCCCATGATTTGGGTGAGCCTCAACTCATAATATGCAATTCTGATTAATTGTTCCGTGTTGTGTGCATATATTATTCTATATATGTTATTTTTAGTTATACTTTTATCGCGTTGCGTTCATTTTTAAGCCTTGAGATAAAAACTGAAACCTTAGCGTAAACAGTGGTGGGGGGAAGTCTCCCCCCTCATATGCAATAATTGAGCAGCCACAGAGAAAGTAATACAAACGAAAATAATCTGTCTTTTGAAAATGTCTTTTTTCAAAAGACACGAAAATAATCGTGTAAAGGAACCTGAAGTGTTATCTCTGAAATTTTCGTTGATCCTTTATTCCCGCTACTTTCAGATGTAAAATTCAGAATATTATCGAATGGGTTTAGTCGTCCCCTCCCTGAATAACTCGTATTTGGATAGCTTATGCCCTGGAAAATTTCTCCCCCCTCCAATATTACTCTATTTTCCTTTACATGACATCTCCGCGTTAAAGTCACCCAATCCGACGTTTTCCAGCCATGGACTACGCTCCTCCAAACATATTCCTCTCAGATAATTTTAGATATTCATAAAAATGGAATCTGAAATTTCTACTCAATTTTTTAGGTCAGAGGCAATGCTATAGCGTTACCTAAGTAAAGAGCCATAAGGGTTCAATGAACTAATACTTATTTATTTTTCCAAGGGCACTTTACGTGGAAGAGGTGGTCGCAAAAACTTTGGAACGGGGTTCATTGAATTAAAAGTTATAGTGCCCTTACACCAAGGGAAGATCCAGGATTTTTTTAAGGGGGGGGGGCGCAAAATACGTTGATCCGATAAACTTGCGTTAGGAGCAAGTTTAATTAACGCAATCTTGCGTTAATTAAGTAAATTACATTATGGGGGCTAGTTGCCCTTCAATCTCTGTTAACTCTTAAAAAGTGAACAAGAACTTTCAATTTCCAATCAAATGAGCCCTCTCTAAAGTTTATACGAGCATCTCTTCCATAGGAAATAATATGAAGGATTCGGAGAATCCTTAAATTACAACCCTTGCCCTGAGGGCTGTGAGGGAGTTGTCATCCTAAAGGACCAAATTTCCAAAACTCAAAAATACGTTTAATATAACGGGTCTCTGAAAATTTTATTAGATGTGTAAAGGAATAGAGTGAGTGCTAGACGGGGGTTAGTTACCCCCAAATCACTTTTGATTATTAAAAAAGACACTCGCCCTTTGAATTTCCAATCGAATGAGCATTTTTTGAAGTTTCTACGACACCGCCTTTTATAAAAACCTTATATGCCCCCAGGGTATAACTTAAAACCCTTGCAGTGAGGGTTGTGGGGGAGTGTCCTCCTCAAAAACATATTTTCTATTAGGAAATCAACTACGCTGAACAAAATGGCTATCTCAAAATTTTGATTGGATGTGTTTGGGGGAATGATGGGCGTGGGGGGGGGGGGGCTAGTTGCCCTCCAATCACTTTCGACTATTAAAAAGGGCACTAGCCCTTTGAATTTCCAATCGAATGAGCCTTTTTTGAAGTTTATATGACAACGTCTTCTATAAACACCTTATATGTCCCCAGGGCATAACTTAAAACCCTTGCCCTGAGGGTTGCCCTGAGCCTTGCCCTTGTCCTCCTCAAAACATATTTTCTAGCTGGAAATCAACTACGCTGAACAAAATGGCTATCTCAAAATTTTGAATGAATGTGTATGGGGGAATGATGAGCGTGGAAGGGGCGGCTAGTTGCCCTCCAATCACTTTCGATTATTAAGAAGGGCACTATCCCTTTGAATTTCCAATCGAATGAGCCTTTTTTGAAGTTTCTACGACAACGCCTTCTATAAAAACATTATATGTCCCCAGGGCATAACTTAAAACCCTTGCCCTGAGGATTGTGGGGGAGTGTCCTCCTCAAAAATATATTTTTTATCTGGAAATCAACTATGTTGAACAAAATGGCTATCTCACAATTTTGACTGGATATGTTTGGGGGAATGACGGGTGTGGGGGGGCTAGTTGCCCTCCAATCATTTTCGACTATTAAAAAGGGAACTAGAACTCTCGATTTCCAATCGAATGAGCCCCCTTTGAAGTTTCTACGACTACCCCTTCCGTATGAAGTGCCTCTGGGAAAAAAAAATAATAAATAATAAATAAATAACAGAAGATTGGAGCCGAATGGCCTTTACTATAGGCAACGCTACAGCGTTGCCTCTGATTTATATTAACCGCTCCCGAAGCTAATTTAACTAGCTCCTTAAAATAGATCAACTTCATGAAACAGACCACAGAGAGATAATAGCACAGACCAAAAAAAAAACATTAGCTAGTTTTAAAAACTTCTTTCTTCCCTTCTTTAGAGAAATCAATCATTTCATTGGGTATAAGGACATGAATTCGAAAAACAAGATAAATTCAAGTAGAGTTGGATAGGGCCGTAGCCGGAATTTTTTCGAGGGACGGGCAAAAAACTTAAAAAAGAACACATGCAAATTCTGTTCTGATGCATTTTTGTTGCATTTTTACAAGACCCATAAATATTTTGGAAAAGGAGGGGGGTCAAACCCACTACCCCCCCCCCCGTCGATATGGCCTTGAGGTTAGGAAAGCCCAATAAAAAGGGCAAAAGATGATTCCCGGGGTCTTTGTGAATTATTCCCTAAATAAGAACGATGGTATACCTTGGTATTTCCTTGTCGAGCGCGATTCAAAATATTACCCAAATAAATCCCAACAAATCTAGCACAATTCCTGAAACTTAAATGTAATAAAATAAGATGGGCAATAATCATCAAATAGCTAGTAATTCTAAGTGGAGATATACATAAAGGTTATATAGCACCAGACGTGTGCTTGAAAGGGCGGGGGGGACTTTATTCTTGGCTTGCCTTAAAACGTAAATTTTAGGATGTACTTTTATTTTCTTTTATCTATGGTTGAAATCACCCATTTTAAAAAACATGACCCAAACTCGGTAAATATCTCGGAAAATTAGGGCCTAAATTGCTTCTTTTCCGTCTGATCAATGAATCCATTCAAATTTCATTATTACGGAATTAATATCATTCCATTACTCCATTTCATTCAAATATTACCCATTATTCACCTTCACATTACGAGAAGTTCATAGAATCCGCTTATTTTTACTTGATTAGCTTATATGCTACTGTGTTAAACAAAAAAAATCATATCAATAAAACGATAAAAATGATATAACTAGTTCCTAAGTTACCGCTCGCTAAGAATTGCATAACATCCTACAGATATTTATTACCTGAATAGATAACAAGCAATATAAAAAAGGCAGAGCAATACGAGAGCAGGCAAATAGACATCATGTATTTACTTGTCATCATCAAACAGTTCGTCGTAACGAACTGTAAGTAAGGAGCGACCCGGCTCGATAGTAACCGAAACTCTAAAAAACAGAGTTTTGATACCAATAAATACATCAAAAGAATCAGATTTTTATGCTGATTTCAAATACATGAGTTTCAATCAAGTTTAATCCTACCCATTAAAAGTTACGCGCCTGAGAAAATTTGCCTTATTTTCGAAAAAAGGAGGAAACAGCCCCTAAAATCATAGAACTTTGTTTATTTGTTTGTTTTTTCCCCAAGGGTGATCGCATCGATCCATTAGTCCTAAAATATCATGAAAGGGCTCATTCGAACGGAAATTAAAAGTTCTAGTGCCCTCTTTAAGTGACCAAAAAAATTGGAGGTAAACTTGGCCCCTCCTACGCTCATTTTTCTCCCGAAGTCACCCAATCAAAATTTGAGATAATCAGGGTCGGGGTCGGGAGTTACGGGGGAGGATCTTTCCATGGAGGATGTTTCCTTGGGGGAGGGAAATTTCTATGAAGGGGGCGCCGGATTTCCCAGCATTATTCAAAAAACCATCAGAAATTAAATAAAACAACAAATTTTTTCAACTGAAAGTAAGGAGCAACATTAAAACTTACAACGAACAGAAATTATTGCATATATGAGGGGGTTCGCCCCTAGTCAATACCTCACTCTTTACGCTAATTCTTTTTTTAGTACTATCAAAAGAGCTATCTATCCTAATTAACCAGCCTTCGTGATTCAGGGGTTTGTGATTCGAACAAAATTCGAACTTTACCGTAAAGAGTGAGGTATTGACTAGAAGGGCGAACTCCCTAATATACATAATAACAACATACAAATATAGAAGTTCGTTGCGTAAGTTTTTTTGTAAGTTACATCAGAAAAAATTTCGAGAAAGCCATTTATCCAAAAAAAGTAAAATTAATATGCAAATTTCGTTTTAATTAGTCATGTACAGTGAGCCAAAATCAAAGCTGCGTTAATTCAAAAACGTTCAGAAATTAAATTAAAAAAAAAACAAGTTTGTTTAATTGAAAGTAAGGAGCGACATTAAAACTTAAAACGAACAGAAGTTATTACGTATATGAGGGGGTTCGCCCCCTAGTCAATACCTCGCTCTTTACGCTAATTCTTTTTTTAGTACTATCAAAAGAGCTATCTATCCTAATTAACCAGCCTTCGTGATTCAGGGGTTTGTGATTCGAACAAAATTCGAACTTTACCGTAAAGAGTGAGGTATTGACTAGAAGGGCGAACTCCCTAATATACATAATAACAACATACAAATATAGAAGTTCGTTGCGTAAGTTTTTTTGTAAGTTACATCAGAAAAAATTTCGAGAAAGCCATTTATCCAAAAAAAGTAAAATTAATATGCAAATTTCGTTTTAATTAGTCATGTACAGTGAGCCAAAATCAAAGCTGCGTTAATTCAAAAACGTTCAGAAATTAAATTAAAAAAAACAAGTTTGTTTAATTAAAAGTAAGGAGCGACATTAAAACTTAAAACGAACAGAAATTATTCCTTATATGAAAGGGGCGATCCCCTTCCTCAACGCCTCGCTCTTTACGCTAAGGTTTGACTCTGTCTCACAACTTTATTTTTTAAAACAATAAAAAACTTTAGCGTAAAGAGCGAGGCGTTGAGGAGGAGACCGCCTCTTTCATATACGGAATAATTTCTGTTCGTGTTAAATTTTAATGTCGCTCCTTACTTTCAGTTAAAAAAAACCTTTTTTTTATTTAATGTAAGACAAGTAGCAGACTGGTTTACGCATTCCAATTTTTTTTTCCATTTTTTAAGTTCCCTTTTCTAATGGTTTTTGTTCCGTGTGTGATTTATTGCATATTATTTTCTTGCTCTCATATAGTCTTTGAAATGGTCGACGAATTTTGATATTACCGAAAGACATTTCAAAGTCGAAAGACATTTTAAAGTCAATTATCTTCGAAAGACAATTTTGATATTATTCCATAACAAACATTCAGCTATATCGATCTGCCGAATTTACATTTTTTAAATTTGGTGTACATTTTCTATCAGGTTTAAAATTCGTGGAAAAGTGGTTGAAAATGGTCGAAAAAAGAACAATTTTCCTAGTTTTAAAGCAAGTTTGGAATCTTCCCCTAGAATAAGTTTAAGTAATATGATAATTCTGGCTCGGGGAATTGATAGATCTGAGACTAATAAACCGAACGATATAAGTATTTCGTCCTTTTTGAACAAGCTAAAAATCATAAACCAGTCCAAGTTATACCATAATTCTGGCCCGGTGAATTGATAAATATGAGACTAATGAATCAGACGATATAAGTATTTTGTCCTTTTTGAACAAGCTAAAAATCATAAAACAGTCCAAGTTATACCATAATTCTGGCCCGGTGAATTGATAGATATGAGACTAATAAACCGAACGATATAAGTATTTCGTCCTTTTTGAACAAGCTAAAAATCATAAAACAGTCCAAGTTATACCATAATTCTGGCCCGGTGAATTGATAAATATGAGACTAATGAATCAAACGATATAAGTATTTTGTCCTTTTTGAACAAGCTAAAAATCATAAAACAGTCCAAGTTATACCATAATTCTGGCCCGGTGAATTGATAAATATGAGACTAATGAATCAGACGATATAAGTATTTTGTCCTTTTTGAACAAGCTAAAAATCATAAAACAGTCCAAGTTATACCATAATTCTGACCCGGTGAATTGATAGATCTGAGACTAATAAACCGAACGATATAAGTATTTTGTCCTTTTTGAACAAGCTAAAAATCATAAACCAGTCCAAGTTATACCATAATTCTGGCCCGGTGAATTGATAAATATGAGACTAATGAATCAGACGATATAAGTATTTTGTCCTTTTTGAACAAGCTAAAAATCATAAAACAGTCCAAGTTATACCATAATTCTGGCCCGGTGAATTGATATATCTGAGACTAATTAAACGAACGATATAAGTATTTCGTCCTTTTTGAACAAGCTAAAAATCATAAACCAGTCCAAGTTATACCATAATTCTGGCCCGGTGAATTGATAAATATGAGACTAATGAATCAGACGATATAAGTATTTTGTCCTTTTTGAACAAGTTAAAAATCATAAAACAGTCCAAGTTATACCACAATTCTGGCCCGGTGAATTGATAAATATGAGACTAATGAATCAAACGATATAAGTATTTTATCCTTTTTGAACAAGTTAAAAATAAAAAAAAAGTCCATAATTCTGGCTCAGTGAATGAATAGATCTGAGACTAATGAATCTATTGATATAAATACTTTGCCTTTTAATGCAAGTGAGCTGCTGTCATAAAACTGTTTGTTTTAGATATTCCATAATGGTATCTAAAACATAGCTAAGATGGATTTTCACCAGTTGTGTTTCTTAAAAATAAAAAATATCTGAAGAAACCATTGGAGATGGTACGGAGGAAATGCATAAAGTGCTGATCAAGGCACATGGCGCTGTCAGGAATTTCATCTCTTGTCAGTAGAAAAAGAATTAAAATAGAGGGTGCTCGTGCATATTATAACTCGTTTTTCATAAAATTAAAAAAACCGTTCTATATTTGACGCAACGAAAATAGTCTGTTACTATCAATAAATAGAACACTGAGATGCAAAATTTCTGCGCGTCAAAACTCATGTTATGTGTAGTCAAACATAAATTAATAAGTCTGCGGGTTAGCCCTTATTCAACTGGACTTGTCTGTTCTAACTGAAAGGATACCCTTTTTTATTCTTTTAGCTTTATTTAATTGAGCAAAAACAGACTGTGAAGGCACATATTATGATTGGCTTTTCAGAAGAAATTAAAAATTCTGATAAATGTATGCCAAAAAGACAGCATTATGGTACTACCAACAAATAGAACATTAAAATACTAAAAATTTCCTCTTTTCAAAGCACATACTATCTGTAGAGTGTTATATATAAAAAAGTAAACGAGCTTGCCCCTATTCATCCGTTCTTATTTTTGCTATTTTAAAGCTTAATCTTTTTTGTTCTTTGAGCGAAAATAGGATGATAATAGATGGTACTGACGTGTATCAAGAAAGGTTTTTCCCGGAAATTCAAAAATAGAAAAAACACGCGGGAAAAAGACAGTATCCTGGTACTACCAACAAAAAGAGCAATAAAATATTAAATTTCTACTCTTTAAAGAACGCACTATGTAATATATTATAGACTTAATAGGTCTATGTGTTCGTCCCTATTCAATTTTAACTGTCTATTCACTCGTTTTCTATGTCTCATTAACAGGGAAAGGCGAGGACTCAAAACCGAAGACTACATTCTTCTTCGGTAGAAAGCACGTGGACTCTATCATTCGGTGTCCTTCTGCCTTCAAAGTCGGTTGATTCTCCTCCATGGCATTGAATTTATATTCTTTCAAGGGAAAAAGAAAACTAATTGGGTTTTTTCATAAGGACCCAACAAGGGAAGCGTAAGGTCCTGCTACCTTTTCCCTGCAATTTAAGAGTAAATACTCGGCAGGTGCTGAACTACATTATATACAGCTGCCTAATTTCGAAAAAAGGGAGCGGGTACGCAAAGACTCCCCCTCAAAGAGTATATTATATAGAGTTACAATTTAAAATTCAGCCGGTAACAGCACGCCATATGCATTACGTAAATAGTTTCGTTCCTTCGTTATATTAAATAAAAAAAACAAGTTTTTTTAACTGAAAGTAAGGAACGACGTTAAAACTTAAAACGAACAGAAATTATTCCGTATATGAAGGGGGCTGTCCCCTCCTCAACGCCTCGCTCTTTACGCTAAAGTTTTTTTATTTTTTAAAAAAATAGAGTTGTGAGAAAGTCAAACTTTAGCGTAAAGAGCGAGGCGTTGAGGAGGGACAGCCCCCTTCATATACGGAATAATTTCTGTTCGTTTTAAGTTTTAACGTCGTTCCTTACTTTCAGTTAAAAAAACTTGTTTTTTTTATTTAATTTTTGAACGTTTTTGAATTAATGCAGGTTTTGATTTTGGCTCACCGTACATGAATAATTAAAACAAAATTTGCATATTATATTTGGTTAAATGGCTTTCTCGAAACTTGTTTAATTTTATTTACGAACGTTTTTATTAGTAATAAATATACGTAACTTAGAATTAACTTACGTAACGAACTTCTATATTCATAAATTTTTAACACGTATATTAGAGGGTTCGCCCCATAGTCAATACCCTGCTCTTTAAACTATGTTCGAATTTTTTCCAGTTCTTTAAAAATGACCTCTTAATCACAATCAGTTGATCAGTTGAAAAACTTGTTTTTTTTATTTAATTCCTGATCTTTTTCTTTAATAATGCTGGGAAATCCGGCGCCCCCTTCATAGCATTGTCCCCTCCCCCATGAAAACTTCCTTCATGGAAAGATCCTTCCATATAGCCCCCGACCCTCTCCTTCCCCCACCTAACAGAAAAAATCTCCTCTCAAAAAGTCTGTATAATTACCAAAAACAAATACTATACGTTATCATTGAGTAAATTTCATAGGTTTCAGCCCTCCCCCTGGGGACTGTGGGGGATCAAGTCATCCTAAAAGACATTTTTATCATATCTTCGACCATGCTGAACAAAATGGCCATCTCAAAAGGTTGATCGGGTGACTTTGGGAACCAAATGAGCGTGGGGGGCCTAGTTGCCCTCCATTTTTTTTGTCACTTAAAAAGGGCACTAGAATTATTAATTTTTGTTCCAATGAGCACTCCCACGATATTCTAGGACCATTGGGTCAATACGATCACCCCTGGGAAAAAAACAAACAAACAAACAAACAAACAAACAAATAAACAGGCATCCGTGATCTTTCTTCTGGCAAAAAATGGAAAATTCCACATTTTTGTAGATAGGAGCTTGAAACCTCTACAGTAGGGTTCTCTGATACGCTGAATATGATGGTGTGATTTTCATTAAGGTTCTATAACTTTTAGGGGTCTTTCCCCTTTTTTCGAAAATCAGCCAAATTTTCTCAGGCACGTAACTTTTGATGGGTTAGATTAAACTTAATGAAACTTATATATTTGAAATCAGAATTAAAATCTGATTCTTTTGATGTATCTATTGGTATCAAAATCTCGTTTTTTAGAGTTTCGGTTACCATTGAGCCGGGTCGCTCCTTACTTACAGTTCGTTACCACGAACTGTTTGATAGTTCTTATTAATGCTACAATCTCTCATCCACAATTGTTTATATATATTCGTTTTAGTTCATTATTCTTTTGAAGTCGTTTCAAAATTCTTTTAAATTCGATTTTAAAGTTTTTTTTTTAACTTGAATTTTTTTTTTATTTAAATTTTTTTCAAGAAGTGGGATATCTAAATTTCTTAGGTTTTAGTTTGACTCTGTTTGTGCTACTTCGAGTTAGCATATAAACTTGTACGACGATGGCAATGCCTGTGATTTTTTATTTTTAGTGCCTTATCTGTTACTGTGACAAGAACTGCCACTGATCAGCATGGCCATGTAAGGTGTTTGATGATAAAATCGTTTGAGTTGAACTAAGTTTGAAAAAAAATTGATAACTTAAATAAGAAGTGCCCAAAGATTTTTTAGAAATCAAGGGTTTCCAGATTCAAAAGATCTCTTCCTGAACACGTCCCTGCTGTGTCTAATTTAGTACAAATCAATACTTTTAAGGAGTCATCCCTATTCAGTCGTCATTTTCTTCTTATTTTGGCTTTCTTTTTTTTTTTAGTAAAATGGATGGTGTTGGCACATTTTAGGAATGGTTTATCAGATAAACTTAAAACCCTTAAAAATATGGGGCAAGAAGACAGTATTTGTTACTAATAAACACAGAACATAATAAAATACTTAAATTTCTGCTCACCGAAGCACATACTGTCCATAGTCTATTAAAAATTTATGAATTTATGAGTTTACTCCTAAATACAGTTTTTGCGACGAGGAAAGCCGACCCAGAATCACTCCATGTGTTTCCGTGGACAAAGGACATAAACAACTTTCTATTCGGGTTTTTGCGACTTGGAAACGCTTCCAACTTTTTCGTAAAGTGGATCCAGACAGGTTATAGAAATTGGAGCAGGAAACCACATTTCTGGTGTAATTTTCAAACACTGAAAAAACGTGGGAGAACATGATTACATTTGTGTAAGAAAGTTTTTATGGCATAAATGAAGAGCTCCAGTTCCCTTTCCAAAGTGCAGGTAGGCTAGATAGTAGGTTTTTTGTTATTCCACTAATTTTTGGCTCCAATCATCGTCTTTACTTCCCCATTTTCGCTTTCAAATGGTCTTCGAAACGTGTAATGGAGCAGGAGAGTGTTTCCGAGAATCTCGCGAAAGCCGCCCTCTATTCAACACTACGGATCTGTTCGTCTTGAAAGTTTAACCTTCATAGATGACGCCGGCGCAGGGTATGCTAGTTTTTCCAGAAAAACTTAAAACATTAAAATATATATGGCAAAAAGAGACTATTCTGTACATGGCAACAAATAAAACATTAACATAGTAAGATGTACGCTCGTCGAAGCACATGTCAGTAGCGTATGATAAATTAATACGTCTTTGAGTTCACCTCTATGCAACCGTGTTTTTACTTTCATCATTATCGATGATCTAGGCATATATCATGAACCATAAACACATAGAACCATAAAACACTTAAATTTCTGCTGGTCAAAGCACATACTGTCCATAGTCTATTGTGACAAATTATAAAAACCCTAGAAATAT
This sequence comes from Artemia sp. Qi Xiang Cuo, assembly GCF_049724085.1. Taxonomy (NCBI): domain Eukaryota; kingdom Metazoa; phylum Arthropoda; class Branchiopoda; order Anostraca; family Artemiidae; genus Artemia; species Artemia sp. Qi Xiang Cuo. The sequence goes on from NC_142803.1 coordinate 57,767,124, forward strand.
GTAGCGAGAAGCCAGTGTTATACTACTGCCAACAAGAAAAACATTAAGATACTAAAATTTCTTCTCGTCAAATCGCACACTAGTAGTTTATCACAGAACAATTAGTGTATGAGTAAATCCCAATTCAACCAAAATTTTGTTTCTGATTTTGGAATCTTCATCTTTTTTTGCTTGAATAAAAATAGAGTTGAAAAAGATGCTGTTGGCGCAGCCGAGTGGATTGGTGCGCTGGATTTAGGATCCTTTGTCCGAGAGGACGAGGGTTCGAATCCTAGTGTACCCAATTATTATGTATGGGACGGAGGCCAGTGGCGTGACTCTGTAAGCTCAGCCAGAGTCGACCCAGCTTTAAATGATCACCTGGAGAATTCTGGGGAAGGTAAACAAGAAGGATGTGCGAAAGCACAGGATGGTTGGAACCCCAGCCCCCATTGCACTTCCTGGTTGTAGGGCCAAGACAAGGAGATGACTCAAGCGACCACTGATAGGGACTGTAGAGTCCGATGCCGTATTCTTTACCTTTTTTCGAACAATTCCAAAGCCCTTTGTGGTAAAAAGACAGTGTTCAGCTACGTACCAATGAAAATACCTTCAAGTACTAAAAATTTGGCTTTACAAAACACATATTGTCCATCGTCTATTACAAATTAATAAGCTTATAGATTCACCATTATTAAAAGACACTTCTTTTTCCTTCAAAAGCTTTTTTTCTTTGAGGAAAAATAAAATATACATTGTTGGCATATAATATGAAGGGTTTTTCATAAAAGTTCAAAAATACTCAAAATATTTGGCAAGAACACAGTGTTCTGTTACTGCCAACAAAAAGAACATTGAAACACTAAAATCTGTTATATTATCATGTTTTTGTGTTGCTGTTTTCCACAAGCTTGACTAAATTTTTTTGATCATATAGAGTTTAAACGGATGCTGTTAATCCATAAGATTACTGGTATATATATAAAAAAAAAAAAAAACAAAAAAAAACACCAAAAATAAAAAAAAAACAAACAAAAAATGTGTGGCAAAAAAACAGCATTCCGTTGCATCAACAAAGAGAACAATAAAATACTGGCATTTCTTAGATTTAGGGACAGTTATTTTTAGGTTCCAAAACACCTCAAAAACCTCTCTATTAACCTACCGAAACCTCCCTTTTAAAGCCTATCTCGAAGACGTCAGGCACCATACAATCTATTTAGTTGTTCACCTATAGGTTTAATTCATTAATAAAACCCTTTGCTTTGGAAATGAACACTGTACTACATGAGTTGTTTAACAGCCTCCACACACAATTGCGCCAATTCACAAGAATACTGGGGGAGAGATGGGACCAATGTGTGGTTTTCAGTCCCTTGAGGTGGACAAATTCCGTATTTTTTAGAATTTTTGGAATGAAAATAGCAAAAGCAAAGGCATTTTTCCACCAGAATGGATATTTTCTCCAGCGGAGGGAAGGGGGGAGTAAATTACTATTGTCCTTCACCTCTAAAGACTTGAAAAATTCTTGAAATGACAAAATACATTTTAAATAGAGTATTTAGTATGAATAATTTTTCGATAAAATTTCTTATTAAACGCCATCAAAACCATTTAAAACCACAAGCGACTATAATATTTGAAATAAAAGATTACCATATGTCATTAATATTACCTGAACCAGTAAGTGATGTGACGACAAAGCCGCATCCAAAGAGGGAGAGGGATATTTGCCAGACTCGAAAAAAATGCAAAAAAAAAAATACATATAAACACATTTTTGGTCTTTTAAAAGTTTTTTATAGCCTACTCCTTCCTTTCCCCCTAAAAATATACCCAACCCCCGGAATAAAATCCTGGATACGCATTTGCTAGACGATGTAGATTTGGCAATACGATTTGACTAATCATCTATTAAAAAAAGATACTTACCACAAGCCATCAAAACTACTTGAAACGATAAGTGAACCATCTCTGTTGAAATGTACAGCACTGACAGGGTCTGAATGAGCTGGCAGAGTCTTTAGGCACTTTCCTGTTTTGACATCCCACAGCCGTACACTTTCATCAAACTAGCATAAAGAACCAATAAACGAAGGTAAGAAAAATAAAGAAAACTCAGAAACAACAGGACAAAACAACATCGAGAAGGATTTTCGGTTGCCTTGCAACTGAACCCTTGTTTAATTGAACCCCGCACAACCCTACCCAATTAACTGACCCCATGTGCAACTTAAGCCGCGTTTAACACCTAACTCCTGCTTAACACAACTCCAGTTAACTTAGCCTCCATTCAACTCAACCTCCGTGTCCCTCAGCCCTCATTAGACTCAATCCTGTACAAACCGACTCTGTTCAACTCAACTACGATGTAACTTAACTCGCATTCAACTACAACCCCATGTAACTCTACCCTAATTTAACTCAATCATAGTGTAAATCAACCCACATACAGCCCATCCCTCGTCAAACTCAAGCCAAATTCAACTCAAACACCACACAATTAAACTCTTGGCTGAATCACCTAAAGGGGGGTTGAGTTAAATGGGGTCGAATTAAACGTGGGTTCAGTCACAGAAAACTCTTTTCGAAAACACTAAACTACTAACAACTCACCGCAGCTTAAGTGTAAAACTGCATTGGTGATTCTGAGACATATCATTTTTAGCCCCCCTACCCACTTGCGAAATCGGAAATACTCCTGATCCTCTACTTCCTTCTCTATATGCAACCTGAAAATTTCAACTCCCCTCAAGACATTCCCAGGATATAGCAAATATGATATTTTAGTAAATTGAATGCACCTATTGTCATTTGATTTAATTTCGTTGTCTTTCCTCAAAAGTCATAGTTCAATACCCGATTGCACATACCAATCGAAACTCCCTGAAAATTCGACTTGATACCCAAAGTGATTCCCAAGATTTGCAGGTACACCATTTTGAAAACTTGGCAATACATATTTCCTTTCGATTGACCTCTATAATAATCAGTAAAGGGATCGTAAGTCTCATAGGAGATACACAAGTGTTTTTAGATCAAACGTGAAATTTAACCCTGCCCCCGTAAAAAAAAACTCACAATATAAAGGTCTTTCTGCCCAACTCTTCTCCCATCTTCCCAAAGTTTCAACTTTATTCTCCTGGTCATCCACAAGCTTTGCATTGAAGAAATGGTTTTCTGATGATCTGAAATCAGGGCCGATATCCAGGATTTTTTCTTTTTTGGGGGGAGGGGGGGGGGGTGAAAAAGGATTTGAAAAACAGGTCAAAAAAATTTTATATGCATTTTGTCACGTTTTTAGGAGCCAGGCAAACATTTCGAGAGGGGTTCCCCCTGGATACAGCCTTGCCTGAAAGCCTCAACTCCATCCCCCATACTGTTCCCAAAATCTTTCAGAGAAGGTCTAATAACGACCTGAATGCACACGGTTTTATTAATTAAACTATACCCTCTCCTTAGAGAAAAGGCTACAAGGCCATTTGCATCTCCCCTCTCCCTTATTACTTCCTGGAAGTTTTAACTTGATATCTGCAGCAGTTCCCAAGGTATTGCAAATACACTAATTTGACAACCTTGAAAGGCATAGTATTTTTATGCATCGCTATTTAACAGTGCAGAGAAACACCTCATATCACAAAAATGAATAGATGGATCAGAGATATGAATTATTTATCCCCCTCCCGCAACGCAAAAATGTGAAAACCCCTTGCTTCATCCATGCAGTTCCTTTCCTAAACAGAGCCTTTCAGTTTTAACTTCATACCTTTCTCAAGATATTGAATATATACAATTGTGATGACCTGGAAACACAGTATCTTTTCATTTGCCTCTATTCTCTGCCCCCATTCCAAAATTTAGAGGTAAAACTAATCCGATCCCAAGATTTCTGAAACTTTCAACTTTACACCTAATCGTTGATCAGAATCCCTCTGAGTATTTCCTGAAAGTTTGGTTATAACGGATTTAGTTGTTCTAGAGATATGGCAGATGCACCCTTTTGACAAGCTGAATGAAAATAAGGTGTTTTGAGCTAGTTCAAAACGACAATCAAGTTGAGAGGGCCTAAATGATATCTGAAAGTTTCAATTTATTACCCATATTTGTTCCTGAGATATTGCAGATAAACCCTCTTAACAGCCAAGATGCACTTACTGTCTTCTGATTTTATTCTGAATTCCTGAACATACCGAGAGTTAAAATTAACAACGTCTGTCAAACCTAAGATATTAAAGATGCTTTGATAACCAGAATGCACATAGTGTCTTTTGATTTAGTTCAACGTCTGGCTTTTGAGAAAGGTTAGTGTGAATTAATAATCATTAAAAAGGGAAATTCTGGATAGTGTCAGAAATAGACACAGGCCCCTTTCTCCTTCCCTTAAAGGTGAAGGGACATTTCGATGAAAATTACATAATAAAATTACATAATACAATAATAAAATTACATAATAAAATTACATAATACAATAATAAAATTACATAATACAATTACATAATAAAATAATAAAATTACATAATAAAATAATAAAATTACATAATAAAATAATAAAATTACATAATAAAATAATAAAATTACATAATAAAATTCAGCATCTCTAAAAATGCTGGAAGAGATTCTTCCATCTGCTAAAAAGTAATGCAAAACCACGATACAATAGCCACTTCTACAGTTAAAATGCTACTTACCGATCCAGAGACGATTAGATTGGACTGGGGGTTGAAGTTGCAGCAAAACACATAATTTGAATGTCCCTTTAGAGTTTTCAAGCATTTTCCCTGGAAAAGAAATATTACTTTAAAAAAAACTTTCGTTTTATAGGCAAATCTTTTAGCAATATTATTTTTAGGTAGTTTTTGTAGATATTACACTTAAATGGACGTATATAATGTGCAAATTAGAATTTGCTCTTGTGCATACAAAAATTTTATGGGCCAAACTGCGGCTCGTAAGTTGCATAAGGTTTTATGATGGAAATGAATGAAGTTCTAACAACGGATTGAGAAAAATTGAATAATTAGTTGATAGTTCATTAAAACTGAAAAAAAAATGGACAATACGTACAATCTAAAATATCGTTTAAAACAATACGACTTAATAATATTTATTATGATTAACAATAGGTCTTATTTGATTAAAGACGTTCTGATGCACACAGTATACAGGCGCGTGCATAAGTGTGGGATGGGTACGCATACAATACCCCCCAAGCGGGGTATAAAACAACAAAAGATGTTCTCTACAGTGAAGTATGCGGTGCTAGTGGGATTCCCCTCGGAAAATCGACCCCACAGAAAATGCCTTCATGGAAAACTATGAAGCCGTGGAAGCCCCCCCCCCCCAGATGGAAATTCCCGCAACATACAACATTGAGCAGACAAAAAGAAAGCATGACTATTTAAAATAATTAAGAAAAGAAGCAATTTCGGAATATTCTACCTCTATCCGAAAATATATCAGAATGTATAGCTTAAAATATTCTATTTTATTTTAATTCTTTTTTGGTGTTATAGGGGGTTGCTTTATTATACCAGTATCAGATTAAGGTTTAAAAAAAATAATTTAAAATATGCAATTACCAGCAACTGTAGAAGAATTACCCTATGATGGAATTGTGCAGATTAAGTACGAGCAATTACTTTAAGTGGACTTGGTCTGGTACCGAACAGAGGCACCATTAGCCAAAATATTTGGGGAGGGGAGATATCCACTTTTGTCTTTTTGCTTTGTTTCATCCATTGGCCAAAAATCATCCTAGTTTTTTAAGTTTTTTTTTAATTATATTTTCTCACTTTCTGTCAAATTGGAAGGGAGAGGAAGCAATGTATTTTACCGACTAACTAATGATTTTTACGATTACATTTGGGGTATATTACTATTGAAAGTACTTAATAAAAAAAAGTCGCATTCGTGACCTTTTTTTGGGAAGAAATGCAAAATTCTTTTGGAAAGAAATGCAAAATTCTTTGGGAAGAAATGTAAAATTCCCCATTTTCGAAGATAAGAGCTTGAAACTTCTTATAATATGTTGAACCTAATTGGGCGGTTTACGTTAGAATCACTTGCTTTTTGGATGTGTTTTCCCGATTTTTCGAAAATCGGGGAAATCGGGATTCCTCAGGCTCGTGGCGTTTGAGATTCAACAATAAACTTAACAAACTTTGCATATTTGGAATCAACAAAAAAAAAGGAAAATTTTTATTCACTAATTGTCATCAAAATTCTTTTTTTAAAGTTTTGGTTACTATTGGCCCGAGTCACTCCTTACTTACGGTTCGTTACTACAAACTGTTTGTTTCTACACCATATGTTCTATGTTTATTTTGGAATATACTCGTGGGTAGAATTTACATAATACCTTCTTTTCTTCATTCTTTTCATTTGTCTTAATTTCCCTTAGCTGCTAGATTTTCTAGGTGCGAAAATTTCAAAAGGGAGGGGGGATTTCCACAGAGGTTTTCCGTGACGGAGGGAGTATATTGCAGTGGAGCGAGCTTCAATGAGCAAGTGGTTTCACACTGGGATGACAGTACAATTTAGAGTTTGAAAATGCTTCTGGCAAATGATCATGTTGGTTTGATGGAAGAACTATTGCATACTTTTGCCATTGGAAAAGCAAACATCTAAAGTTACATCTAAAGGAATGAAAATTAACACATGTTTAAGACACGCTTGATCACTATATCATAGGCAGCGCAATCGCGCTGCCTAAGTAAAGAGCGATGTTGGCACAATGTATTATTTATCGAAGGAGTTGTCGTAGAAACCTCGAAAAGGGCTCATTCGATTGGAAATTGGAATGGTTTGAGCCCTTTTTTAATAGTCGAATGTGATTTGAAGGCAACTAATATCCCTTCCACGCCCACCCTTTCCCCAAACACATCCAATCAAAATTCTGAGATAGCCATTTTGTTCAGTGTAGTTGATTTCCAGATAGAAATTATGTTTTTGATGAGGACACTCCCTCACAGCCCTCGGGACAAGGGTTGTAAGTTATGCCCTGGGGGCATATAAGAGTTTTACAGAAAGCGTTGTTGTAGAAACTTCAAAAGAGGCTCATTCGATTGGAAATTCAAGGAATGAAAATTAACACATGTTTAAGACACGCTTGATCACTATATCATAGGCAGCGCAATCGCGCTGCCTAAGTAAAGAGCGATGTTGGAGCAATGTATTATTTATTGGGGTTAGACCAGGCCACTTCGTATCGAAGGAGTTGTCGTAGAAAACTCGAAAAGGGCTCATTCGATTGGAAATTGGAGTGGCTAATGCCCTTTTTAATAGTCGAAAGTAATCTGAGAGAGAATCCCCCCTCCAACGCCCATCATTTCCCCTAACCTTTGCCCTTTTGTGCTGTGCCCTTTTTAATAGTCGAAAGTAACTGGAGTAACTGGCAACTAACACCCCTTCCACGCCCACCATTTATCCAAACACATACAACCCACATTTTAAGATAGCCTTTTGCCAAATGGCTAGTGCCCTTTTTAATAGTCGAAAGTAACTGGAGTAACTGGCAACTAACACCCCTTCCACGCCCACCATTTATCCAAACACATAGAACCAAAATTTTAAGATAGCCATTTTTTTCAACGTAGTTGAAAGTTCTGGAAATTATGTCTTTGAGGATGATACCCCCCACAGCCCTCCGGGCAAGGGTTGTAAGTTATACCCTGGGGGTATATAAGGTTTTTATAGAAAGTTTTGCCGTAAAAACTTCAAAAAGGGCTCATTTGATTGGAAATTGAAAGTGCTAGTGCCCTTTTTAATAGTCAAAAGTGAATGGAGAGCAACTAGCCCCCCCCCCCTCACGCCCACCATTTCCCCAAACACATACAATCAAAATTTTGAGATAGCCATTTTGTTCAACGTCGTTGAAAGTTTAAAATATGTGGTCTTTAAGGATGAAACCCCCTCCCCCCCCCAAAGAAAAGAGGGCGAGGGTTGTAAGTTATGCCCTGGGGGAATAGAAGGTTTTTTATAGAAAACGTTTTCATAGAAACTTCAAAAAGGGCTTATTCCATTGGAAATTGAAATGGCTAGTGGCCTTTTTAATAGTTGAAAGTAATTGGAGGGCAACTAACCCCCCTCTCAGGCCCACTATTTGCCCAAACACATACAATCCAAATGTCTTTGAGGATGATAACATCCCACAGCCCTCAGGGCAAGGGTGTAAGTTATGCCCTGGGGGCATATGAGGTGTTTATAGAAAGCGTTGTCGTAAAACTTCAAAACGGGCTAATTCGATTGAAAATTGAAATTAATAGTGCCCTTTTTAATAGTAGAAAGTAATTGGAGGGCAACTAACCCCCCCCCCTTTCACGCCCACCATTTCCCCAAACGCATCCAATCAAAATTTTGAGATATTCATTTTGTTCAATGTAGTTAAAATTTCTGGAAATTATGTCTTTTAGGATGACAACCCCCTCAGAGCCCACAGGGAAAGGGTTGTAAGTTACACCCTGGGGGCATGTAAGGTTTTTATAGAACTTGTTGTCGTAGAAACATCAAAAAGGGATCATTTTATTGGAAATTGAAAGGGCTACTGCCCTTTTTAATAGTCGAAAGTGAATGGAGAGCAACTAACCCCCCTCTCACGTCCACCATTTCCCCAAACACATTCAATTAAAATTTTGAGATAGGCATTTTCTTCAACGTAGTTGAAAGTTCTGGAAATTATGATTTTGAGGATGACAAATCCCCAAAATCCCTCAGGGCAAGGGTTGTAAGTTATGCCCTTGGGGTATATAAGGTTTTTATAAAATGCATTTTCGTGGAGATTTCAAAAAGGGCTAATTCGATTGGAAACTGAAAGGGCTAGTGCCATTTTTAATAGTTGAAAGTGATTGGAGGGCAACTAGCCCCCCTCTCATGCTCACCATTTCCCCAAACACATCCAATAAAAATTTTGACATAGCCATTTTGTTCAACATAGATGAAAGTTCTGGAAATTAGGTATTTGAGGATGACACACCCCCCAGAGCCCTCAGGGCTAAGGCTCCATTTTTAGAGATAGCCATAGATATTAGCCATTTTTAGAGATAGCCATTTTTTTCAACGTAGTTGAAAGTTCTGGATATTATGTCGTTGAGGATGATCCCCCCACCCCTCAGGGCAAGGGTTGTAAGTTATGCCCTGGGGGCATAAAAGGTTTTTTTTATAGAGCATTGTAATAGAAACTTCGAAGGGCTAGTGCCCTTTTTAAAAGTCAAAAGTGATAGGAGGAAAACAAACATCCCTCCCACGCCCACCATTTCCCCAGCAACATCCAATAACAATTTTGAGATAGCCATTTTGTTCAACGTAGTTGAAAAGTCCGGAAATTATGTCTTTTAGAATGACACTCCCCCACAACCCTCAGCGCACGGGTTGTAAGATATGCCCTTGGGGCATATAAGGTTTTATAGAAAGTGTTATCGTATAACTTCAAAAAGGGTACATTCAATTGGAAATTGAAAGTGCTAGTGCCCTATTGAATAGTTGAAAGTGATTAGAGGGCAAATAGCGCCCCTCTCAAGGCTACCATTTCCCCAAACACATCCAATCAAAATTTTGAGATAGACATTTCGTCTAACGTAGTTGAAAGTTCTGGAAATTAGATCTTCCCCAGCGTCGTCGTAGAAACTTCAAAAAGGACTCATTCAGTTGGGAATTGAGAGGGCTAGTGCCCTTATTAATAGTCAAGTGTGATCGGAGGGCGAATGCCCTACCCCATAACCATCATTTCCCCAAATACTTCCGATCAAAACTTTGATATAGCAATTTAGTTCAACGTAGTTGAAGGGTCGGAAAATTATGTTTTTGAGTATGACAACCCCCAATTGCCCTCAGGGCTAAGGTTGTAAGTTATGCCCTGGGGGAATATAATGTCATATAGAAAGTGCTGTCGTAAAAATTTCAAAAAGGGCTCTTTCGATTGGAAATTGTGAAGGCTATTGCCCTTTTTAATACTCGAAAGTAATCTGAGAGAGAATCCCCCCCCTCCAACGCCCATCATTTCTCCAAACATTTCCGATCAATATTTTGATATGGCCATTTTGTTCAACGTAGTTGAAAGGTCCGGAAAGTATGTCTTTGAGGATGAAAACCCTCCCCCCATAGCCCTCATGACAAGGGTCCTAAGTTATGTCCTTGCGGCATATAACGTTTCTATAGAAAGTTTTGTCGTAGAAGCATCAAGAAGGGCTCATTAAATAGGAAATTGAGAGGACTAGTGCCTTTTTTATTAGTCGAAAGTGATCAGAGGGCAAATGTTTCCCTCCACGCCCATCATTTCCCAAAACACTTCGAATCGAAATTTTGATATAGCCATTTTGTTCAGCCTATAAAAAGCTCCGAAAATTAGGTTTTTGAGGATAAGAAATACCCCCAGTCCTAATGGTAAGGGTTTTAAGTGATGCCCTGGGGAATTTTAAAGTTTTTATTGAAAGTGTGATCCAACGTACTTCAAAGGGGGCTCATTGGATTGGTAATCAGACACTCTAGTGCTCTTTTTAAGAGTCAAAGGATCAGAGGACAGCTACCCTCTCACCCCTACACACGTCATATTGTCCCGAAATGCGTCTGATAGAAATTTTGAGATAGCAATTATAATCAAAATAGTCTAAATATCATACAACAAGGCTTTTGGGGAAACCCCAGAGATTAGGGGAAAGGGTTGTAAGTTATGCCCAGGGGGTATTAAAGGTTTTTATGGAAGGGATGGCTGTTAACCTCCAGAAGAGGTTGAGTTTTTCTCCCTGAAAAAGGGTATGTCAATGTAAAAAGAACAGAAATTAATCTAAATTTGTACTTTACTTAAAAAATTCTTTTAAATGTTTTCACTTATAACTTACAGAAAACAAAAAATTAATTAAGATTTTAAGGAATAAATATCAGCATATGTATATTAAACTGACAATGCACATTTTTTTCAGTAAATTCATTTGAATTTTTTTTCAGTGAAGTACAAATTATATTCTGACTTTTAGAAAGCATAGGGTTTAGGACCCTACTAAGATTAATTTCTGCTCGTTTTGAGTTTGACTTATTTTCATTTCTGTTTGTTTTGAGTTTCATTTATCTATTGATACCGATTTGTGGTAGTTGTAAGCTTAGTAAATTATTTGATTCTATTTTTGTACAATTTTGCTTTAATGACGTTTTTTACTTTTTTTTTGAAAAACTTAATTTGTGGAAAATGTGTTTTTGATTAATAGATAAAGAAGATCAATACTATCAACTCTTTGGACCAGTCTTATTTCAAGACACAATTACACCCTGCCATACTTACAAGCTTTATGAATAGTAGGAGGAGCATATAATCCAACAATCAGTTTAGATTGAATGGTATGTAATCAATCCGTTTCGACTGAATGGTAAGTAATCAATCCACTTCGCTTGAATGGTACGTAATCGATCCGTTTTGACTGAATGGTAAGTAATCAATCAGTTTACACTAAACGGTTTGTAATCAATCACTCTAGGTTTAATGGAGCTCTTTACTTTTTTTTAAAAAGCTTATTTTGAGGTAAAAGTTTTTTTAAATTAATAAAAGAAATTGATTTTTTAATTTTTGGGGGTTTTGTTCTATTAGAATCTATCATTTAGCTTGTTATTTGTATGTTGTAGAATTTTTTTTTTAATCTTTAACAATATACACCCTTTTGAAACTCTGGACGCAAATTATATTGTTTAATTTAGTTTTATACCTCCTCAAATTGACCTGAAAATAAAACTTAATACCACTGCCAAAATTTGTATCTATGCTCTTTGACAACCTGGATATACTTACACTCTTTTGATTTAGTTAAACTGAAAGAGCAAGAGTAGCAATAGTAGTAGCCCTGAATGTTTTCACTTACTACCCTAAGTCGTCCTTGGGATACTGCTGAGATGTCTTATAGGCAACCAGCATACACATAGTGCCTGTTTATTGAGTTTTAAAACAACATTTGGTTTTAAAGTATAATGGGCAAATTACATAACTGTGAGGAGTTGGGATACCCAATATGCCTAAAGGCATGGTTACTGTACCGTTCAACTATGCTGAACAAAGTGGCTATATCAAAATTTTGATTGAACGTGTCTAGACAGCTAATGGGTATGGGAAGAGGGCTGCCTACTCACAAGTCGGTTTTGACTCCGATAATCATAACAAAAAGTTTCGAGTTCCAGTCGCATTAGCTGCTGTAAACCTTTGTAAGATATCTCTGAGCTGTCTATGGTATTGCTTATATGCCCTTTTGAAAACCAGCATGCACATAGCACCTTTGGTTTTCTTCAGCATCACGCTTAAAGTTTCAACTTAATCCCATAAATCGTTTCTAAAGCATTGCTGATATGTCCTCTTGACAACCTGAATACGCATAGTTTTTTGATTTAGTTCAATATGGTTTCAACATTTCCCAATTTTTTTGCCTTAATACCTTTAGCTTTAGTAGCAGTACAAGTTGTAACAGTAACAATAGTAGCAGTAGAATTAATGGAGTAGCCTTAGCTTTAGTAGCAGTAGTATGAGTTGAAGCAGTAGCATTAGGATGCAAATAATGTCTTTTGATTAGTTCAATATCCCCCACATTAAGCTCTGTAAGCTTCAACTTCACACACCAAATCATTCTTACGATATTGCTGAAACGCCCTTTTGACACCCCGTACAGACGGCGTGTTTTGATTCAGTTCAACTTTTCCCTCCGTATTCCCTGAAAATTTCACCTGCATACCCGTAGAAAAAGTTGTAACAGTAGTCAAAGTAGTAGTAATAATACTAACATTAACAGTAATAGCACTAGTATTAGTTGCAGCAGTAGTAATGAAATATTACATTTTGGTCAGTTGAACATTCCCCTCATGATGCGCTGGAATTTTCGTCTTGATAAATCCTGGAAGTTTCGACTTAATACAATTAGCCGCTGCTATGAAATTGCCGATATTTCCTTTTGAAAGCCTATATGTTCTCATACTAGTTGAATTTTCATCTTTATACTCTTGGTCTTACACGTAGTTGCAATAGAAGTAGTAATTGGAGTAGTAGTAGCGGTAGTAGTAGTAAAAGTAGCAGTGGTAGTATTATAAGTAGTAGCGTGCATATATTGCCTTTTTGTCAGTTGATCTTCCCCTTTAAGCATTCTCTGAAAGTTCAAATTTGATACCCAAATCTATTCTTCAGATACGCCCTTTTGACAATCTGCAGGCAAATAGTGTTTTGATTTAGTTCAAATTTCCCTCAGTATTCTCTCAAATTTTCACCTTCATATAATTAGCTTTAATAGTGCTAGTATCATAGTAATAGTGGTAGTGGGTAGTAGGAGAAGTAGTAGCAGTAGTAGTGTTGTATTAACAGTATTGATAGCAGTAGCAGTGTTGTATTAGTAGTAGTAACATTATTAGCAGTAGTATTAATAGCATTTACATGTTGCCTTTTGATCAGTTGAACATCCCGTTCATGATACCCTGGAAGTTCCATCTAGATACGGTAAGCCGTTCCAAAAATATTACTGATGCGCCCTTTTGACGCCCTTTTCATCACAATACTTTTAGCCTCACAAATAGTTGCAATTGAAGTAGCAGTTGGAGTAGTATAGTTTAGTTGGAGTAGTAGCAGTAATAGTAGGATAGCAACAGCAAAAGTCACAGTGGAAGTAGTATTAGTAGTAGCATGCACATATTACCTTTCCGTCAATTGATCTTCCATTAAAGCATTATCTGAAAGTTCCAACTTAATACTTTTTTTAGATACGCCCTTTTGACAATCTGCATGCACAGTGTGTTTTGATTTAGTTCAAGTTTCCCCTCATTGGTGTGTCAAATTTTCACCTTCATACGCTTAAACTTAATAGAACTAGTATCATAGTAGCAGGGGTACTAGTAGGAGCAGTAGCAGCAGCAATACTGTTGTATTAGCAGTAGTAGTAACAGTAGTAGGAGCAATATCAATAGCAGTAGTAGCATGTACATGTTACATTTTGGTCAGTTGAACAGCCCCTCATGATATCCCGGAAGTTTTGTCTGGATAATGTAAGCCGTTCCAAATTGCTGATAGTCCCTTTTGACAATCTGTATGCTCATAGTAGGTTTTGATTCAGTTTAACGTTCTCCTAAACATTTCCTCAGATTTTCATTTCAATAACCTCAGGCTTGGTAGTAATCGCTACAGAAGCAGTAGATTTGGCGGTAGTAGTAGTAGAAGTAATACTAACGTGCAAATATTCCTTTTTGGTCAATTGATCATCTCCCTTATCATTTCCTGAAAATTCCAAATCAATATACTCAGTCATTAATGGTTTACGCCCTTTTAACAACCGTATGCATATTCCGTGTTTTGATTTAGTTCAACACTCCCCTCAATATTCTCTGAAAGGCTCATTTGAATGCAATTCATCCTCTTGGAAGGTGAAGGTCAAACACACACACTTTTCTCATTAACATATACTGTATATATACAATAAACAAATTACCTAACTTACAGCCATTGTACCGAGGGTTGTGGGGGGGGGGTCGATATCCCAATGACATAATTAGATGGCCTTTCAATTATGTTGAACCAACTAGCTATCTCAAAATTTTGACTCGATGCGTTTTGGGAAATCATGGGTGTGAGGGCGGGGGACTGGCTGCCCTACAGTCCTTCTTGACTCTTAAAAAGGGCACAAGAACTTTTAATTGCAATAAAAACCTTAGATGTCCCCGAAGCATAAGTTAAAACCGTTAGCCCCCGGGGTCTGGGAAAAGGGGTGTCAATCCTGAAGGCAGTGTTATATTATCTTTGGACTATTTTTAACAAAATAGCTGTCTTAAAATTTCGATCGTAAGTATTTGTGAGAAAATAGGGCATGGGAGAAGGGATAGTTTGCCCTCCGATCACTTTCGACTCTTAAAAGGAGAACTATTTCCAATCACCTAGCCCCCTTCCAAAGTCTACACGACCACCATTTCCATAAAAGACCTTATATGCCCCCGGGCGTAATTTACAACCTTTGCCCCCAGGCTTTGGAGGTTTTTGCCAATTCTGGAGGTATTTTTACATGATATTTGGACTATTTTGAACAAAACGGCTATATAAAATTTTGATCGGATGTATTGGGGGAAAGAGGACGTGGGGGAGGCTAGTTGCCCTCCGTTCACTTTTGACTCTTAAAAGGGAACTAGAAATTCTGATTTCCCATCGAATGAGTCCCCTCCGAATTACACGACAATCCCTTCCTTAAAAACCTTATATGTTAACAATGGGCAACTAGTACAACTTATAGCCCTTGCCCTGAGGGAGGAGGGGTGATATTCCCGAAGACACAATTATCGGACCCTTTAACTATGCAGAACAAAATGGCAACCTCAAAACTTTGATAGGATGTGTTTGGAGAAATGATAGGCGAGGGGGGCTGGTTGCCCTCCAATCCCTTTTGACTCTTAAAAAGGGCACTATGACTTTCAGTTTGCAATTGAATGAGCTCCCTTCAAAGTTTCTACAACGAATCCTTTTATACGAAATGTCTTGGTCAGAAAAAAAAAACGAAAAATAAATAAATAATACTTTGTGCCCACTCCTCTCTTTGCTTAGGCAGTGCTATTGCGCTACCTGTGATATCCTAAGGTTTCTTTTGTGCCAAAATCAAACCAAACTGAACCTTACCAAGTGTCCCCCATTTGCAAATCCGCAAACTCTCCACTTATTGCTTATATAGAGGACCAATATTTTTCCATTTTTCACATTAAAATAGGCAAAATAAGCTTGGTTGAAAGATTTGTTGGTACTTCTCCTTGGGTTAGGAAAGGCAGCTCAAATTTTGAGTAGGACGGGGAGGGCACTTAGGTGTGAAATATTCTAGGAAGGAAGCTATTTGATTGAGGGTTTTCTATGCAGTGAACTTGAAATGAAATATGTTATCAAACAACTAGTAACCGCAACCCTAAAATATGGAATTCTGATTACAATACACGCATCCAAAGAATTGGTTTTATATGCTGATTCAAAACATATAAAATTCCTTAAGTTGAATGTTTTGCCCGTAAAAGCTATGAGCCTCAGATAATTGGCCTGATTTTCAAAAAAAAAGGCGGAAAACACTCCCGACAGATTAGTGATTCTAATGAAAATCCCACCATTAGATTCAGTGTATTTGACACCAACACTGTAGAGGTTTCAAGCTCCAATCTAGGGAATATTCGATTTTTTTTTCTTTTTTTGCCAGTAGAAAGATCATAGATACGTGTTTTTTTTTCAGGTGTAGCCATATCAAGCCAATGGTCCTACAACATCGAAAGAGGGCTCAGTCCAACGGAAATCAAAAGTTCTAGTGCTCTTTTTCAGTGATCAAAAGTATTGCAGGGTTACTAGCCCCTGTCCCACACCCCTTTTCTTTCAAAGACATCCAATAAAAAACTTTGAGATAGCCATTTGATTCAGTATAGCTGAAACGTCTAACGTCTATGCTTCTTGGGATGACATGACCTCCCTTAGTCCCTAGGGAAATATAAGTTACGCGATTTGTCCATTATCCACATACAGTATTCGTTATTCGGAAATACACGGACAATTTTGGGGGAGAACTTTGTGTGGGGGTGGTGGTGAAATTTTCTAAAGGAGAATTTTGTGTGGGGAAGAGGGTTTTCGAGAGGTATTTTTCAGACAAAATTTTTACAGAGGGGGAGAAGGATTGGGATTTCATGGCATAATTAAAACGGTGTTCAAACTAAACGAATTTCAAAACTTTACAATAAAAAGAAGGGGATGGAGCATGGAGCAGCCCCCTCATATACAGAATAGTTTCTATTCGTTCCAAGTTTTAGGCCCTGATATTGCTCCTTACATGCTTTTGACAAAAAAATATTTTTTTTGCTGTTTACTTTTCAAACAGTTCGTGGTAACGAACTGTAAGTAAGGAGCGACCCGGTTGCTGAGGTTTGGTGCCCTGCTATGACTGGAGACAGGAATGCAATTATAGGGATCGACGCCATTTGCCTTGATAATCGTAGCGTAAATAAACTTGCTACCTCGTTATTGAAGCAAAAATATTCCCCCTTCAAATCATTGGATGCATCCCTCACATTTTGAATCTACTTGTTTGAGATACTATGAAAAGCTTAGACCAGTGTGTCAATAATATCTTTAAGGTCATCACATATGTCAGGTCTCATTACATGGCTTAAGTTGTCTTTCACAAAAAGCAGATTGCACTTCTTGGCAAAACTATCAGCCCAGAACTACCAATCAAATCTCACTGGGGATAAATCTACTGATCTATGCGCTTCATGAAAGAGTCGTGGCAACCTTTACAGTCTTTGTCAATCGATAGAAGGTGCGGCATAATGAGGGTATTCATGATATCAGAAAGTGCTTTTCGATGATGTGAAACTTGATCAATTAACAGCATGTCTGAAATTCTTGAATCCAATTTCACTTGGCTGCCACTTCTTTAAAGAAGAGGAAGCTCTTGCTTCGTGTGCCATCCCGTACTTCAATTTGCTACAGCGGCATTTCCAGGACACTGTACCGTTTTTGCCAGTCTCAAAGGCCGAGGAAAGGAAAATCTGCAAACACATAGAAAATAGGAGGATATTTGCATATGATACCGCCCTGGCTGCAGCTACTCTACTGTACCCGCTTTTTTGTGCAAACTCACTGACACAGGAAAAGTTTACGGATGCAGTAAGTCGAATCAATAATCTTACTAAATTTTCCTAGCAATTTCGGGAGGATGGTGATTCATTTAACGAAAGATCTGAAGCTGACTTTGTTGGGATCTTGAACACAGAACTGTAGCTACATCTTCAAAAGTGGCCCATTTTCCAAAGTTGGTGCTTACGGGAGTGGCTGTAAAAATCTCAACAATTTGTGTTACCTTAGCCTCCTGTGACAGACTCTGGTCAGGTTATTAACTAGTACAGACCCACCGTAGAAACTACATCAAGAATTAATTTCCTTTAAATTAAAAGTTATCGGTAACTTATTCGGTAAGAGTAAGTTTCGAAAGTTACCGGTAAATCTTGCACGCTAATTTCCTCATATGTTAATAGAAACGTACCAAACCTAGGTCTTAAGAGCAACACAAGCTATCTGATTGGGTCGCACACAGGTCATAGATTGAGGCATTAGTTTCCCAGCGACAGATTTTACTCTAAAAATCATCTGCTACATAATATTGGATTATATACTCACTAACAAAGAATCCTGTTATAAGACAACCATACAAATTAAAAAAAAGTGAAGCATACTCATTTGAGATCGGAGAAAAAATATTTCACTTATTTACTCCTCAGAAAAAATCCCTAAGTCCCTTGCCCCCCTCCTCCCAAGGGGATCACTCTTTCCAAAGTTCAAAAGGGGCCAATAGCCCTAAGGCAAAACGGGATAGACTTAACAAAACATTATAAAACGTGGTGAATAATCTTTTAGAAATTATTATAAATTAGAAATATTAGAAATCAGAAACAGTTATCTTGTTCCCTCTTAAACACATAATCCGAATTCTCCTTGTCCCCCTTCCCCAGGAAAAATATTCTGAAAGATCCCATTTCTCCACGTAAAATTGTCTAGTTTCAAGCCACGCTTGCAACTTATGGCATGAAAAAACCATACCCAAAATGCGATATATTCTCTATATGCTACATGGGGACAAAGGCTAATGTCAGACTTGATCTCATGTCCCACAGACTGGGAGCGTCATAGTTTATCGTTTAAGCAACCCGGGCTTGGGTATTTACATATAAATTGGTTTTACACTTTTTGTGCATTACTATATGCAAACAAAGGTTTTTTTTGTACAAACAAAGGCTTATTCTAGAGTTACAGATATTTTCCATGCCAATTATATATATGAAAACAACCTGACTGTAAAATACGTTACCGATGATACATCCCAGATTTTTAGGGTCTTGTCATCTGATGCGGAAACCAGAAACCTACTGTCTGTGGACCAGGCTACGTCCGATATTCCTAGCTTATGCCCGGTAATAGTTTTCTCGAACTTCCCATCGTAGGCTCCCCAAATCTTTAAAACTTTATCAGCAGCTGCAAATAATAATTGACAAGTATAGTTAAAGCAACAATGGGAAACACTATAATTAAGAGTGGAAAAAGTATATATTTTTATATTAAAATTCATTGTACCAGGCCACTAACCAATTAGGGCCCAGTATACCACTAAGCAATCAGTTACCTAGGCTTTGTCAATACAGAGAAAAACCTCGAGAAAAAACAAAGGATCGAGTCTATGGCCAGCAGAAAGAAAAAAAAAGACAACAATAGCAACGAGCATTTCACTTGTATAAAACTAGGCACCTACAGCGGTAAGAACCAGAAATAATTTAAATTAGATAATTTAAAAAAGCAAAGAGATAAAATGTAAAATAATGAAAATAAAAAGATCAAACCAATATATCTGCAAATTACAATATATATTGAGTTGGGCGAGGGTTGTAATTTATGCCCTGGGGGCATATAAGGTTTTTATTGAAAGCGTTGTTGTAGAAACTTCAAAAGGGGATCATTCAATGGGAAATTCAAAGGGCTAGTACCCTTTTCAATAGTCGAAAATGATTGGAGGGCAACTAACCCCCCTCTTACGCCCACCATTTCCCGAAACCCATCCAATCAAAATTTTGAGATAGTTATTTTGTTCAACGTAGTTTAAAGTTCTGGAAAATAGGTCATTGAGGATGACAAACCCCCCACAGCCCACAGGGCGAGAGTTGTAAGTTATGCCCTGGGGGGATAAAAGGTTTTTATAGAAAGCATAGTCGTAAAAATTTCAAAAATGGCTCATTCAATTAGAAAATGAAATCGCTAGTGCCCTTTTTTATAGTTGAAAGTGATTCGAGGGCAACTAACCCACCCTCTCACGCCCATCATTTCCTCAGACATATGCAATAAATATTATGAGATATCCATTATGTTCAAAGCAGTTGAAAGCTTTGGAAATTAGGTCTTTGAGGATGATAACTCTGTAAAAGCCCTTAGGGCAATGGTTGTAATTTATGCTCTGGGGGCAAATAAGGTTTTATAGTAAGCGTCGTCGTAAAAACGTCAAGAAGGGCTCATTTGATTGGAAATTGAAAGGGCTAGTACCCTTTTTAATAGGCGAAGTGATTGGAGGGCAGCTAACCACCCTCTCATGCCCAGCATTTTCCAAAACACAGCCAATCAGAATTTTAAGACAGCCATTTTGTTCAACATAGTTGAAAGTTCTGGAAATTATGCCTTTGAGGATGACAAAACCCCCACACCCTCAGGGCAAGGGTTGTAAGTTACGCCCTGGGGGCATATTAGGTTTTTATAGAAAGCGTGGTCGTAGAAACTTAAAAAAGGGCTCATTCAATTGGAAATTGAAAGGGCTAGTGCCCTTTTTAATAGTCGAAAGTGATTGGAGGGCAACTAACCCCCTCTCACGATACACCATTTCCTCAAACACATGCAATCAAAATTTTGAGATATCCATTTTGTTAAACACAGTTGAAAGTTTTGGAAATTAGGTCTTTGAGAATGATAACCTCCCCACACTCCTCAGGGCAAGGGTTGTAAGTTGTGCCCTTGGGGCATATAAGATTTTTATAGAAAGCGTTGTCATAGAAACTTTAAAAAGGGCCCATTCGATTGAAAATTGAAAGGGCTAGTGCCTTTTTAATAGTAAAAAGTGATTGGGGGACAACTAACCCCTTTTTCACACCCACCATTTACCCAAACACATCCAATCAAAATTATGACATAGCCATTCTGTTCACCGTAGTTGAGAGATAAAGAAATTAGGTCTTTAAGGATGACACCACCCCCCCAACAGCCCTCAGGGTAAGGATTGTAAATTAGGCCCTGGGGGCATAAAAGGTTTTTTTACAGAAAGTGGTGAAGTAGAAACTTAAAAAAGGGCTCATTTGATTGGAAATTGTGAGAGCTAGTGCTCTTTTTTTATAGTCGAAAGTGATTGAAGGGCAACGAATCCCCCTCTCATGCCCACCATTTCCGCAAACACATCCAATAAAAATTTTGAGATAACCATTTTGTTCAACATAGCTTAAAGTTCTGGAAATTAAGTCTTTGAGGATGACACCCCTCCCCCCAACCCTCAGGGCAAGGGTTGTAAGTTATGCCCTTGGGGCATATAAGTTTTTTTATAGAAAGTGTTGTTGCAAAAACGTCAAAATTGGCTCATTTGATTGGAAACTGAAAGGGCTAGTGCCCTTTTTAATAGTCTGATTGGAGGACAACTAACCCCCTCTCACACCCACCATTTTCCAGAACATATTCAAATCCAAATTTTGTATATAGCCATTTTGTTCAACGTAGTTCAAAGGTCCAGAAATTATGTCTTTGAGGATGACAAACCCCCCACAGCCCCCAGGGAAAAGGTTGTAAGTTATGACCTAGGGGCATATAAGGTTTTATATAGAATCTGTGGTTGTTGAAGCTTCAAAAATGGCTCATTCAATTGGAAATTAAGATGGCTAGTGCCCTTATTAATATTTAAAAGCGATGGGAGGGTGAATGCCCCCCACACCCATGATTCCCCCCAAACACTTCCGATCAACATTTTTATATAGCCATTTTTTTGAACTTAGTTGAAGGGTCCAAAAATTATGTTTTGAGTATCACAACCCCCTTAAAGCCCTCTGGGCTAAGATTGTAAGTTATGCCCTGGGGGCATATAATGTTTTTATAGAATTCATTGTTGTAAAAACTTTAAAAAAAACGGTCATTGGATTGGAAATTGAGAGGGCTATTGTCCTTTTTAATACTCAAAAGTAATTGGAGGGAGAATCCCCCCCATACCCATCATTTCCCCAAACATTTTCGATCAACATTTTGATATGGTCATTTTATTCAATGTAGTTAAAAGGTCCCAAAATTATGTCTTTGAGGATGACAACCCTCCCCCATAGCCCTCAGGACAAGGGTCCTAAGTTTTGCCCAGTGGGCATATAAGGTTTGTATAGAATGTTTTGTCGTAGAAGCTTCTACAGCCTTTTTATTAGTTTAAAGTGATCAGATGGCAAATGCCCCCCCCCTCATGCCAATCATTTCCCCAAACACTTACAATCAAAATTTTTGAGATAGCCATTTTGTTCAGCATGTCAGAAAGGTTTGGAAATTATGCTTTTGAGGATAAGAAAAAACCCCCAGCCCTCAGGGCAAGGGTTGTAAGTTATGCCCTGGAGACATATAAGGTTTTTACAGAAAGTGTGGTCATATACACTTCGGAGGGGGCTTATTGGATTGGTAATCAGACGACCTAGTGCTCTTTTTAAGAGTCAAAGAGATCAGAGGGCATTTACCCCCCCCCCCCCCACAAACACAAACACGTCATATTGTCCCGAAATGCATCTAATAGAAATTTTGAGATAGCCATTCTATTCAAAATAGTCTAATTATCATATAAAATGGCTTTTGGGGTTGAAACAAACCCCAAAGATTAAGGGCAAGAGTTGAAAGTTATGCCCAGGGGGTAGCCTATTTAAGGTTTTATGGAAGGGATGATTGTTTAACTTTAGAAGAGGCTCAGTCTTTCTCCCTGAAAAAATAGACTATTTTTAAAATAAATAACAGAGTTGAACTCAAAACGAGCAGAAATTAATATGAGTAGGGGTCTGAACCCCATGCTTTCTAAAAGCCAGAATGTAATTTGCATTTTACTGAAAAAAAATTCTTTTAAATGTTTTCACTTTTATAATTTTAAGAAACCAAAAATTAATTAAGATTTTAAGGAATAAATATCAGCATATATATATTCAACTGACAATGCAGATTTTTTTCAGTAAATTCATTTGATTTTTTTTCAGTAAAGTACAAATTATATTCTGGCTTTTAGAAAGCATGAGGTTTAGAACCCTAGTCTACTCACATTAATTTCTGCTTGTTTTCAGTTTGACTCTGTTATTAATTTTAATTTCTGTTCGTTTTGGGCTTTATTTATTTATTGATATTGATTTGTGGAATTTCTATTCTTGACAGATTATTCGATTTTTTTTTTGTTGATTTTTGGTTAAATGGATTTCTTTTTTTTTTTTTTGAAAAACTTATTTTGTGGAAAAAAGTTTTTTTTTAATTAATTTCTTACAAAAGGCAACTCCTCCTCAAAAAATTTTGGAGAGCAAATACTAAAGATCTGGTCAGTTAAAGAAATGATCAAACCAATTTTTACTTGGCAAACATGACCAGAGCTATATGACAAAAATCTATTGTTATTTCTTGGTTTTTTGGAAAATTTAAAATCCAGATTATCTTCATTTTTTTAAAGAAGAACATCAAGAAAAGGAAGTTTCCCATTCTCTTCTAATTCAACAGTAAAATTCAAATCCCCCCCAAACAATTGATATGTTCTAAAAATTCTTTTAATTCCTCCTCCCCATAATCCCATAATGAAATTCTGTCACCCATATACCAGCCCCAAAAAAATATGTTTAAAAAAATGTGAATTTCATGCAATTATTTCAATATTTTCCACAAAAATATTAGCTAATAATGGAGATAAAGGGGCTCCCATCAATAAACCATTTACTTGTTCAAAAAATTCCCCTCTGAATTAAAGAAAATAGGAGAACTTATTGGACAACCTTACTAAATAGGCCTACACAATTACCTATGGGCATTGTTTCAATGCCCATAGGGCATTGAAACAATCTTTCAGTTTCGGGATGGATGGGATATATCATCTAATATAGCCTTTCTGTTTACAAAACAAAAAATACATAAATATAACCAAACAACTAAGAAAAAAATTTACTCAAAATGACAAAATAAAACCCAAACAAAGAAACAACAATGACAAAGATAGAAAACTACAAAAAAAATTTACTTACATGAACTAGCAAGCCAATTCCCATCTGGACTAAACTTTACAGATGATATTGCCTTTGTATGACCGGCAAGGGTAAACTTAAGTGTATAATTAGGCTTCTGAAAATAAGAAGCAACAATTATAATCAAAGAGAGCCCATAGTTTTTAAAATCAGACAGACAACAGAAAGCCATGTTTTACAACACACCAAGGAAGTTACCCCCCTTTGGTTAATGCTTTAAAAAAAATTAAACAGGACCAGGGCCATCACATGTGGCCGTCACCCTCTACCTAATATTGTCTGTTAGTTGATAAAATCATGGTGTAAAGCACCATTATTTTACAGACTCTAGCATTAAATGACAGCCGGTCAGCAAAATCCTCCCCCTCTCTACACACACCTTTTGCTAGCAATACCTCAGAGAATATCACTTCTAAGTTCTATTAAAAATGTCATAAGACTGAAAATGTAGTCTTATTATTATTGTCTTATAACAAATAAACTACTATACAAAGTAAAAATGGTAGTTTGTTAAAGAAACATCAAAACAAATCTTATTATATTTGGCAATTGTTGTGCAAATGGGTGCTTAGTAGGTTGCTATGGTGCATGCTGTCCTCACTTGACATTGTGCCAGCAAAGATCTGTCAAGATGCTAGTTCTTGGTCAGACCCACATCATAGTCTTTTCTAATTTCTTTATCAGTGACTATTTTTGTTGTCCTATTTTTTGTCTTTTTTTTGTGTTAATCCACTATTTACATGTAGGCTATTCTAAAAAAACAAAAGAGAAGAGAGGCAAAAATGTGGCTATATAGGGCAAAAAAAAATACTGGAAGAAACAAACTGAAAATTTTGAGAAGGCAACTGCTTCCCTTTTTCAGCAATATTACAGAAAGTTCAAAAAAAAACTTGTTCACATATTCTGAGCAAAATGGGAGTGATTTAAACCAGAAAAAAAGAACAGAACAAATAAAAAGACAAAAACCCACAACAAGGACATCAGAATGATATAAAACCCAAGTTTAAAACCCAAGTTTTAATTCAAGGCAATAAATTCGAATCAAATTAGGTCAGCCACTCACTCAAAATCTAATGACTTACAATTTAAAATTAACAAATAACATTTCCCTATTTTGCTTGGAATATATGAACTACATTTTTTTCTGGGGGGAGGGGGATCCTTTCAAAACTTTCCCTTTAAAGCTTGAATAACAAGAGTTTTGTATTCTTAATAGACACATTAATTGGTAGTCCCAGATAATTTAATGTATGTATAAATTTATTGTCCATCATAAATGTAAAATAAAACACTGATGGAGTAGGCCTATAAAGAAAGAAAATGGAAAGAAACAAATAAATTCTGACAAATACAAACAGAACCAAAACAAAGAATAACAGACAAGAAGAAAAAAAATACAAATATAGACCAATCTGTACATGTGACTGAGGATGAACTGACTAGAAGGGACTCATTTGCCATAGACTTTGAGAGAAATAACATAAATTAATGCTTTTGAAGCTTCTAACAAAAGGTCTCTGTTGGAAAGACTACATTGCAGAATATTTACAGGAATTTGAAATGAATCAAATTCTTTAGCCAACAAAACAGAACCATCAGATATATGGCTGATATCAATAAAATGATCAACCAGGAAAGGGGGAATATATCTAGTGGTTGTTTGGATAATGTTATTAAATAAAGCTGGAATAATAACCAACCCATGTTTGACCCCTCTCTTTACTGGAATATAATTGGTAAGGTGGATACCAGAACATACCTTAATGTAAGAATGTTCATACCAATGCCATAAGCAAGAGCAATGAAAGGGTTGACATCATTGCAAAGAAAAGCAAGAATAGCATGAGAATGAAAGATAGCCAGAGGCTTAGGAAATGTCAAAGGATTATATATGCAAACTTTCCTTAGCCAAATGGTGCTACTTAATGACATTGAGGGTTACAGCATATGCATTTTGAACTCTAATGCTACTTCTGATCTCAAATAGATTGTCACTAAAATTGCAAAATACATTAATAAGCAGGAAGCACCTTTTCAAGAAGATAACTAATTAATGAATAAACTTTAATTTGCCAATACAAACTACAAACCAAACGGTCTTTATTATCTTTTTCAATACAGGTTACAATACTTTCTCAAAGGGCCTTGAGCAAATATTGCTGAGAAATAATTACCTGGAACAACAGGGAAGGGTGGTCAATAATGTAAAATGTGCCATGCTTTAGATGTCTTTGAGTTTTGCAGGAGTAACAAATTATGCAAGACATCAAAACATCATGGAACAAATACATTATTAGGGTGATGTGTGAGTCCATCAGGAAGGGGATGCATTGTCAGCGTAATGATTATTATTCTGAAAAGGACCAGAAAATAAAGAGTCAAATTGTATTATTTTATTTATTGAAATGTGTCCTTCGGGACAGCTGTAACTAGATTATTACCAAGGTCAGTACCCTTTGAAGAGAAAAGTGGAGTTACAAGATTCAAATAACATTCCCAGTATATCATTAATGCTCAACATGCTTTCTTGAGTTTCATTCACCTAAGTCAACTACTTTCTAAGATAGCAAAAAGCCTCTAATGCTGCAAGGTAAAACCCCTGATGCTTGAGCAGTGCCTGATCTTGGACAGATACCCTGATTAAAATGTATATTCCCTAAACATAGACAACACACTCCTAATTTAGGACATTATGCATATAGGTTTAGATAGTTGGTATTGGCTGATAATTAGGACTAGACTAGTTGGGATTTGCTGACAACAATCTTGGAAAACTTTTGGTTTTTCAACATTTAAATTTGGACAAATCTTACTCCAGCCTATAACCTAACCAATAAACACAATGCTTCCATTTCATAATAGGCTACTTATCTTAGATTAAATCAGTCCAAGATTGACTCTGTATGTGATTCTTGTGTCCAAGATTGGGTAAATAACTTGATTAACAGAGTATTCAGATAGCTAAGAAACAAACTTACCCCTAAAATCAGAATTTCATCCTGAACTCAAATATGACATTTGTTTCCATTGTAAATTTAATTATAACCTTGCCTTACCTAACCAATTCTTTCTAAATTTATCCAAATATATTGCCTATTTTAGGCTTATATATTTCCTATGCACTTATTATTATTATTTACTGAAAACCTATCTTTTTAAAAAAAAAAAAAAAAAAAAATGACAGAGCACTACAAAGAGAAAAAAAGAACTGAACAAAAGCAAAATATCACTAGGCCTATACAAATATAAAAAGGTAATTAGAGTTGACAATTTATGGGTAAACCAGTTATAACAAGATTGATGTAAACTCAGGTATATAAGCTATGCCTGTAATTTGAGAAAAAGGCTATCTTTGAGAGTCTGTAAAGGGCTTAAAATTGAATTTTGCAACAGAAATAAATGTCATATTTGTTTAGGATTCAGAATGAAATTTTGATTGTAATGTATGTTTGTCTCTTAGCTATCTCAATACTCCATTAATCAAGATATTTACCCAAGATTGAGCAGGTCTGAGCATTTTACAAGATTGGGCTTAATCTTCAGACGAGGGTCCAAGATTAGGCTCCACTGCTGTTTATTAGTAATTTGAAATAGAGTGTTAAAAATATGGTTATCATATATATGGCAATCATGTACTTTTACAAAGATTTTGAAAAATCCAGGTCTAGAACAATCTAGGCTACTTTCTATGTGGTAATGAAAGAGATTTCACAATGGTGATTAATCATCTATCTACTAGGTATCTTACCCTCTTTTAAAGACCATGCTTATTAGCCAGGTAAATTATATTAACGGACTATTCAGGTAGCTGAGAAATAAACTTACCTTTATAGTCAGAATTGCATCCTGAATCCAAATTTAGCCTGTATTTTCATCTTAAACGAACCATATCCCCACCACCCTCATGAGCAAATATACTCTCAGAAGTTGTATATCTCGGGGTGGGGGTGAAGTTCATTTCAGATACAAATACATGTTAGATTTGGATTTAGACTGCAAATCTGACTTTATATGTCAAATTATTTCTTATCTACCTAAATAGTCCACTAATATAAACCTTGGTAAAGTTTATATTACCGGACTATTCAGGTAGCTGAGAAATAAACTTACCTCTATAGTCAGACGTGCATCCTGACCCCAATTTTAGCTTGTATATTCATCATAAATAAAACATACCCCCACCTCCCTCAGGTGCAAATATACTCTCTGATGTGGTATATATCGGGGTGGGGTGATTCTCATTTCTAATGCAAATACATGTTAGATTTGGATTTAGAATGCAATTCTGACTTTATATGTCAATTTATTTCTTATCTACCTAAATAGTCCATTTTGCTTCTAAGCTTCTTTAAAAACAGCAAAACTAATATCATCCAAACAAACACTTTATGGCAGCTACATATACAGTTTTATAAATACCAGATAAATAGCACTTAATTTAAAGAAACTAATCATCCATATCAAACTCTTAATCATCAATTTTTGATGCACTAGGGGTGTCACTGACTGGTGCTCTTGGAGCCCTATCGATTCCAGGGTGGATAGAGCTTGGCAGCTTCAATAAAAAAATTATGAAGTTGCTTATTTCGCTCCAAATTTTGCACAAATAAGAAGCGCAACACATACTACTCAATGTTATGCTGTTTGCACCCCTGGTCTTTTAGAGTGCTTTTTGAAACATCTTCATAGACTTTTTATATTTTGAGCATGAATTGAACAGTCCTGTGGATCAACAAATTTGGCTGAATGATTGATTTGATAATGAGTATATTCATGGCTGGACAATGTACTATAAGCTCCCCATTTATGACTGTAAATAACACTTCCAGGCTTAATATATTTTTTTTTATAATAGAAATTAAAGTTTCTTTGGAGGCCTTCTTGGCCATCAGTCAGGGCTATAATAATTTTTCTTTTGCTCTCTCTATTCCACCAAAAACCCAAACTGCCATTTGCTGCAATTTGAATTGAAATATAGTAAATCTTGTTAAGCAGTCAGCTGCAAAATCTTCTCTTTTTGGTCTTTGGGATGACATAGCTCTTGCTGCATTTCCACATATTTTCAGATGCATAATAGTTGCATGGTGTATTGCAGCTTTGGCACATTACTAGTGATGGTAAAACACCATGAGTCCTGAAAACGTTGTTGCTTGCTTTATTATTATTTATAAATCTGTTTATTGCAGTATAGTATGGCATTTCACATGACTGGCACATAGACATTGTTTAATAACTGGCAATGCAGTATAGTATGACATTTCACATGACTGGCACATAGACATTTTCTAATAGCTGGCAATATACAAATCAGAACAGCTGAAAAGGATATTTTTCTATCTGAGTAATCTGAATTTTTTTCTAGGTTTCAGCCTAAATATAACCAAAGTCCAAATTCTACACTGTATCTTGGTTCTGAATCAAGAACAAACTAAACAGGCAAGACCTATTTTGTACAGCTTCACCCAAAACTAGGTTAAGTTATGAAACTAGGTCACTTTAAAGTGACCTAATTTATTTAGTGGTATGTATTTGTATTAGACTCTGGAGCCATGCTGGAACATCAACTGAATGCTGCCAATAAAAGGCCCGGTTTACTGCTGCTGAAGTGCTGCAATGCTGCCGGCACAAAAAAATTGGTTCCCCAAACCCCCCAAAATCAATCAATTATGGTGCCATCACTGAAGTGTTGCAATGCTGCTGGTGTGCCACATGAGGCATGCATGGCACTATGAGCATCCAGTTTCAAACAGTTTGTGGTAGCAAACTATAAGTAAGGAGCTACTACTACTACTAACAACTCATCACAGCACCAAGCTGCCTGAGGCCAACACAGCTAAGCATGCTCCTCCTCCACCCCAATCTATTCAAAGCCTCCCTTTTTACACCCACCCACAAAGTTCCCATTTCCTTTAAATCTTTCTTTATGACATCCTCCCACCCCAGATGGGGACGACCTGCTTTCCGTTTAGCCCTAGATGATTGGCCAAAAAGAACAATCTTTGGCAATCTGTCATCCTTCATCTGCACAACATGCCCTAACCACCTCAACCTTTCTTTCATTATAGACCTAGAAAGCAGTATTGAACCACATTTTTTGTATAGCCTATTGTTTGAAATACGGTCAGTTAGCCAGGTACCCAGAACAATCCTTAAGCAATTTCTCTGGAAAACATCTAGCAAATCTTCATCTGCTTTTTGGAGCGTCCATGCTTCAGAGCCATATTTGACCACTGTCATCACTGTAGCTTCTAAGATTCTAATCTTGGTTTGCAGACTTATCTTCCTATTCTTCCAGACTTCTTTTAACTATGAAAAACACCCTAAGACTTGTATATTCTTCTTTTAATATCTTCACTACTCCCAACGTCATTGTCAATAATGATACTGGGGTAAGTGAAGCTGCCCAACTGTTCAATCCTTTCATTACCCAACGTCTACTTTTCATATTCACATATTCCTAGACCAGTTCAATAGTAATCAAAACTCTAAAAAACTGAAATTTGATACCAATAGAACATCAATAGAATCAGATTTTTATCTGAGTGACCTAGTCATAACTGTAATAAACAGATTTATAAATAATGAAGAAGCAAGCAACAAATTTTTCAGGACTCATGGTGTTTTACCATCACTAGTAATGTGCAAAAGCTGCAATACACCATGCAACTATTATGCATCTGAAAATATGTGGAAATACAGCAAGAGCTACATCATCCCAAAGACCAAAAAGAGAAGATTTTACAACTATTCAGTATCTAATAGAAAAGGGAGTTTCTTGCATCAGGCAAGGATTAAGCCTCATCAAATCCTGATATTTATAAACCAATTTCTGCCAGATCATTGGGACCATCAAACAGTTATTGAGGAACTCCAGATAAGTAAAAAATCAAGCATTGACTGGAGGTCTTTTTGCTCAGTAGTTCTGATGGCCTGGAAAGAAAACCAAGAACCTATAGGAGGGCAGGGTGTTGAAGTTGATATCAATGAAACTCTAATGGCAAGAAGAAAGTACAACAGGGGAAGGATTTCATGGCAAGTTTGGGTTTTTGGTGGAATATAGAGAGAGAGAGCAAAAGAAAAAATATTGTAGCCCTGACCAATGGCCAAGAAGACCTCCAAAGAAACAAGTAAACTTTAATTCCTATTATAAAAAAATATATTAAGCCTGGAAGCATTACTTCCTCAAAATATAGATGCTTCATATAGGCCTATGCTTCAAAAAGGACTCTAAAAGACCAGGGATGTAAACAGCAGACATGGAGCAGTATGTGTTGTGCTTCTTATTTCTGCAAAATTTGCTCAACAAGATTTAGTATTTTACATATCAAATCACTGCTCAACAAGACTTAGTATATTTCAATTCAAATCATAGCTTTCAGAAAAATTTAGTATTTTTGAAATTGAATTGCTGCCATGCCATTTCTGCAAAAAAAAAACCCAGGAAAATTGAAGAAACTTAAAGAAGCTTAGAAATAATTTTGAAAATAATTTGCAATAGAAATGAGTGTTATATTTGGACTCAGGATGAAATTCTTCTATAGTTTGGGCAGCTTCATTTGTTTCAGGTGCTCTTCATATATGATTTCTTTTAGTCCAAAGAATTGTTTAGTGGCAGGTCTCTGTACCTTTTCAATTTTGATAGCATTGCCAATGTATGAAGCCAATGTGCATATAGCCTAGGGGTAAAGTTAATTTCTGACACAAATGCATGTTAGATTTGGATTCAGGATGCAATTCTGACTTTATAGGTCAGTTTGTTTCTTGGCTAGCTGGATAATCCATTAATAAAAACTTTGGTAAAGTTTATAGGCTATTAGGCCTAATGGACTATTCAGGTAGCTAAGAAATAAACTGACCTATAAAGTCAGAATTGCACCATGAGTCCAAATCTAACATGCATTTGCATCGAAAATTAACTTTGTCCCTATTCCTATATGTACCAATTTAGGGTATATATTTGGAGGTTAGGGGTTAATTGCCTATAGCTAAACCTTATCCCATTAGCCTAAGTAGGCTAGCCTATACTAATATTTGAGTAGTCTACTCACAGATGGTGGCTTTGAGGTTGTTGACATCTTGCATTCAAATTCTTAAATTGTAAAAAAATATATAACAAGTTCTAGCATTCACAGAAAAGAAGTAAACTAGCCTCTCCAGCCTACAATATTTTTAAATCTGTGATCATTTCAAACATAGTTGCCGAATAGCTAGCGTCAGGGGAAATAAGCATAGATCTTACCACTATTTTCCGATTGAATCTTCATTTTCAAAAAAAAAAAAAAATACAAATTGTTATAAAATTTACCTAGAAAATGCTTAGGGAGTTTTCTTATGAAATTTTACTAGAATTTTTTCTGATGGCATTGAAAGAAATTAATTGTGTTTTAGAATAAATAGCAAAAAATAGTCCAATTTAGTGTATTACAGATAAAATAAAGCCAAATTTTAGCCTTAATGGTTATGTAAAGACTCATTTCGATCGGATCCATCCAAATTATTCCGTTATGGTGGCGCTTTTTGCAACTTTATCATTTCCCATATGTTTCAATCGGCGTGGTTTATTGGTCAAAAGTAAAATATAGGGCGGACCAAAGCCAACCAATGTAATTTATTCTTGTTTAGCATGTAGGTTTGACAACTTCGGTCTACGGAAATTTTACTGCGATGTACTGAGCCGACGGCTTTCTGATAAGATTTTGAAGTGAGATTGAAAAAAGAAAGAAATAACGGCAGAACAGTTTTTGGCACCTGGTATTTTTTTCAGGTTTAGCTGTAAATCTGAAAGGCTTGTTTTCTAGTCAAATTACTAGTTTTTTTCCTTCAAGGATGCTTGCACAGTATAGTTGATTCGGGTTAGCTAGCAATCTTTAGGGCGATTGAAAAATATTACAAAAGAAAATAATTTCTATAATTTCACACTACTTTTCCATTTACAAAAAAAAATAATGAGAGAAAAGACGGATTTAAACTGAATTAAGCTTCTTCCACTGCTCTATTCAAATTTAACCCGTTTTTTCTGTCGCATGCTTGTTTTAAAGTCAATAATCTCTAGGTTGTTTTCCCCGTCGGTTAAGTTTGTAGAGCATTGTTGACAAGCTTTTTTTTAGGTGATAGCTTTCTTATTACAAAACAAAACATTTGTTGTAAAATAAAAGATTTCATATATATCCATACCAGACCGCCAGAACCTGAACCTTTCTTTAAAAAATCACAGTTTATATATAATCCAATATGATCATCTCTATCTCACCCATTATAAAAACCCGGACCGGAGTGCGAGTGCTCCGGAGAACGTTTTTACAGATATAAACATCAGCGAAGTCAAATTAGCGGGATTGCTGGTTTGTCTGTTTCTGTCTTTTCCAAAAAAAGTGAATTGAAGCACTCGGAAATATACTAACCTGAATTCACGCTAATTCAGAAATAAGCGGGAGGAGCTTTTGAAGACCAGAAATGATCTGCGATAAGCTTACTGGTATATTCTGTCTACTTTGTTAAAAAATATACAGATGTAGAAGTACAGACCTCAAACAATGTGGTAATGGGAGGTTGACCGTAGGTACTTCAGAGGTATATATTTTTTTTTATTTCAAAACATTTTCGAAAACGCAAAATCACCTTTGTACCTTAGAAACTGGTTTACTCCGTAAGGAGCCAAACATAAACGATATTTACATTTTATGCCAGAGTCCCATCAAGGTCACGCTTGTCGACAAAAAAAAAAATATGAATGACCAAAGCCGTATCCAAGTGGGAGGAGTTGCCGGGTTTGACCCATCCCTCCCCTAAGTTTTGTCTTACTCGTAAAAACTTACCAAAAATTATTTACACTCATTTTTTTTTTATTTTTTTACCCCCCCCCCCCCAAAAAAAATCCTTCCACCCCAAAAAACAATCCGGGATACGCCCTTGCGAATGATATGTGGTTGTTCTTGATTTTAACGTCGAACTCATATTTAAGAAGCAGAAACCTAAGATGGCAAGAAACTGGTTAGAAAAGATTGCAACACTTAATGGTTTCCAACTATTCGTGAAACTAACGAACAATTTACTCGTTGAGAAGAGTTTTATTCATAGCTCATATCATAGTTTTAGCACTAATTTTCCCAAGATATATACAACAAAGCAAATGTAACACATTAGCAAGATACATATTCTTATTGTAGGCTAGTGAGGCAGGAGAGGGTGGTGACAGACGCCTTAAGTAGTGCATTAAAAGGCGCATTAAAAAAAAATACTGAAAAATATTTGTTTGGTTATGCTGATTCCAATAAGATTAGTTTCTTTAACTTTCAAGTTAATCATCAAAAGTTATGAGCCACAGCAAACTCATGGAATTAAAAAAAAAGGGGAATAAACACCCCCAAAAGGCAAGCGATATTCACAATAATCAAACCATCAAATTCAACGTATCAGAGAACCCTAGTATAGAGATTCTATGTACTAGGGTATAAAGAAATTCGGGTACTTTTTGCTCAAATATGGTTGGTCATAACTTTTTGGTCATGGATCAAATATTATGATATAGACAATCGCTTTAAGATCATCTATAAACTATATAGGCAATCAATTTAGGATCATCTATAAGCTATATATTGGTATTCCCAGCTTTAGAGGAATGTTATATAGTGATACATTAGTACCTAGAAAGTCACGCAGTCCTAAAAGAGGGGGAGGGGTGCCATACAGCTCACACAATGTATTTTAGCACTCTCCATTAGTCTCTAGCTAAATATGGAATGAGGTCTAGGGAGAGGCGTTAGGAATTAAACACCAATCTCTCTTCATTTCAAATAAGCCACAGAACTGTGGGGTGATAACTTTCGTCTTGTCGCATAAAGAGGTTTGGTACTTATGTGTTTTCCCGATCTCACTGAAGAAGTGCAGTTAGAAAACAATTCTTACTTCATAACATGCAGAATAATTGTAGCTAATATGTTTGGCCCGGAGACCCGTCATACTTCATCCCTAGACCCCCTTATGTGCAAATAAAATAACCCATATTTTATACTTTCCGTGCATTCTGCCACCCGTAACTTGTTTTTCCAGTTTTTGTTTCGTCACAGTTGGTTCAATTAACAGTTACACGGGTTGAAACAAGAGACGCATTGAGATAACAGACGTGTCAGATTTTTTCTTTGACAAAGTAAAATATATGTTTCATTTTCAAAACAAAACAAAAGGTGGATGGGTTGGGAATTCATGTGCCAGTGAAAATTCCGAATAAAATCTTGTAATAAAATACGACAAAAGTTAAGTTAAGAATAACTACGAGCTATTCGTTATATACGCGATATTACGACATTTAATGTCTGAGCCGCATCCAGTCAAATTTGTCGACAAAAACCAAGTTTTATGAACGATATAGGGTTTTTACATGATTTTAGCGTCAAGCTCGTAATTCAGAAGCAGAAGACAAGAAATTGGTTTGAAAATCTTGCAACACGCATTTAAAAAGTTTTATTCATAGCCCATATCTAGTTTTATCAGCAATAACACAAGACATAACAAAGCCAATATAACATATTAGCTAAATACATTTTTACAAGTATAGACAGTAACGTTATATTGGGCACAAAAAAAGAAAATTAATATCAAACAGTTTTTAGTAAACACTCCAATGATAACTTTGAAGCGAAATGCACTGGTTTACTCTATTAGAAAAATAAACAATTATGTTCATTAGCATATTGTTGAATAAACAAAATAAGAAGGAGAATCAAGGTCAACTTTGCTCTTGTACAGATGTACTTGTCCAAATGATTTATCTCGTATTAAATATAGCTTATTACAATCAATTTCTATTGATTTTGATCACCGAGACCAGTGAAAACCATTCTTCTTCTTATTGGCCGTCAGTATTGAAAACAAATTGAAAATGACTGTAATAAGCTATGTTGAGCTCAAAATTAACTAAAAAAATTCGCTTTCGACTCAAAGCTTTAAAATTTGTTTATAAACTATTATATATTTATCCTGTATTATTTTGTTTCATTAGCATTAACCAAACTTGACTTTTTATATAATGCACCAGTACCTGAACTAATAATAAGTTATAAAAATAAGGGAGGAGCTCACAATTCCAAAAAAGCTAAATCGTTTTAGAGAAAAACACTTCTTTGCTTCATTAGAGGATAACTACACTAGAGGGTGTGGTATTAAATGATATTTAGACGAATAAGTTTTCTTAGTTATGCACGGTTTTTTATGAAACTTATGATTCCGATATTTTTAGAAGAGTATTCAAGATATCAAATATCAAGTAATTTTTGATAGCAAACTGCTTCTGCATTACTTATTATGATGAGAGGGGCCATTGTTCAGGCGGTAGGAGGGGGCAGTAAATCTTGGTTAACGTGGGAGAAGTAGGGGCTGACACCTCAATGCAATTAAACATAGAAATTTGTTTATAAAAGAGCCAATATTTAGCTCTCTATGATGTCCAACTATCTGGCCCGGTTTTTTCTATTCCAGAAATGTCACCCAAATTGTCCTTTTAGGGTATCATATGGCACTTTATTAAGGCTTTATCAAGCATAATTTACATTTATATATATATATATATATATATATATATATATATATATATATATATATATATATATATATATATATATATATATATATATATATATATATATATATATATATATATATATATATATATATATATATATATATATATAAAAACGATAAGAAATAAGAGTTAGCTCTTAAATGTGCCCAGCCCTCTTTGATCTTCCAGTGCCTCCAAAGTGACGAAGGAAAAAATATATCATTGATGTCCATACAAAAAACTGATTAGTTCTAGTTACTCAAGATGGGGGTAATTTACCTTATAAGGTTTCAGCAATGACGATTTAAAGGGTATACTTTTTGATTTGCTCAAACACAATTCGATTCCTTTGCAACTTAAAGATGTGATGAACGGGGTTATTGGAATAGTATGTAGTTCAATTGTGATATTTAGCCTTCTATGAGGGCCCGAAAACTCAAGGAAGTAGAATGGCGATAGGCACTTCCATTATTATTGGTCCAGGTGATAATATGAAACTCACCATCGCCCACCCAAAAACTTGTTTACAATACACTACTTCTACCTGTAGCAACTCATTTCTGACAGCCTTATTTGAAATCCATCCGTTGTGAAATTTCTTTGAAAGTAATTAAGTAACATTTTTGCTAAATAATACATTTTCTTCGTTACCTTTTGAAGAAAAATATAATATTAAAATCTTGCGGCGACAAATACCACCTTTACTTTTTCCATATGCTGTTCCGTATCCATTATAAAATAATTTCCCAAGCCAAGTTTTCAGAAATCTTCAGAAAAATTTAGGGTTGCGTTTTACACGAAAAAACTCCCCTTTCTTCTGAAGAATACCCCATACCTCTTGACTCCCCAGATATGGACCCCCCCCCCCCTAAGGGAAAATGCGGTAGTTATGCTCCTGCATTCTTCATCAACATTTGCTGCCTCCAACATACGCTTTCTATCATTTAATCTTGATTACGCCTCTAAAACCTCGGGAAGCTCACGTACCTTCATGCTTCGTTTCAGTCTTGGATCAACAAGTTCGGGCAACAAACATTGATCCCAGAAATGATCAAGCTTGGGTAACATCTGTTTCCAGAAGCAAATATCACGCTTAACTGAAATGATCTCGAAGTCGTTCTGGTCAACAAACACTACAAGGAAGCAGTTCTCTTTATCTGAAATGTTAAGTTGTCCTTGAATTTGGGAGAAGTATTTGTGCTCCCGTTTGAGTATTAAACAGCCTTTCTCAGTGTCCCAACGAAGAAAAGCCTTTTAATAAGTTCAGCTCAACAGATTATTTTATTGTTTTACCTTCAGAAATGGTTGTGACTGTTTTTACTTCCACAATACCAGCGTCACATATCCCATCAGGAGACGTTACAAGCCACCATCTATCCTGGTCAGCGAAAAGACCAAAACAGTCTGATCTTTGTACAATGATGTCCATTTTTTCCTCGAAGCATTTAATAGCAACTGGTTCAGAAGTAATTCCATGCTCCATTTGCAATGTGCAGTGTATTTGTTTCCCAGTGACTATTTCTTCAAGTAGTTCTACTGTGGATGGTGTAGGTCGTCGGATGCAAATTGAAGAGAAATTTCTATTATAGAGGGACTCCATTGTGTTGGACACCCATGTTGGGTTATCAGATTGTCCAGTTGTGATCCTAGGTAACTGCTGGATTTTATATTCGATGGAAGTTATTTTTGCTAAGTTGGCTTCTTTCGCTGCCTTGAAGTCAGAAGATGGGAGATCTGGCTTTTGGCAGTTCTGACCATATTCTGAGTCAAATTTTGGCAGCAATCCCTGCACGCTGCTACCTTTGCTAGCTAATCAGGCTTTATACCTCCCCCCACGGTTTTCAAATGATAGTGGAATTAGTCGTCTCGCGCAACGTGTGAGTTTTTCACGTTTCATTGAAAATTTTTTTATCCTTTTCGTGGGACTATTGGTAAATATACTCTTTAATGAACGACTATGCCATCCACTACCATGCGATGTGGCAAGAGCTGCTGCCGTGATAAGTACGGCATGCGAATTTCTTTTGGATTGGCTGACCTGTTTATGCCTTAAGAATTTAGCAGCAACTCTCATGAAAGATTCGGCAAGGTTTGTAGTTGAATCAATCAAAAGGTTGCTAGCTTTACGCAATACCTTTCCAATTTTTTCATTGACTGCTAGCATTACAACTTCTGGGACCCTGGAAAACTTACCTTCAATAGACTCATATTTGTTACATCCAGAGGAACATTTTTAGTGGTCACCAAATACGTGAAAAGGTACATTCTTAATTAGACATTTTAATTTTTCAGTATTTCCACCATCTTCACGGTTCTTTTTTATAGCCCCACGAAGATTCTTAGTCAGACTTGAGATGCAGCTTTTGGTCAGAATTTTTGAAAAATCGCCCGTGTTCTTGACAAGGCTGTACAGATCCCGAGTGAAATTTTTCTTGACATGGTTGGCACCCTCGCGTTTTATAACCTCCTTTTAATAGGCCACACGCTATATAATCCGCTGATATACACTTGAATCCCAATCCTCAATAGATTCGAGATACCCTAATCCATGCATGGATAAACTAAGTACAAAACCCTCTATAATCATGTTCTGCTCCATTCCCGAAGAAGAACCATTCCAGTTCAGATAGCATAAGTGATCTTGTGGTGGAATCTTTTTAGTTCTGGAAACAGATCAAATATAACAGTATTTGTTTCTAGAACTAACAAACAAAACTTTTTTGGTATAAGCGTCTATAATAACTGCATGGCCAGCTTTGGCATTATAATCATGTCCTTCTGTTCTTTTGTCCCGTTCAACATACAAAATAACCCTTGTGTATGGAACTTCATCATCAGAAACTCTGCCATTGGAGATGCCGATTCCTTCGCGGCGTATCCATTCAACCTAATTGTTATTTATAGCTATTCTTTCCGCTTCTTTGAAAAAAAAAATATTTAAGATGCATATATATGAAAGAGCTGTTTCAGAGAGAGAGAGAGAGAGAGAGAGAGAAAGAGATGGAGAGAGAGAGAGAGAGAGAGAGAGGGAGAGAGAGAGAGAGAGAGAGAGAGAGAGAGAGAGAGAGAGAGAGAGAGAGAGAGAGAGAGAGAGAGAGAGAGAGAGAGAGAGAGAGAGAGAGAGAGAGAGAGAGAGAGAGAGAGAGAGAGAGAGAGAGAGAGAGAGAGAGAGAGAGAGAGAGACAGAGAGAGACAGATAGAGAGAGGGAAAGAGAAAGAGAGACAGAGAAAGAAAGAGAGAGACAGAGAAGGCATAGAGATACTAACATATGAATAACAGTTAATTTGATTTCTTTATGACAGCTTATAAGGTGTTTTATCATTTTGACCAGTTTGACTGTCTCATAATTTTGTTGCGTGATTAGCAAGGGCACCAGAAATTTAAATTTTCAATCAAAGTCTAATGAGCTTCAAAAGGCTTAATAAAAAAGGAATATAATGAAAATACACAAGGAGATATTCTCCCAATTAGTAGATCGATGTTAGAGGGTAGACACTGATAGTCGGCCTGAAGTTAATTATTTTTTATTAGCTATTGCCAAGAAACTTTCATCTTCTATAATATTGGCTGAATACTGATAGTGGAATGAAAATTGATTGTTTTTATTAGCTAGAACCCAGGAACAAATAACTTTTATATGGAAAGAGTTAGATTGTGCAGCAAGAGGAGACGATAGGCGTAAGCAAGGTGAAGGTGGGATTCTGGAGTTGCAGAGAATACACAAATCATATGTACGGAGCATTGACGGATCTTTACCTGTCCAAACAAAGTTTCGGTTTTCCTGAAGATATTTTTAGACACAACTGGAAGGTCCTTTAGAGCAAAAACTTCTTCTAATAGGAACTGACCAATTCCAGCGGAAATAGCTCCCCAGACTGCCTTCGTATTAAGGTTGTTTGATATCGGTTTTGATATAGTACTTGGGACGTAGGATCGATCACCTTCATCACTTGTCACACACATTGGATGGTCAAGATTCCAAGTTACTGTTGATGCTGTTGGCTTATTCGTCAACGTGAATTTTTCTCTGCAGCCAGTGCATTCAAAATAAATTCGAAGAAGAAGACCGATTTTTCCTATTTTTTGGATTTTAGGCCGCCCAGGATCTCCTTTTTCACAGCTAGAAAGAAAGAGTAAGTGAGCTTCTCTTTTTTTTAATCTAAAATATTTCGCTGCTATATAAGAATAAAGGGAGTTTGGAATATTAAATTAAACGTATATTGGAATTATATTTTTTATTTTTTATTTTTCATTTCTATTTATAGTCAAGTAAAAATACTGTTTTTTTTTCAAGATAAGTTAGTCATAATAGTAAAAACAAAGCTAAACTAAATTATTCCGAAAAATATGGAGCTACCCCTCCTCAATTATATTATATTTACCCACAAATCTGAATTTTCACAAAAATTCTTAAATAGTAACTGCTGAAGCCCAAGTTCTAGTTACTTGGAATAAAATGTTTTTTATTTTTAAGACACGAATTTTTTTACAATAAAAAACGAGGGATTAAGGAATGTAGGCAGCCCCCTCATGTACGTAATAGTTCCTTAACCCTTTAAGTTCTAATTTTACTTCTTATTATTAGCAAAAAAATTGTTTTTTTAAATTTAATCTCTGATCATTTTCAATAAATATTGACAAATCTCTCCCCCCCCCCTGAGTGAATTATCCCAAGAAAAATTAGTTCTACTTGGATGGATAACCATGGATCATAAGCCTTCAATCAAAAATTTTATTCACCTTCACCAAGTAGATAAATTTTATTTAATAATTACTCCAGGGTAAAAAAAAACCTTCCTGACCACTACCATCCTCGCTGAAAATTCTTCATGAACTATTTACACTGGAAAATTTCCTTCCTCTCACCCAAAAAAGTTTCCATATATTTCCCAATAACAAACACTTTTGATTGGTAACACTAAACTAAATTAATTTCATTCATTTGGAATCCGCTTAAAATACATTTCTTGTGATGTATCATTTAGAATTTTGGTTACTGTTGGTTCAAGCTGCTCCTTATTTACAGCAGCTCTCTACAATAAACTGTTTATTTTCCAGTAAAGTCAACATAGTAAAACGTGTGTATACTTTACGAAAAGTGTACCCCTTTCAGCAGTTTGAAAGGGGTAATTTCAAACTTTTTTTAATTTAATTTCTGATTGTTTTCAAATAATACCGGGAAATCCGGCTCTCTCTCCATGAAAAATTCTGGTACTTGTGTATTATACACCACTCACTCAAGTTTACGATGTGTAATACTCGAGAAGAAACCGGTTTCTTTGTTAGTTTTTTCGTTATTTTAGCAACAATTTTGGGCTATATATTTTCACATTGGGGAGGGGGGGGTAAAGGATAGCGGATCTGCATGCAAAATAAGTTAGGTACAATTGTTCTTCATATTATGAAGTAAGAATTGTTTTCTGACTTCAAACTGTCCAAATACTTTACCCCCTCCCCCTTATGTGCAAATATATAGCCCAAACTATATATTTCCCATCTATAATGTCACTTGTCTTTGTCTTGTCTCGTTCTAATCTGAAAGAAATTAACGAAGAAACTGATTTGTTATCGAGTTTTACACAAAGTAAACTTTAGTGAGTGGCGCATAATACACAAGTACCATCCCTCACCTCTACGGAAAAAAACTCAAATAAATTCTCAAATTTGAAACGCCTTATTTTCCACGGGGGGGGGGGTATTTTCCGTGGGGGTACACGCTGGCCACCAATTCTAACATATATAAACAACTATAACTAAGAAATTGTCACTTAATAATTGCGGTTTGTTTCTATTAATCAGAGTATGATATTTCCTTCCATTATTACCCATATTTTGAAGTGTCTGTTAAAATAACATTTTATCTAGTAATTGTATTGAAATCTTAGCCAAAATTTTTTCATCGGGTTAAGAAAGTGACAATAAAGTTACAGATATTACTTTTTCTTTCATTGGTTTGACATTACGAAACAAGTGTTGATGAAAAATAAGGGAGAAAACTATACCTACAAAATTAGTTTTTCAACTATACCTGTAGCCAGTCTAGCCATTAGTTCCATTGTAACTGTAGTGATTATTACTTGGAACCTGGGGCGGATCCAGGATTTTTTAGGGGGAGGGGCGCAAAATAGGTTGATCCGATAAAAAAAATTAGGGGGGGGGCAAAATAGGTTGATCGGATAAAATCTCGCTATGAGCAAGTTTAATTAACGCAAAATTGGGTTAATTAAGTAAATTACACTACTTTAGTTTACGCTAGGGCCCCCCCCCCTCACCCCCCTGGATCCAACAATGCTTGGAAAAAGCGCGAATGGCAAATTTATGAGTATATTTATTATTTCACAAGCTGACTTTCAAAAGTTTACCCGTAATTCGGTGAAATTAACGAATATGAAGATAATTTTATCTTTTTCATGCTACATTTTCATTTGCATACTTAGTGTGGATTGTAAACAAATGTATATAGATTAATGAAACGTACATAAATAAATTAAATTGAGATTTGTAAGCAACTTTGAACAAAATAATACCAAAAGAAATAACTCCTTTTGTTCTATAAAGAAAATGCATCGAATTGGATATCCAAGATTAGATAGAAACAGAACAAATGCAAATAAAAAATATTACTTACTTTTTGAACTGTCCTGAGTTTCGCTTCAGCTTCTTTCCTCCGTTTTTATTTCCCATAATCAATCACACAGTCCGATACACAGAAAAGAATATTCAAATCACCTGAGCCGAGAACTTTTTGTCTTGTCTGAATGTAAAATTGGTGTTTCTAGACATCGAAACAAAACGATAACTGGCTACTGTAAATAAATTTCAAACAGACTTCCGATAGGGTCCGCCCTTTATTCTTTTAATGAGAGATTGCGAAGCGAAACATATCTATTTTTGTACAAATCGAATATTTTTTGCGTTTTCTGGCCAGTTTGCGCTATTTTCTACAGAAACGTCGAAGTAATATAAGAAATCTGCCAAGGTGACTGCATAGATCTGAAGCTAATGAACAATATGATACAAATACATTGTCTATTCGGTCAAAATAGTAGCTTCAAATTAGTCGAAAAATTCTCTGTTTTTAAAAAGTATTGTTCTATCAAAAAAAAAATTGAATCATATTTCAAAAATAAAACTCGATGAAATCATAAATCTAAGTCTCAACTATCGAATAGTACTAAAATTGTCATCTTTAGTCGAAAATTGAAGACGGCATGCGGTTTATTTAAAAATGGTCAAAACATGCATAGTTTATATAAACCTTAAGGGAATTTTCGAACAGAAAGAACTATGATTTAACTTTTAAAAAAAGGTTAAATATCAAAGGCATTTAAGAGCGTAAAGATGGTCTACAGGTTTGTTTAATCTTAGGGTTTTT
Source organism: Artemia sp. Qi Xiang Cuo (assembly GCF_049724085.1). Classification (NCBI taxonomy): domain Eukaryota; kingdom Metazoa; phylum Arthropoda; class Branchiopoda; order Anostraca; family Artemiidae; genus Artemia; species Artemia sp. Qi Xiang Cuo. The sequence goes on from NC_142803.1 coordinate 57,810,795, forward strand.
CCCACCATTTGATTGATATTAAGGGCTTTATTAAGCAAGTAAAAAAAAATTTTATATAACAACAGTTGTTTGCTAATAATTGGCAGAAACGCAACTACTGGAAAGGATATTTAAAACCATAAACTTGGAAATAAAGTATTCGTTCCTCTTCAAAATATCCAAGTTTGTTCTTGGAGCCAAGAAAACCTTGATGCAGAACGCACATAAGCTAAAATTAAATCTAACAATAGTTTTATTTAGTCTTAGGGGTTTTCACTATTTCAGTTGGTAGTAAGGGCTTTTATTAAGCCAGTGAAAAAAAAAACATTCACATAACAACTTTTGTTTGCTAATAATTGGCAGAAACGCAACAACTGGAAAGGATATTTAAAACCATAAACTTAGAAATAAAGTAGTCGTTCCGCTTCAAAATATCCAAGTTTATTTTTGGAGCCAAGAAAACCTTGATGCAGAACGTATATAAGCTAAGATTAAATCTAACAATAATTTATTCAATCTTAGGGTTTTTCACTATTTCAGTTGGTAGTAAGGGCTTTTATTAAGCCAGTGAAAAAAAAACATTCACATAACAACTTTTGTTTGCTAATAATTGGCAGAAACCCAACAACTGGAAAGGATATTTAAAACCATAAACTTGGAAAAAAAGTACTCGGTCGGCTTCAAAATATCAAAGATTATTTTTGGAGGCAAGAAAACCCTAATGCAGAACACATATAAGCTGAGATTAAATCGAACAATAGTATTCAGCCCTGAACTCTTTCTCAATGTTGTGAAAAGAAAAACCAGTAGTGTTGTTTTAAGTTTTAGTTTTATCTCGCGTATCATATTAATGGTGTAAACTTGGCTGAAGAGTTTATTAATTGATCTCCAGAAAGCATTTGACTTAATCGACCACAATATCCTTGTAAATATTAAATAAATGAAAAAAACAAGTTTTTTTAAACTGAAAGTAAGTAGATACATTAAAATTTAAAACGAACAGAAATTATTCCGTCTATGAAAGGGGCTGTCCCCTCGTCAACGCTTCGCTCTTTGCGCTAAAGTTTTTTATTGTTTTAAGAAATTGATTTGTGAGAAAGAGTTTAACTTTAGCGTAAAGAGCGAGGCGTTGAAGAGTGGACAGCCCCTTTCATATACGGAATAATTTCTGTTCTTTTTAAGTTTTAATGTTGCTCCTTACTTTAAATAAAAAAAACATGCGTTTTTATTTAATTTTTGAACGTTTTTGATTTAATGGAGGTTTTGATTTTGGCTCACCGTACATGAATAATTAAAACAAAAAGTTCAGATTAATTTTACTTTTATTTGGTTAAATGGCTTACTCGAAAGTTGTTTAGTTTTATTTACGAGCGTTTTTATTAGTAATAAATATACGTAACTTACGAAATAACTTACGTAACGAACTTCTATATCTATATATCTTTAATACGTATATTAGGGGATTCGTCCTCTACTCAATAAATCGCTCTTTACGCTGAAATTCGAATTTTGTTCCAATTCTTTAAAAATGACCCCTTAATCACAAAGATCTTCAGCTAGAATAAATGGCTCTTAATAAAGGACTACAATAAATTTGGTATAAAGAGTGAGGTATTGACTAGGGCACCAGCCTAATTATTAAATAGGTAATTCCTTCCCATTTTAAGTTTTCACCTTGCCCCTTACTTTCAGCTGATAAACTTGTTTATTTTTTTATTTAATTTCTGATCGTTTTTAAATAATGCTGGGAAATCCAGCACTCCCTTCACAGCAATGCCCCTTCCCCCATGAAAAATCCCTCCGTGGAAAGATCCTCCCACATAACCCCCAACCCCCCCCCCCCCCCACTTCCAGAAAAAAATCTCCCTTGAAAACGTCGGTATACTTCCCAATAACCAATACTATATGTAAACAATGGGTACAGTTCCTAACTTTCAGCCCTCCCTTCCCCAGGGACTTTGGGGAACCGAATTATCCTCAAAGACATATTTATTATATTTTCGACCATGCTGAACAAAACGGCTATCTCAAAAATTTGATAGAGGGACTTCGAGAAAAAAATGAGCATAGGAGGGGGCCTAGTTGCCCTCCATTTTTGGTAATTTAAAAAGGGCACTAGAACTTTTAATTTTCGTTCGAAAAATACCTCCCACGATATTCTAGGACCACTGGGTCGATACGATCACCCCTGGGAAAAAAACAAACAAAAAACAAATAAACACGCATCCGTGTTCTTTCTTCTGGCAAAAAGCACAAAATTGTTCATTTTTGCAAATAGAAGCCTGAAACTTCTGCAGTAGGGTTCTCTGGTACCCTGCATCTGATGATGTGATTTTCGTTTAGGTTCTATAGCTTTTAGGGGGTCTTTCCTCCTTTTTTCGAAAATCAGGCAAATTTTCTCAGGCGCGTAACTTTTGATAGGTAGGACTAAACTTGATGAAACTTATATATTTGGAATCAGTATTAAAATCTGATTCTTTTGATTTATTTATTGGTATCAAAATCCCGTTTTTTAGAGTTTCGGCTACTATTGAGCCGGGTCCCTCCTTACTTACAGTTCGCTACCACGAACTGTTTGAAACTGCTGATGCAGTTTCAAGTAAGTCCCTTTCTAGTTAAAATTGTTGCCTCATTTTTAATAAATCGTTCTCAAGTGCTTAAATATAAAAATGTTTATTCCGATCCCCTACCTATCTTTTTTGGGGTGCCCCACGGAACTCTGATAAGTCCCATTTTATTTCGTATAAGGGTTAATAGCCTTATGATTGACCACACAGAGCAATGGAAATATATGGAGTACCTGTTTGCACTTGAGGTTTGCTGACGAAATATTAAAAGCTCTACTACGACATTACTTGACGACGTGTCACAGGAGGTTTCTTTGTTGAAGAAGAAAGTGAACCCCAATAAATCGTCAGTTATGATAATTAATGTTTTAAAATCATCCCCCATTTTCAAAAGCCCATCCTTCCCAAAATTTATGTCACACACATTAAACTACTTGGAATGACAATTATTGCTGACTTGAAGTGAGGCGCCCATGTTTGAAACATCCTCAAACAAGCTTCCCTTTCGGTTTCGCTTCTAAAACTTTTGATAAAATTTTCTTGCCCCCCTAAGAATATTCTCCAACTTTATTCTTCTTTCATCCGGACAATATTCGAGTTTGTTTTTCCAGTGTGGTATTTTGGTCTTTCTTCGGAGCAGAGAGAGTTCAGAGATTTTCAGAGAGAGTTCATTGACAAAATTCATTCAAAGTTCTTGATGTAAATTTTCTTCTTTAATCTTGCCCAAATGTAAAACAAATTTCCATTGAAAGTGGTAAAGCCTTCTGTATCTTATAATTGCAAACCAAATGTTGAGTTTAAAGATGTTTACTGGGTTGGTCTCATTTCCCCATATATACAACGTATTTTCGACATAACACCTTTATATTAGGTATTGTTTTCTTAGACCACACTGCCGTTCTAAGACGAACAAATAACTTTCAAATGGGGAAAAATTCATTTATTTAGACAGTGAAAAAACAGGTACAAAAGTCCAGATATTTGAACTCTCTCTGAAAATAATCCAGTGAATAATCTGGAAGTTCATTATTTTGTGAATGACCCGAAAAGTTATTTATTTTGTTGTATATAAATATGTTTGTTTGAATTTTATTATTTTAGTATTTCTACTGAAGTCGGTCGCTGTGTATGTGACCGAAATATCTGGACTTTTTTACCTGTTTTTTCACTGTCTAAATAAATGGATTTATCCCCATTTGAAAGTTTATTTGTTCATCTTAGAACGGCAGTGTGGTCTAAGAAAACAACACCTAATTTAAAGGTGTTATGTCGAAAATACATTGAAGAAACTGTCCATATCAAAATGTTGATCGGAAATGTTTGAGGAAATGATCGGCGTGGGGGTGGGATTCTCCCTCTGATTACTTTCGACTATTAAAAAGGGCAATAGCCCTCTCAATGTCCAATCGAAAGAGCCCTTTTTGAAGTTTTTACAACAACACTTTCTATATTACATTATATACCCCCAGGGCATAACTTACAGCCTTATCCCTGAGGGCTGGGGGGGGGGTTGTCATAATCAAAACATAATTTTTGGACCCTTCAACTACGCTCAACTAAATTGCTATATCAAAACGTTGATCGGAAGTGTTTGGGAAAATGATGGGTATGGGGGGCTGGCATTCACCCTCCGATTGCTTTTGACTATTAATGAGGGCACTAGCCCTCTCAATTCCAAATTAAATGAGTCTTTTTTGAAGTTTCTACGACAACGCTGGCAAAGACCTAATTTCAAGAACTTTCAACTGCGTTGAACAAAATGTCTATCTCAAAATTTTGAATGCATGTGTATGGGGAAATAGTAGAAGTGAGAGGAGCGTTAGTTGCCCTCCCATCGGTTTCGACTAGTAAATAGGGCACTAGCGCCTTCAATTTCTAATCGAATGAGCCCTTTTTGAAGTTTCTATGACAACGCTTTCTATATAATCTTATATGCCACCGGGAAATAACTTATAACCCTTGTGCTGAGGATTTTGGGGGGAGTGTCTTCCTCAAAGACATTATTTCCAGACTTTTCAACTGCGTTGAACAAAATAGACATCTCAAAATTCTTATTGGATGTTTTTGGGGAAATGGTGGGCGTGGTAGGAGTGTTAGTTTTTCACCAATCACTTTTGACTATTAAAAAGGGTACTAGCCCTTTGAACTATCGAAGATTTCAAAGTTTCTATGACAACGATTTCTATAAAAACCTTATATGCCCCCAGGGCATAACTTACAACCCTTGCCCTCAGGGGTAGGGGGGGGTATCATCCTCAAAGACTTAATATCCAGAACTTTCAACTACTTTGAAAAATATGATTATCTCAGCCCTTTCAATTTCTAATTGAATGAGCCATTTTTGAAGTTTCTACGACGTTTTCTAAAAAAAACCTTATATGCCCCCAGGGCATATATTACAACCATAGCCTTGAAGGCGGAGGGGGGAGTTGTCACCCTCAAAAACCTAATTTCCAGAGCTTTCATCTACATTGAACAAAATGGCTGTCTCTAAATTTTGATTGGATGTGATTGGGGAAAAGGTCAGCGTTAGAGGGGGGTTAGTTACCCTCCAATTACTTTCAACTATTACAAAGGACACTAGCCCTTTCAATTTTCAACCGAGTGAGCTCTTTTTGAAATTTTTACGACAACGATTTCTACAGAAACGACCCCGGGGCATAACTTACAACCCTTGCTCTGAGGGCTGTAGGGAGATTGTTATCTTCAAAGACATAATTTCCAGACCTTTCAATTGCGTTGAACAAATTGTCTATCTCAAAATTTTGATTGGATGTGTTTGCAGAAATGGTGGGTGTTAGGGGGGGGGGGGTGGGTAATTGCCCTCATATCACTTTCAACTTTTAAAAATGCCTCTAGCCCTTTGAATTTCCAATCGAATGAGCCCTTTTTTGAAGTTTCTACGAAAACACTTTCTATGAAAACCTTACATGCCCCCAGGGCATAACTTAAAACCCTTGCCCTGAGGGGTTTAGGGGGTTTTTCATCCTCAAGGAAATTTCAACTACATTGAACAAAATACTTATCTCAAACTTTTGATTGGAGGTGCTTGGGGAAGTGGTGGGCGTGAGAGGGGGGTTAATTTTCCTCCAATCACTTTCGACTATTAAAAAGTGCACTAGCCCTTTTAATTTCCAATCAAATGAGCTTTTGTTGAAGTTTCTACCACAGCGCCGTCTATAGATTCTTATATGCTCCCAGGAAATTAACTTAAAATCCTTGCCCTGAGGGCTCTGAGGGAGTTATCTTCCTCAAAGACCTAATTTCCAAAAGTTTCAACTACGTTGAACAAAATGAAGGTTTCAGAATTTTGATTGCATGTGTTTGGGGGAATGGTGGACATGAGAGGGGGGTTAGTTGCTTTCCAATTACTTCCAACTATTAAAAAAGGCACTAGCCCTTGGAATTTCCAATCGAATTTGCCCTTTTTCAAGTTTTTACGACAGTGCTTTCTATAAAAACCTTATTTGCCCCCAGGGCATAACTTACAACTCTTGCCCTGAAGACTGTGCGGGGATTGTCCAGCTCAAAGATATACTTTCCGAACCTTTCAACTGCGTAGAATAAAATATTTTTTTCAAAATTTTGACTGGATGTGTTTGGGGACTGGTGGGCGTGGAGGGGGCGTTAGTTGCCCTCCAATCACTTTTGTATATTAAAAATGGCACTAGCAATCTCAATTTCCAATCGAATTCGCACTTTTTGAAGTTTCTACGACAACGCTGTCTAAAAAAACCCTTACATGCCCCTATCGCACAACTTACAACCCTTGCCCTGAGGGCAGTGGGGGGTTGTCATGCTCAAAGACCTAATTTCCAGAACTTTCAACTACGTGAACAAAATGGATATCTCAATATTTTGATTGGATGTGTTTGGGAAAAAGATTGGTGTGAGAGGGGGATTAGTTGACCTCCAATCACTTTCGACTATTAAAAACGCACTAGCCGTACGAATTTCCAATCGAATGAGCCTTTTTTTAAGTTTCTACGACAACGCTTTCTATAAAATCTTTTATGCCCCCAGGGCATACATTACAACCCTTGACTTGATGCTATGGGGGAGTGTCATCCTCAAAACATAATTTCTATCTGGAAATCAACTACGCTGAACAAAATGGTTATCTCAAAACTTTGTTTAGATGTGTTTAGGGAAATGATGGGCGTGTAAGGGGGGTCTGTTGCCTTCCAATCACTTTCGACTATTAAAAAGGGCAAAAGCCACTCTAATTTTTCTTATCTTTCGATAAGAAGTGCCCTGGTCTAAAAAAAAAAAAAAATACATTGTGCCAACATCATTCTTTACTTAGGCAGCGCTATTGCGTTGGCTATGATAACCCGGATCAGTAAAAGCAGTCCGGGTAAAGGCCTACTGACTAATATTACGGTAGCGATACCTTAGAGTTTGCCTGACTGACTATACTAGCCGTGCCAACTGGCTATATATGGTAAGCTTAAACAATGTTATAGAGAGGCTTGGTATAAATGCACTTACTTAGATTGACTGAAAAACAACAGTACAAAGGTCTAACTATTCTATGCCACTGGGACTATTTGTCCCTATTTATGCTGGGTTGCCTACGTGGCATTTTTGATGTGATTTTGTCTCTTTTTTGAGTCAGTGACACTTTTCAGACTTCTTGGGACAATTGTGACACATTATGTTAAAATGACACTTTTCTAAAACTTTTTGAGCCTTTTCAATATAAATACCATAAAATTTGCACTCCATTGGCTGTGTATGATATATGGTTTCAACTTGAAATTATTAGTTAATCCCCGTCTAACGGATGGTCCCGTGCATCGTGTAAAAGCAGCTTTGAATTATGCAATATAGCGGGAAATTCAAAGTTTGATTAAGACAGGTGGTCCAAATTCACTTCAGCTAAAGGAATGGAATTCTACTCAATAATTCCTTATCGTGGCTGTCCTATAGCCTAGCCAGTAGAGGTGCAGATTAGTTTCTCCTGGTAAAATCAATTTACGTCTTACTGTATATTATTGAGTCAATCAGGATGTATAGGCTAGATACTGTCTAATAGGCACTAGGCTAGTAGGAGGAGAATCTAAAAGGATATCTCACTGAGTATCCTGGTTCTGCTGGTACATCCTCTGCACCGTACACCATTAGGGCAATTAATCTGCACCTTTACCCTTATAGTTTTTTCAAACTTTTTTGTTTCTTTTACTAGGCTATAGCTCACAAACAAAATTAGGCCTACTTGATTTACTGTCCAATGCTCCATCTTAATATAATAATGATTTCAGTTACAAATTCATTTAAGAAATTTGAATAGCTATTCAAATTTTCTTTCTTTTCCATTAGGCCTAAGCATTTCTGGAGGAATAGGCTAAAGATTAAAATTATATAATTTAGAATATAGGACTATAATGATGTAATAAAGAAATAAACATACAATTTGTTTCAAAATTCAATGCTTTATCTGCTAGGCTATAACAATTGTTTCCTGCAGAAATTCCCTTCAGAAATTAAGAGAGTTGAGCACTGGTGGAATCCTGTACATCCTATCAACTTTCAAAATCAAGCTTTTTGTGGAGACAGAGGGATTATGTGGTAGATTTTGGAGTTATGTGTACAGTCAACCTGGATTCCAGAATATAGAAATTTCAAAATTCCTCAAGTAATGCATGCAGGAAGTGATTTATACATTCAGATAGAGAATTGATTACTGAATAAAATGGTATGTTTTTTTTCTTGTCTCTATATTCAAAATTTACATAAGCTTGTAAGTTATAAATAATTATTGCTGCACTAACACAAAAAAAAAAATCTGGGTTCAGAATTTATCTTTGAAATCTCAAAGTCAGCTTTCATTGTCTTTTTCACTGGGCTCAGAAAACCAGTCCTCATTAAAATCACCCAAAGCCAATAATTAAAAATCATCAGAATTAAATATTATTAATGTATCATGATGAACCCATTTTCCCATGATTCTCTTTTAGCTTTTTTATGATCCCAAACAGCTACAAGAACTCAAACTAACAAAACACAGAAGTACACTTTTCAAGGTTTCAAGAAAAGATTATCCCTAACCATCTGAAGCAGTTACATCTGAATTGTCTGGCATTTATTGTCAAGCTTGCATCACCAACTTGAAGGAGGATCAACCACAGCAATCCAAATTTAAAAGTCTTACCTGTTTGTAACTAGATCTTGAGAAAGCTTCTTAAGATATCAAAACCTGAGATAAAGCAGATACCACACACAACAATTTTGAAACCCAGAAGTTGTTGGTCTTTGGGGACAAGGCAGAGATACATAAAATAATTGTTACTGAGTCCTTCTACTTTCTGGAAATCATTAGGTAGTCTAAAAAATCTGCAATGCAAAACAAGGCATAGCAATCTAGCATAATTTATGTTCGATTTATGTGCACTTCCATATTTGAGTGCTGCTGTAGAAAGGCAATTCTTGCTTATATCAAACATCAAAAAACCAATTAGAAGTAGTCTTTTACCTTCAAGTATTAACTCTATGACTCATGCCAAGTAATTAGTTACCAAGTAAGCAGGCAATTCACTCAGAGCTACAATAAACCTTCCCAGAGCAGCCCATAAATGAAACAATCACTGCTGTTGTTCAGAAATCCTCCTCATGGGTAGAAGTAGATGAAGATGAACTTGGAAGGTTTCTTGATGAAATGAATGTTCCTGACTTTGACAATTAGTATATTATAACAATTTGATCTCCTATCTGAGTTGAGGCTGATTACTAGTGTTTTTTCCCTTTTTCTAACCTCTCCACATTTTTCTCTGAATAATCATTGTTTCTTTGGACTGTCATATATACATAATTTTCAATAAAATCAATGACATTGCATCTGTTTTATAGATTTAGAATACTTTCTTAAAAATGAAATATATTTTGTGTTAATTATGTTGAACTATTGTGAAATGTTTTTTTTCTCAACTAAAGGTTATGTTTATTATAACCATTTATATCATCTGTTTATATCACAGATAGTTTATATTAAACAGGTATCCATTTATATCACAAAAAGTTTATATCATCTTTGATTTTGTATAGAATCTTATTTGGAAATTACCGGACTAAACTCTTCAACAAGGTTACAATTGCTTTGATTTTTGTAGGTGAATCTAAAGAAAAAAATAGTTGTTGCTGTATAATGGGGAAAAACATTTTTTTCTGTGCAAAAATGGTCACACACTTTTCTTTCAGACTGGACATTTAAGATATTGTCAATATCTTAAATTTGAAAAGCATTTACATCATATAATCATTTAAAATAGACATCTTTCAACCTTTTATTCAATTATCTACACTAATAATAGTGCCTCACACCACTATTTTACAAACTAGCAGAAAACATTAGGTGGAAAGTGCCTGCCACATGTGATGGCCCAGGCCCTGTTTAAATTTTTTTTTAGAAGCATCAACCAAAGGGGAATAACTTCCTGGGAGTGTTGTAAAACATGGCTTTCTGCTGTCTATCTGACTATAAAAACTAGGGGCTCTTGGTGATTATAATTGTTGCTTCTCATTTTCAGAAGCCTTATTATACACTTAAATTTACCCTTGCTGGTCATACAAAGGCAATATTGTCTGTAAAATTTAGCCTGGATGGGAATTGGCTTGCTAGTTCATGCAAGTATTTTTTTTAGTTTTCTATCTTTGTCAATGTTGTTTCTTTGTTTGGGTTTTATTTTGTTGTTTTGAGTTAATTTTTTTTCTAAGTTGTTTGGTTATATTTTATGTTTTTTTTTGTAAACAGAAAGGCTATTTTAGATGATACATTACATCCATCCAGAAACTGAAACATTGTTTCAATGCCCTATGGGCCAGCAATTGCTCTCAAGGATCTTAAATGTTTTTTAAACCTTTTTGTTCTCATGGGCTCATCGTTTTTGTTTATTCTAGGTACATCTTGCTCAAGGACTTTGCTTTTGACACTTCAGTCATACAGATCACATAATATATCAACTGAAAAGGGCAATTCTATGTAATTATATGGAATAATGGTTTACAATGTTATATATATATATATATATATATATATATATATATATATATATATATATATATATATATATATATATATATATATATATATATATATATATATATATATATATATATATATATATATATATATATATATATATATATATATATATATATATATATATATATATATATATATATATATATATATATATATATATATATATATATCCAAATGAGCCCTACCACAATATTTTAGGACCACTGGGTCAGATACGATCACCCCTGGGCAAAAAAACGTCACCAAGGGACGTTCTAAATTTTACAATGAAACAAATTAATGTTTTGTTAAATAATTTTTTCTATTGAATAAAAAGTAAAAAAAAAGAAAACTGTCTATAAATTATTAAATTTATTTACCATTTTCAAATATTCTATTTATAGATAAAACATATTTTCTTTTTGTATAATTTTCAACCTTTTGCCCTTGGTACTAAACCAATCATTTTGCCATAGGAAGCAACCTTATTATGCAAAAGATTTTCTTTTAATTTGTGATAAAACACTGAAGAAATCTTATTTTATGGAATGGTTATTGATATTATGATATATTCAGTTTATGAAACTTTTATATTCAAAGTTATTGTCAAATAACAATGACACTGGACAAATATGAGTCTGAAACGAGGTAGCTTTGAAAGACAAAGGAAGATTTGCAAAATGTCTTCCAAAGGGCTTGTCTCAAAACAAGGGTGTAACTTGCTATGGTGCAGGGGGGGGGAGGTGCAACTGCCACTCCCAGAAGTAGGTATACCCCCCTCCACAGACCCCATTTTGCCCCTTCCCGATTCTCAATATGTAAATGCATATCAGTTATTATGAAAAAGAGCTTGGTGGGTCATTTTGTAGATTGGGGAGGGGGGATGGCTCAGATGATTCAAAGGGTGTATTTTATTGCCAAAAATATCAAAATTCTTATTGGGCCTTCAGATGAATACAGAATGAATTCTTTTGGGGAAAGGGGAGGGTGCAACTGATACATAATTCCTCTTGATTCTTGGGAAAGGCTGCGTTTTCCACAATGCAAGACTTTATGTCTTGCACACATTTCTCTGCTAAACACAGGGGCGTCCTGAGACTCATTTCATTGGTGGGACGATCTTCGTAAATTTTGCCGAATCGCTACTGGATTTATGCCAAATTTTCTGCAGAAATCAAAAATTTTGCAAAATTTCTGCCGACTGAATGCCAAAAAAGTCGAGGGGGGCGATCCTCGTAAATTTTATTGAATGCTGCCTGATTTATGCCAAATTTTCTGCAGAAATCAAGAATTTTGCAGTTTTCTGCCGACCAAATGCCAAAAAAGTTGGGGGGGGGGGAATCTTTGTAAGTTCTACCAAATGCTACCTGATTTATGCCGAATTTTCTGCAGAAATCAAAAATTTTGAAAAATTTCTGCTGACCAAATGCCAAAAAATTTGGGTGGGGGGCCTCCCCGCCCCTCCCCCTAGGGACACCCTTGGGTAAACAATATTACTATTTTTTTAACGCATGGTTTTCCATATCATGTAGTATCACTTTTAGTTACGCCCATTTGGACAGGAATTTCCTGCTAAGGACACTATTACACATTGGTGGAAACTATGCAATTTTTGACGCATATTTGACTAAAAGGGGAAAACTGTGCAGTTTTTCGCTTGGATTTGACTAAAAATGTTGTATTTTTGACATTACTAATTTTTTGCTCTCACAAATCCATGCACAAAATCGTACATGCGCCAATACGCAAAGAAAATCACACGGATATTGCCATCATGTAAAAGTACCATAAATCTTGGTTGTTGTTGCAACTTAGCAAATATGAATTGTCATTAATGGCACTTTTAAATTACAACCGATGTCAAAATTTAGACAGAATGTGATCACTGCTGCAGAGGGTTGCTACCCGATGAAAATAAAAATCATTAGATTCTTGGAAAATAAATCACTAAATTAGCGCATAAATCACTAGATAATTGAATAGAAATCACTAGAACTATAAGACTCTTTATCTTTATAATTAATAATTGTTTTGTTTCTTCACCATGTTCTTTACAGGCGCACGTTCAGGAAGGGAGAATGTTGAAGATGGTTGCATATCCACCATTCACTCCACTTTCAAAGGTTTCAACAGACGAAAATCTAGTTTAGAACTGATAGATTATAGAGAAAAAAACCATAAATATAAAGACAAAAATTCGACCTGAGCAAATGTTGTGAAGTATAGAGTATTTTTGCAGTTTTGTGATTAATTAGGGTTGCCTATTGCCTTGATGATAACGCTCTGCAGTCTATATCTGATATCGATATATGGTGGGAAATAGGAAGTTTCAAAGGAAGTGAATCACTATTTTGCGCGTTTTTTTTAATTAGCTTCTTGTATGATTTATTCAATTTAATCCTGAATCAACGCGTTATATTTTGAAAAATCACTAGATTTAGGAAAAAATCACTAGTTTTAGAACAAAATCAGTATAAATTACTAACTTAGATAATTTTGGAGACCACACTTCCTTTCCATGACGATAAAGAAAAGTTCAAATAGGGATAAAATCCTTTTAATAGACAGTGATGATGATTACAGTGATAGAAATTCACAAATATACCTGATATTTTGCTCACATATGCAGTGACCATCATCAGTAGTAAAACTTTTACTACTGATGATGGTCACTGCATATGTGACCGACATATCTGGTATTTTTGTGAATTTCCATCACTGTCGTCATCATCACTGTCTATTAAAATTACTAACTAGAAGAAATCACTAAATAACATAACAAATCACTAGAAATAGTGATAAATCTCTAGTGGTGGCAACCCTGCAGTTGCAGTGGCTCAGGTGTTTCAATAATCAACAGCATTTCAAAGATAATATTTTTCAATTTTATAAATAACAAAGAATGACACTTTTTGCCTAAAAATATTTGGCAACCCGATTCTATGGCAAGAATGAGAAGAATCCATTGCAAGTGGTTTTAAATGGTTGCATTCTTGTGAATTATTATCGCTTCTAATCAGCAGTTATACCAAACCAATCCTGCTCAACTCATCCTCAGGGCTATACTGTGGTGTTCTTCTCCCCAGAGTATAGTGCAGACGGTTTGACATATGTCCTTGGTCCCTTCTTGCCTTAGTTTTGTTTTTCTCTGTTTAAAGATTTTTCCAATAGGCAATGTTTAGAAGTCCTCCAAAAAAAAATGTCCCCCAGATCCCAAATCAAATTCCAGTGGAAGTGCCATAGTCAAAGATATCCATCCTGGCTGGTCAAGCACACTTTCTCAGAGTTTAAATGATAGCTCCAATTTGGAGAATAGGACAATGATAAGTGTAGGGGCTAATGTAACCATAAATGATGATAATGGGTTTCAAGAGGTCCTCTCTAGAAGTTCTAAAAAAGGAAAAAAATCTCCCCAATTAAAAGCATTTCCCCTCTCCCTGCCCAAGATCATCCCTCCAAAAACTTAGGAATTTACCTTAAAATTAATCCCACTACCCCCTTTGAAATAAAAATGATCTCCGCAATAAGAGTTGCAATTTTTAAATTGCTAAAATCAATGATCTCTCTTAACATTAACCGAGATGGATCTCTGCTAATAGCTGTAGAAGATCAGAAATCAGCAGATACAATAATTAACCTTAAACCCCTTCTGAATACCCCAATTATTGCATCTAATTGGAACCCAAAACAATCACCAACAAAAATAGTAGTTTATAATGTTCCCCCAGAGATATCTACTCAGGAGTTAAAAGAAGGCCTTTCAGATAGGGCTGGAAATACAATCCCAGTTGAGGATGTTACCCAACTTGGAAAACCTAACTCTACTGGCCTAAAAACTAGTAGATCCTTCTTATTCACACTGAAGGATAAAATTGATATCCCAGAAAAATTATTCCTATTTGGGCAAATCAAACCACACAAGGAATACAAACCTAAGCCTATTCAGTGTCAGAAGTGTTTCAAACTGGGACACACAACAAACAAATGCAATGAAATTCTCCAAGAGTGCAGTAATTGTAAATCTTTCCATCCTAAAGAGCTGACAACTTGCAACAACACTCAGCCTACATGCATCCATTGCAAAGGCCCACATGAATCTACAAATAAATCATTATGCCCTGCATACAAGAAAAGAGCTCTAACACTCCAAATATCAACAGAGAAGGTAATCCCATACCCCTTTGCAGCAATGGAAGCAAATGCTGCACAACAATACCAAATAAAGCCTGTAATGAAACCAACCAACACACCAAAGTCAAATGCCCCAATGCATCAAGCACCCCATATAAAACACCATCTTCTAAGCCCCCTGGCTCAAATCTCTATCAGAAGCAATCACCAAGCCCACAAGCCTCCGTGTCTGGGGAGATGAGGCCAGCCTGGCCCTCCCTCCCAAGAAGAAACAAACCAGAAACACTACCAGGAATTAATCCTTTAACCAACAAACAGGATGCACTACCAAAAATGCAATCCCCAAATATATGCTTATTCATTCTAAACTGTAATGCAGTTCAGGTCATGAACATACATCAACTAAAGAAAACAAAAATTATTGCAGAATTGGCAAAAATTTACATCCCAGATGATATGCTCATTCAAGCAAAAAAAGATCTTGCTTTACTTTTAACAAAGCTGAACATCGATACACATTCATATGAAGAATAAATCAACAACACAACATTTATCAATACTCCAATGGAATGTAAGATCACTCACAGAAAATAAGCTAAATGAACTAATATCATTTATGAATAATAATTCCATTAATATTGCTTGCCTCCAGGAAACTCATTTAACCCAAAATCAACAAATTAAGTCTCTGGGATACACTATCCTGAGAAAGGATAGATCTTCAGAGAGAAAAGGAGGTGGTGTAGCTTTATTAGTTAATAATAATATAAAATTTTGTGGCATCAATTTTCCAGATTTTGAAAATGATGTTGATGTAATTGGTATAAGTGTTTGGCTGAATAATTTAAAAACCTACATAATAAGCTTTTATAACCCTAATGGCCAAACTTCAGATGCCAAGGATTTCTTTAATTATATAAATAATTCTAATATGTTAAAAAACATCATTATTTGTGGTGATTTCAATGCCCACAGCCTTTTGTGGGGGAATAAACCAGCAAATAAAGCTGGTAAATTTATTGAGCATATGATTTCAAATAATAATGAATTAGCTGTTGCTACCCCTCCAAACCTAAATACATATTTTAACCCCAAAAGAGCCAAATTCTCCACAATTGACCTACAAATTGTGTCTCTAAATTTTTTGAACAAAATTTACATAAATAAAATTGATAGTCTGTGTACAGACCACTTTGCTATAGTTTGCTCCCTAAATGAACCTGCTGAAACTTCTTCTCATACTTCCAATTACATCAACACTAAAGCAAATTGGTCTATTTTCCAAAATAAGCTAAATGATGAAATTACAAGTTTCAGCCAAAGTTCATGCATTTCTAACACAACAGTTGACACACATGCTGAAGCCTTGACATCTTTACTAATAAATACAGCTAATCATGCTATCCCCAGGACAACACCTAAGAAAACATTCCCTAAACAAATTCCTAAAGCATGGTGGACAAATGAGTGCCTAAATAAATGGAAGATAAAAAAGGCAGCTAGGACAGAATTCATAAAAAAACCAACACCTACTACATATTTAAAAAAATTACAAGCAGAATCTAATCTAAAAAGGACTATAATAGATGCTAAATATAAATACTGGAATAATTTTGCAAATAATCTCTCCAGAGAAACGCATGAGCCAATTATACATAAAATCATAAGCCACATATGTGGGAAAGACTTCTCCCAACCCACTCCTGTATGAGCTTATACATAATAATACCCATTATGACAATGATATTGAAAAGGCTAACCTATTTGCAACTCTTTTTGTTAATAAGCTAACATCAAACAATCAAAGCAATCTGTCCACAATTCCTATGAACCCTAGTTACCAACCACGCCCAGGATCCGAGTACATAACTAATCCATTTTCAATCCAGGAATTGAATAATGCAATACATCATATTAGGTCCAAAACTAGCAGCAGCTATGACAATATACACCCTACATGGATAAAGAATCTCACACCTTCATACAAACAAGAACTGCTAAATTGTTATAATCACGCTTGGGCATCCTCTAGGTTCCCCAATATATGGAAATGTTCGTCCCTCCTACCAATCCTAAAGAAAAATAAACCAAAAGATAACCCTGAGTCTTATAGGCCCATAATGATTACACCTGTGATGGGGAAAATAATGGAGAAAATGATTTATCACAGACTTCTCTGGTTTGTTGAGAGAAATAACATGATCCCACACACTCAAACTGGATTCAGGAAATACCACTCCTCAACAGATGCTTTCATTTTGCTAACAAATGCAATAAATGAATCTTTCTCAAAAAATAATATCCTAGTGGCAGCTTTCCTTGATTTTGAAGGAGCATATGACAATGTGAACCACCAAATCCTTTTAAATAAACTTGCAAACCTTGGAGTACCTCCCAAGCTAGTATCCTTTATTAAATCCTTCATAGAAGTGCGAAGTTTCATTGTTTGTGTTGGTTCAGCCTCTTCACCCACAAAGACAATATCCAAAGGCCGACCTCAGGGAGCAGTCCTCAGTTGCCTCCTTTTTGCCCTATATCTCTGGGACATGAACCTACCCCACACGAATCGACAATATGCTGATGATCTGGTGCTATGGTCATCTGGCAACACCTTTCAGATAGCACAGTCAAATCTGCAAAAGTCACTTTTCCAGTTTGAAAAATTCTCTCAACATTCAGATTTACCCATTGCACCCACCAAGTCAAAAATCATCCAATTTCACAGGAAGCGAAACCATGTTAATGCAAAACTAACTCTAAATAAAACAACTATTCCAGAAGATAATAATATTAATTACCTAGGTCTCATGCTTGACCAAAAACTTAATTTCCACCTCCACATTTCAAACACAATAAAAAAATGTTATAGAAAAGCAAATATACTAAAAAGACTTCTTTCCACACCCTGGGGTTGTAAGTAGAAAACATTACTCCAGTTTTATAAATCACATATAAGACCCCATATTGATTATGGGCTCATTGTCTATGGTGCATGTGCAAAGACCCAGATGCAAAAAATTGAAACAACACAAAATGATATAATACGTCTCATATTTGGTCTTAGGAAACCCACAAGCACCAAGTTTCTGCTTATGGAGAGTGGATTAACAACAATAAGGGAGAGACGTAGCTTTCTCTTGATAAAACATCTTACAAAAATTGAATCAAATAGCTCACACACATTACATAATTGGTTAAGAAATCCAGCCATGTATAGAGGTATTGCAGATGAGTATGCCAATATTCAAAAGAAGTTCCCTGTACCAGCAAAGTCTATTTCACCTACTTTCCCCCAATCCCCTCCATGGAATTGGTCATCTCCCATAATAAATACTGAATTTTCAAAATGGAATAAAGATTTAACCCCCATTGCTTTTGTTCAGAAAAAATTTGCAGAACTTAATACAATTACCTATAAAAATCACTTCCAAATATTTGTTGATGGATTAAAAATGAATGAGAAGGTCTGCAAGTGGTGTTTTCCTTCCTCAACTGGAAATTGCAATGGGAGAGAGATTATTTAATAATTTATCTATAATGTCTGCTGAGTTAAATGCCATAATCATGGCATTAGAACACCTTAAGCAAAACCAATCTTTGATTGAAAATTCGAATAATATTATCATCTATTCCGACTCTTTATCAAGCCCTGAGTTGCTGGCCTCAGCTCCTCAATATAAGTTGGACATTGACACTTATCATTGTCTCAGTATTATTGATAATCTTGCTTCAAATGGCATAAAAACTTACTTTCAGTACATTCTTAGCCACTCTGGCATAAGTGGTAATCATCAGGTTGATGAAATAGCAAAAAATGCTATAAATATTGACCAGCCAAGTGGGAGACCAATCCCAATTAGAGATATTTACCGATGGAGGCTATCAGATATTAATTTTAATAAGATTAATCCTATCCTTTCCCCCTTTCCCAATAAGTATCTTTCTAAAATTTATCATAGAATTCGTTCTGGAACAAATGGACTAAATTTTCTTGCATTCTCATATAAGCTTTCTAATTCAAGTGGTTCAATTCCCCTGTCCCCTCTTTGCAGGCATTGTAATATGAATAATGAAACAATTGACCATTGCCTATTTGAATGTAATATGCTGACGTCTGTACAACATACCTTGCTTTCTAAACTGTTAAAATACTTCAAACACCACAAAATCCCACTATCAGCCAAGAGCCTAGCCAACTATACCTGCACACAGAGTATAGAAATCGACATCTATCATCTTATATTTGAACTCCTAGAGTCGAAAGATCTGCTGAAAGATATCTGAATATATCTAATAAATATGAGGCAATCAAGCCAGTAGCTCTGTAGCCCACAGAGTGAAGCAAAAGGAAAAGGGCTAAATAGTGTTACTGAAAAGCCCGCCTGCTGTTAAATAGAAGAAGAAGAATAAGAAAATACGTTTCACTTTTAAAACACAGAGATTTATAAAGGTCATCAAAGACCAGTGCCCTCTAGAGGGAGAAGAAGTGGGGGTTAGGTACTTCAAAATACCTTCCCTGGACATACTTTAGTCTGTAGATTGATTCCTGAATGTTTCATTCTTTTAACCTAACCTCTTTCCAAGATATCAAAAAGTAGATTGTCTAGAATTTTACCCAAATTATATATCCTCTGTATTTTTTGTTTCTTGATTTCATAGCAGTTGATTGATTTTATGGGTACAAGGGTTGGTAAATATTTATATTAAGAGATTATTGAGATAGCTAAGAAACAAAATTACCTATAGAATGAGAATGTCATTCTGAATCCAAATATGACAATCAATTTCATTGTAAATTCCATTTTAAGCCTTTTATAGACCCTCAAAGATGATACCTTTTTCTCTTATTTTAGATATGGCTTATACACCTGTGTTAGCATAAATCTTGTTAGAAACAGTTAATTCAAGAATTGAATCAGCAGTAACAAATTTAAGATAAAACAAAAAATCGCGAAGAAAGGAAGAAAACGAGGACAATTAACAGCCAGTTAAAAAATTGAAAATTTATGCAAATATTTGGTTAAATACCTCTTATTTACCTTCATCATTTATGAATAAAACTGATAAAAATATAAAAACCAAACATTAAAAAAAAAACACGAAACTAAAATTGGACGACCCTTTCCTAGTAACGGTGAAAGGGTAACTGAATAAAATAAAAGGCAATCGAATAGAGTCTCTGATAACATTCAAACTGGAAAGCGATCAGCCTTTAAAAGTGCTTTACGCAAAATGAAATTCTGAAATGCCATTTAAACCATTTAAACTTTTTTATTCAGTTACCCCTTCACCATTACTAAGAAAGGGTCATCCAATTTTAGTTTGGTGTTTTTATTTTAAGGTTTGGTTTTTATATTTTTATCAGTTTTATTTTGCAATAAAGATGGTTTAACAGAATTCTAGAGTAAAATATTCACATAGTCTCTCAATTTTTTCACTTGCTGTAAGTATTGATAGTTAATTGATTTATGCATGATTTTATGTTTTATCATGACGATCCAGCTTGTTTTTAGAAATTATTTACCAAATTTAAGAATCAGTGAACGCATGGGAAATATATATAATATGGGCAATATATTTTGATAAGTTTAGAGAGAATTGGTTAAGTAAAACTAGGTTATAATTGAATTCGCAGTGGAAAAAAATGGGTATAAATTTAGAATTGGTACTGTTGACAAGGAAACATGTTAAGAAAACAATTCTTACTTTAAAATATGTATAATGAGCCTAGTTAACATATTATCCAAGGGGAGAGCATTATCATCAATTCCTCTAAAAATCCTCCCCTTGGATAATATGTTAACTAGGATCATTATACATATTTTAAAGTAAGAATTGTTTTCTTAACATGTCTCCTTGTCAATAGTACCAACTCTAAATTTATACCAAAAAATGTCATATTTGGATTCAGGATGAAATTCTGATTCTTGAGGTACATTTGTTTCTTAGCTATCTGAATACTCTGTCAATATAAATATTAACTAAAATGAGAGTAACACTAATGACTTAAAGTGAACACAGCAATTTTATAAAAATCATTAAATTGGATTATGATGAATCAATGCCTGTGGAGTATATAACTGTATCAAAATGGAATTATGATAACCATAGTAGGTTTTTAACCAATATTTTAACCATTTTCTGTAACCAAAGAAAGGGTTTAAACAAAGCCTAGAAAATGGAATGTGTTCATACATGCAGAAAAGACTGCTTGATTTTAATTATTTGTGTTTGATTTGATTACTTGTATATGGATGATGATTGTATATGAAAGTAGACTGTCACGATTGTATATGAAAGATAAAAAGTGTGTTTAGAGTAGAGAAAAATAACTTATGGGACTCTTTAGACTATTAACAGAATTCACATAGAAACCAGACTGAAAAATGTATTATCTTTGTTGCAATAAGGTTTTGTTTCAACATCACTCTCTTAAGTGGGATTTAATAAAGATAGTTTGAATTTTCAGACTACCTAACAGATATTAAATGAAAAAAATGGCTTCTTCTAAAAATATAGATTCATAAGCAGCTTCTTGACTTCCCTTGGTTTAAGAGTTAAGGGTCAAAATGGTATTTGGAAAGAGCATAGAATGATAATGTGAGGTTTTTGCTCATGTTTTACCATACAAAATAATTGCAATATCTATAAATTTATAGATGTAATTACCAAGCTAGGTAACTGATTGATTATGTCAGCAATCACAATTGCAGTGTAGTTGCAGTCATATGTAGTCATAATTACTAGTATTAGCCTTCAAAAGTAATTACAGTGACGAATGTATATATTTACAGTAGTAGTAGTTGCAGTTTCAAGTTGTCCTACTTGAAATTAGTCAGAGCAACTAGTAGTTACAGTTGTAAGCAATCTTACTTTGAGTTGCAGGTTGTTGTAATTGTAGTCACATTTATTTTGCAGTTGCAAGGGGATCAGTCATGGAATAAACAAACTAACAATTTGCAGCCTAAAGAAAGACTCAGGGAAGGTTGTGATGAAGGCCTAAACTGAATTTATTTTATTTTAGACATTACTAACTCCAACAAAAATATTCTGTTCAATTTGCCCTACAACACTGAAAATTCAATAAGTGTTACCATTTCAAATTTGGTAAAGCCTGACCCTTTCTGAATTAAACATAATAAGGACAAACTATGCCAGTCATTTGATTCTCAATTCCACATACTAAAAATAAGAAATATACCATTAGATTATCCATACAATCTCTTTTTAAATATAATAATTACTGCTGCTGTCCGTTCCATGACAATATAACACCAAAATGGTTATTTCACAGAAATAAAATTGTGATATATAAAATTCAGGATATTTTGAATGGATAATTGAATGGTATAATTCTACTCGTTCTATTATAGTGTCCACATTATAATAGGAATTTTGCTGTAATACTGCTAATATTGGCAGCATTTTGAAGCAAATCTTGTTGTGAAAGATTTACAAAAAATCATGCAAACTAATAGAATTAGAAAGTTTTGTACACAGCCTTTGGCTATGCTTGACAACATTAGGGGAGAGGGGACTCAGATGCAATTGGCATTGTAACAACCATTAAATTGAAACAGTGTTTAGTGAAGAATGACAGAAATTACTCTTTTGTTATTGTGCTATCTGGTTCAAAACAGGCCATGTGCAATATTCTTATGGTGCGGCTGATAATTTTTGACCCCTTTAGGTGGTTCCAAACTATACAATGCACAGGTTCTCACATAGTCGTCGTTTGGAAGGGGCAAGGAGGTGGGGGGCAATTGCCCCCCCCAGTAATGTGGAGAAAAATCATTATACAGCCCATGCTCCTTGAACCTCCGAAATTAGACCCCTCTCCCCCCCCCCGCCCCACAATGAAAATGTTGTAGATTTGCCCCTGGGTTCTCATTATATTTGGTGGGAAACCTAAATGATTTAATTAAGAAATCATTAATTTTTTGCAGATATCGATTCTTAATTCATTTATTCTGAAGAAATAAATTTGATTTTAACCTCAATAATTCAATCTTTCTTCTTCTAATTTGTCCTGTTTTTAAACTTCTTTAAATGTGCTTTGATTTACCAAAATAAAAAGGTGTAATTAATAGTTTATATTAGTTGATCAATATATCAATGAATTTGGAGTAGATTCATGTGTAATATGAACTTAGTATTTAATTTTATATCAGATGTTGTTTTTTCTTAGTTCAACTGGCACAAAAAGGAAGAGAGTTTCACTTAAGGGGTTCAACTGGCATAAAAAGGAAGAGAGTTTCACTTTACGGGTTCAACTGACATAAAAAGGAAGAGAGTTTCACTTTAGGGGTTCAACAGGCATAAAAAGGAAGAGAGTTTCACTTTAGGGGTTGAACTGGCATAAAAAGGAAGAAAGTTTCACTTTAGTGGTTCAACTGGCATAAAAAGGAAGAGAGTTTCACTTTAGGGGTTCAACTGGCATAAAAAGGAAGAGAGTTTCACTTTAGGGGTTCAACTGGCATAAAAAGGAAGAGAGTTTCACTTTAGGGGTTCTACTGGCATAAAAAGGAAGAGAGTTTCACCTTAGGGGTTCAACTGGCATAAAAAGGAAGAGAGTTTCACTTTAGGGATTCAAAAATTTTGCAATAATAGTAAATGATACATTTCCTAAGAGTAATGAAATGTTGATAAGAAATAAGTACAAAAATTGGCTAATCCTTGAAATCAGTAAACTTTTTTATATAGCTCTAGGCTATATCCAGACATTAAAGAGGGTAGGAGGTTCTCTTATCTTGAACCAACTCTGATAACATAATATGCAGAGAATTGTTCAATCTGTCAAAGAACGAATTTTGTCATTACAGTGATTATTTGACAATAGGGTAGTATCGTGGAAGTCACTGTCAAGACAGTATATTCTGTTATAAATTAAACTATGTTCTAAATTAACTAAATTCTTACATTACTAGCCTACATTTGGAAACTTTCCATTTATTGGTTTATCAGAGTTGCCTCCATTTTAACTGTGGTTTCTTGTTTTGTAAGTTGGTTTATGGCTGATATTTTATGCATCTTAGCCACATAACTCAGTCCTCAAATCTCTCTCTCTCAATGGTTTAAGCAGTTCTCAATTGTTTACAATTAATAATCAAATTGAACCCAGGATTTCCTTGCTGAAATTTTCTGTCACATCAGGTTCTATCCTGTGGTAGCACAATGGATTGCTGCTCGCGTGGCAATACAGAGCCCCAGGTCTGATTTCTTCTTGTTTAGATTCCTAGGGTCTTATGATTATTTAAATTTCATTGGTTTTAATCTAATATTCTTTTGAAGACAAATTAAGGTATTGGAAGATTCATTTGATGTGTTTCAAATAATATAGCAAGGATAGAACTTCCAGTAATTTTGACATAACACCTAAAATTAGGTATCCTTTTCTCAGACCACACTGCCGTTCTATGACAAACAAATAAACATTTCAATGGGGATAAATTCATTTATTTAGACAGTGGAAAACAGATACAGATACAGAAGTCCAGATACTACTCCAGTAAGGAAGGTGGTGGTAATTAATTGACACATTGATTCATCCTTTTCTCTTTTCTATTAAATTTTATTATATAATCAAATAGGTATTGAAACCCTCTCCCCCCTGCCCCATAATGAAAATGTTGTAGATTTGCCCCTGGGTTCTCATTATATTTGGTGGTAAACCTAAATGATTTAATTAAGAAATCATTAATTTTTTGCAGATATCGATTCTTAATTCATTTATTCTGAAGAAATAAATTTGATTTTAACCTCAATAATTCAATCTTTCTTCTTCTAATTTGTCCTGTTTTTAAACTTCTTTAAATGTGCTTTGATTTACCAAAATAAAAAGGTGTAATTAATAGTTTATATTAGTTGATCAATATATCAATGAATTTGGAGTAGATTCATGTGTAATATGAACTTAGTATTTAATTTTATATCAGATGTTGTTTTTTCTTAGTTCAACTGGCACAAAAAGGAAGAGAGTTTCACTTAAGGGGTTCAACTGACATAAAAAGGAAGAGAGTTTCACTTTAGGGGTTCAACAGGCATAAAAACGAAGAGAGTTTCACTTTAGGAGTTGAACTGGCATAAAAAGGAAGATAGTTTCACTTTAGTGGTTCAACTGACATAAAAAGGAAGAGAGTATCACTTTAGGGGTTCTACTGGCATAAAAAGGAAGAGAGTTTCACTTTAGGGGTTCAACTGGCATAAAAAGGAAGAGAGTTTCACTTTAGGGGTTCTACTGGCATAAAAAGGAAGAGAGTTTCACTTTAGGGTTCAACTGGCATAAAAAGGAAGAGAGTATCACTTTAGGGGTTCTACTGGCATAAAAAGGAAGAGAGTTTCACTTTAGGGGTTCTACTGGCATAAAAAGGAAGAGAGTTTCACTTTAGGGGTTCTACTGGCATAAAAAGGAAGAGAGTTTCACCTTAGGGGTTCTACTGGCATAAATAGGAAGAGAGTTTCACCTTAGGGATTCTAATGGCATAAAATGGAAGAGAGTTTCACCTTAGGGATTCAACTGGCATAAAAGGAAGAGAGTTTCACTTTAGGGGTTCAACCTGGCATAAAAGGAAGAGAGTTTCACTTTAGGGGTTCAACTGGCATAAAGGAAGAGAGTTTCACTTTAGGGGTTCTACTGGCATAAAAAGGAAGAGAGTTTCACTTTAGGGGTTCTACTGGCATAAAAAGGAAGAGAGTTTCACTTTAGGGGTTCTACTGGCATAAAAAGGAAGAGAGTTTCACTTAGGGGTTCTACTGGCATAAAAGGAAGAGAGTTTCACTTTAGGGGTTCTACTGGCATAAAAAGGAAGAGAGTTTCACTTTAGGGGTTCAACTGGCATAAAAGGAAGAGAGTTTCACTTTAGGGGTTCAACTGGCATAAAAGGAAGAGAGTTTCACTTTAGGGGTTCAACTGGCATAAAAGGAAGAGAGTTTCACCTTAGGGGTTCAACTGGCATAAAAAGGAAGAGAGTTTCACTTTAGGGATTCAAAAATTTTGCAATAATAGTAAATGATACATTTCCTAAGAGTAATGAAATGTTGATAAGAAATAAGTACAAAAATTGGCTAATCCTTGAAATCAGTAAACTTTTTTATATAGCTCTAGGCTATATCCAGACATTAAAGAGGGTAGGAGGTTCTCTTATCTTGAACCATCTCTGATAACATAATATGCAGAGAATTGTTCAATCTGTCTAAAGAACGAATTTTGTCATTACAGTGATTATTTGACAATAGGGTAGTATCGTGGAAGTCACTGTCAAGACAGTATATTCTGTTATAAATTAAACTATGTTCTAAATTAACTAAATTCTTACATTACTAGCCTACATTTGGAAACTTTCCATTTATTGGTTTATCAGAGTTGCCTCCATTTTAACTGTGGTTTCTTGTTTTGTAAGTTGGTTTATGGCTGATATTTTATGCATCTTAGCCACATAACTCAGTCCTCAAATCTCTCTCTCTCTCAATGGTTTAAGCAGTTCTCAATTGTTTACAATTAATAATCAAATTGAACCCAGGATTTCCTTGCTGAAATTTTCTGTCACATCAGGTTCTATCCTGTGGTAGCACAATGGATTGCTGCTCGCGTGGCAATACAGAGCCCCAGGTCTGATTCCTTCTTGTTTAGATTCCTAGGGTCTTATGATTATTTAAATTTCATTGGTTTTAATCTAATATTCTTTTGAAGACAAATTAAGGTATTGGAAGATTCATTTGATGTGTTTCAAATAATATAGCAAGGATAGAACTTCCAGTAATTTTGACATAACACCTAAAATTAGGTATCCTTTTCTCAGACGAAACTGCCTTTCTATAACAAGCAAGTAAACATTTAAATGGGGATAAATCCATTTATTTAGAAAGTGGAAAACAGATACAGATACAGAAGTCCAGATACTACTCCAGTAAGGAAGGTGGTGGTAATTAATTGACACATTGATTCATCCTTTTCTCTTTTCTATTAAATTTTATTATATAATCAAATAGGTGTTGAAGGTTTATGCCGCCCTATCAAAGAGAAAAATAAAATTAGTCTAAGGTTGTTTTTTAACTCGGGACTTGATAGCAATATCTACAATATACTGAATTATGAAACAAGAGCGGGTAGTACTATTAGCTCTGGTCACTTCAATTCACATGACTTGTCATAATGCTTGTTTTCACTTCAATATACATACGGTTTGTCAGAATGCTTGTTTTATCTGGGCTTACACCAAGGAAACTAATCTAATTAAAGTTATCATAGGCAACGCGCTAGCGGTGCCTAAGTAAAGAACAATGTGGCCACAATGTGTTTTTTTTTCTCCGACAGGCACTTCGTATCGAAGGAGTTGTCGTAGAAACTTCAAAAGGGGCTCATTTGATTGGAAATTGGAGTGGCTAGTGCCCTTTTTAATAGTTAAAAGTGATTGGAGGGTAACTAGCCCCCCCCTCACGCCCATCATTCCCCCAAACACATCCACTCAAAATTTCGAGATAGCCATTTTGTTCAGCATAGTTGATTTCCAGAAAAAAATGTGTTTTTGAGGACACCCCCCACAACCCTCGGGGTAAGGGTTTTAAATTATTCCCTGGGTACATATAAGGTTTTTATAGAAGGCGTCGTTGTAAAAACTTCAAAAAACACTCATTTGATTTGAAATTCAAAGGGATAGTGCCCTTTTGAATAGTTAAAAGTGGTTGGAGGGCAACTAGCACCCACACGCCCATCATTCCCCCAAACACATCCAATAAAAATTTTGAGATAGCCATTTTGTTCAGCATAGTTGATTTCCAGATAGAAAATATCTTTTTGAGGAGGACACTCCCCCACTACCCTCAGGGCAAGAGTTTTAAGTTATGACCTTGGGGCATATAAGGTTTTTATAGAAGGTTGTGTCGTAGAAACTTCAAAAAAGGCTCAATCGATTGGAAATTCAAAGGGCTAGTGCTCTTTTTAATAGTCAAAAGTGATTGGAGGGCAACTAGCCCCCCCCATGCCCATCATTCACCAAAACACATCCAATCAAAATTTTGTGATAGCCATTTTGTTCAGCGTAGTTAATAACTAGATAGAAAATGTATTTTTGAGGAGGACATTCCTCCACAATCCTTGGGGCAAGGGTTTTAAGTTATGCCCTGAGGGCATATAAGATTTTTATAGAAGGTGTTGTCATAGAAACTTCAAAAAGGGCTTATTCGATTAGAAATTGAAACGGCGAGTACCCTTCTTAATAGTCGAAAGTAATTGGAAGGCAACTAACACCCCTTCCACGCCCACCATTTCCCCAAACACATCCAATCAAAATTTTGAGATAGCCATTTTGGTCCACGCAGTTAAAGTTCAGGAAATTATACCTTTGAGCAGGACACTCCCACCGCTATCTTCAGGGCAAGGGTTATAAGTTATGCCCTTGGGGCATATAAGTCTTTATTGAAATCTTTGTCGTAGAAACTAGAAAAAGGGCTCATTCGGTTGGAAAATCAAAGGTCTAGAGCCGTTTTTAATAGTCAAAAGTGATTTCGGGGCAACTAACCCCCCTATCACGCCCACCTTTTCCCCAAACACATCCAATCAAGATTTTTAGACAGCCATTTTATTCAGCAAGTTTGAAATTTTTGGAAATTAGGTCTTTTAATGATGACAGCCCATCCCCCCACAACCCTCAGGGCAAGGGTTGTAAGTTATGCCCTGGTAGCAGGTGAGGTTTTTATTGAAAGCGATGCTGTGAAAATATAAAAAAGGGCTCATTCAATTGAAAATTGAAAGGGCTAGTGCCCTTTTAATAGTCGAAAGTGATTGAAGGGCAGCTAACTCCCCTTTCACGCCCACCATTTCCCCAAACACATCTAATTACAATTTTGAGATGTTTATTTTGTTCAAAGTAGTTGAAAGTTCTGGAAATTAGGTCTTTTAGGATGATAACCCAATCAGAGCTTTCAGTGCAAGGGTTGTAAGTTATGCCCTGGGGACATATAAGATTTATATAGAAAAGATAGCCTGTTGTTGTAGAAATTTCAAAAAGGACTCATTTGATTGGAAATTGAAATTGCCCTTTTTAATAGTCGAAAGTGAGTGGAGAGTAATTAACCCCCCTCTCACGCCTTCCATTTCCCCAAACACATTTAATCAAACTTTAGAGATAGCCATTTTGTTCAACGTAGTTGAAAGTTCTGGAAATTATGTATTTAAGGATGACAAACCCCCCAGAGCCCCCAGGGCACAGGTTGTAAGTTATGCCCTGGGGGCATATAAGGATTTTAATGATAGAGTTGTGGTAAAAACTTCAAATGCGGTTCATTCAATTGGAAATTGAGAGGGCCAGTGCCTTTTTAATAGTTGAAAGTGATTGGACGTAATTAACCCCTCTCTCACGCCCACCATTCCCCCAAACACATCCAATCAAAATTTTCAGTTAGCCATTTTGTTCAACGTAATAGAAAGTTCCGGAAATTAGGTCTGTGAGGATAACAACCCCCCCCCCAGCCCTCAGGGCGAGGGTTGTAAGTTATCCCCAGGGGGCATATAAGGTGTTTATTGAAAGCGTTGTCGTAGAAACTTCAAAAGGGCTCATTTGATAGGAAATTGAAAGGACTAGTGCCTTTTATAATAGTTGAAAGTGATTGGAGAAAGACTAACGCCCCTCTCACGCCCACCATTTCCCCAGACACACCCAATCAAAATTTTGAGATAGCCATTTTATGTAACGTAGTTGAAAGTTCTGGAAATTAGGTCTTAGAGGATGACAACCACCCTCACAGCCCTTAGGGTAAGAGTTGTAATTTATGCCCTTGGGGCATATAAGGTGTTTATAGGAAGTGTTTTTATAGAAACTCAAAAATGCTCATTCGATTGGAAATCGAAATGCCTAGTGCCCTTTTTAATATTCGAAAGTAATTGGTAGGCTTGACAATTTTATAGTAAAGATCGATGTGGGTATAATGTATTATTTTGTTGTTGTTGTTTAGACCAGGGCACTTTGTATCGAAGGAGTTGTCGTAGGAACTTCAAAAAGGGCTCATTTGATTCAAAATAGAAAGGGATGATGCCCTTTTTAATAGTCGAAAGTGATTGGAGGAAGACTAATACCTCTCCCACGCCCCCCCACCCATTTTACTTTATGTTTAAAAAAAAAATTTTTCCATAAGATTAAATCAAAATACACTGTGTTAATGCCAATTCCCAATAAGGCATCTCAGCAGTATCCCAAGAACGACTGAGGGCATTATGTTCAAACTTTTGGGGCTGGTTCTGCTCTTAAAATTTAACCAAATCAAGATAGCGTAAGTGTGTCCAAGCTATCAAAGAAAGTAAACAGATTTTTTTGCGAAAGGTATCAAGTTTTCTATTTCAGATCAGCTAGAGGAGGTATGAAACTAAATTAACCAGTACTATTTGTGTCCAGATTTTTAAACGGGTGATTTTTAAAAAGTACAAATGAATGTGCATTGTCAGGTTAATATACATATACTGATATTTAGTAATCAAAATGTTAATATTATTTGATTTATTAAAGTTATAAAAGTAAAAAGATTTATATTTTTTTCAGTAAAGCGCAAATTTTGTTCTGGCCTTGGAAGGCATTGGGGTTTTGCGCCCTACTTAGGTTAATTTCTGCTCGTTTTGAGTTTGACTCGGTTATTTATTGTAATTTCTGTTCGTTTTGGGTTTCATTTATTTATCGATGCTGATTTAGGGAAGTTCCATGCTTGGTAGATTATTTTATTTTATTTTTGCTAATTTTTTGTTTAATGGAGTTCTTTACTTTTCTTTGAAAACCTTATTTTCTGGAAAAAGTTTTTTTTAATTAATTACTCATAATGGCTCTTGACAACATTCTTGTATTTTGTTGCTATTTTCAAACTACAGTTTTACACACAGAAACTACATTACTGCCCTGGAAGAGGTGGAAAGATTTTTTAAATTCCCATTCAATCTGCCTATTGAGTATATCCTCATAGATACTGACAACTTCAGACCTATGACCTTTGCTGCCATTTCCGAGAAAGGTAAAGTAACAGTTGGACCACCCCTTTCTTTTTTGTATGTTACCTCCAAAACCAAGGTTACAACTACTTATAAAACCTTTCTTTACAGTGGAACTTTCTGGAGCTATAATCAAACATGAGGTCACTTCCTGGTTATGATGAAGTTTATACTGTCTAGATAAGATTTCCACCAAAAATAGATTTATTAACTGTTACAGGAACTTCTTGGATCTTAACTTTAAATTTAGTTAATGGGTGTAGGTAATGGTAAAATCTAAACAAATGATCCTGCCTGAGTTCTTCCTCCAAAATCTAGGATCAGTTAGACAAAGCTAAAACCAGTCTTCATACTGAAAGTTCTTTAAGGTTTTCACTGTTCAAACATGGCCAATATCTTGTCATGATAAAATTCTTGTTAATTGTCCTTCTCTGAATCAAAGTCAGTATTTAATCTGAGCTTATTGATCTAATGAGCTTATTGATCTGATGAATTAAGTTTTTGTAATTTTCAATTTTTCAAGAACGTAGATGCAATGTTTTTTGGCCCTTTTTGTATTGTCCTTTTTCAGGATATAATATAGCCAAAAATGTGAATTAATCATAGTTTGAAGAAATGAAATTACGTGGAACAGCAACTGGGGGAAGCAATCTCACTGTCTAATTGGATTTTTTTACAGGAATAATGGACACTGCTGATCTTTCTGACCAGTCTATGTTCAAGCAAGGTAATTAGTTAAGGCATTAATTTAGCAAAATATTTATAAGAACAATTTGCAGTTTACTGTTGTTATGTTGGCTTAACAAACAGCCTGTAGTAAAAATAAGAAAATACACCCTTCGTCCTAATATGAACTAAACTTTTAAAAACTAAAGTAAACAATTTATATCAAACAGTTTGTGGTAACGAACTGTAAGTAAGGAGCGACCCGGCTCAATGGTAAACGAAACTGTAGAAAGCAGAATTTTGATACCAATAGATACATCAAAAGAATCAAATTTTAATGCTGATTTCAAATATATAAGTTTCATCAAGTTTAGTTCTACCTATCAAAAATTACGTGCCTGAGGAAATTTGGCCGATTTTCGAAAAAGGGGGGAAAGACCCGTTAAAAATTATAGAACCTTAATGAAAATCACACCAGCATATTCGGGGTATCAGAGAACCCTACTGCGAAGGTTTCAAGCTCCTATCTACAAAAATGTGGAATTTTGCATTTTTTGCCAGAAGAAAGATCACGGATGCGTGTTTATTTATTTTTTTTTTCCAGGGGTGATCGTATCGACCCAGTGGTCCTAGAATATTGTGGGAGGACTAAGTGGAACTAAAATTAAAAATTCTTGTTCCATTTCTGATTGACCAAAAAAAATGGAGGGCAACTAGACTCCTTCCCACGCTCATTTTTTTCTCGTAGTCATTAGATCATAATTTTGAGATAGCCATTTTGTTCAGCATAGTCGAAATTCTGATAAATATAGTAGAATGGGGGGTACCAGCCCGGTACGAACCCCGTGGTTTATGGTTTTCTCACTGAGAATGAAAAAACAGAATTTTTCTCACTTGAAAAACCAGGAATTTTCTCACATTGATGGTTGTTTTCTTGGATGGTTATGTGTGTTGTTCGATTTATTTGATGTTTTTCTCGGATTTTGTCAGTGAGAATTTGAAAAAAAGAAACTTTGTCCCGTTCATGGATTATTGAGTCTAATGGGGGCAGGTCAATGACACTTCCTTCTTGTTGTTGCCCCGATGCAAATGTTATGATCCAGAAATAGTATTTGTTGTTGTTGCTCTAGCCAAATGTTATGAGTTTCCCGGAAACAGTTAGATCACATGTTTCCTTCTCAGCCAATCAGCGAGACGGATACATCCCCCTTCTCAGCCAATCAGAGGGATGGTTACATATTAGCGGCGGTGGGAATATAAGGAACGGGTTTTTGCTATAGTTTTATTAGTCTGTGAATAGAATTCACTAAGTTTTTAGTTAGCAGAGTAATAACATGAGTGAACAAGTTGAGTTAGAAATATCCTTTTATTACAACTGTTCTATTTGTAAAGGACATTTTCATGATTTTGAGTATTCACATGAACCTACTGAATGTTTAGACAGCATAGAGGCAGAGACAGATGAGAAGAATCAGGAGGAAACGAGAAGAAAAATTATATGTGACATGGAGAGAAATTTAGACCGATTGCAAGTAAGCTCAGATAAAAGAAGGATTGATATGATAGAAAAGGAAGATCAAAAGAAGAGACTAGTAAAAGAGGGCTTTTTCTATAGCGTAAAAGACAGAAGTGAAAACCCAAAGAAAAATGTGTATAGTGCAAGATATAACTCGGATTATTATGATGATTATGCTCCAAGAGAAGAGAAAAAGTAGCCCTTCAAGAGACAACATAAGAGGTCATTCTACGAAAAGGATTTTAAACAACGGAAACCATGGTGGAAGTGTTCTCATATACCATTTTACGATAAATCCCATTTTGATATGCTTGATAAGTTTTATACCATAATCATACAATAAATTTGTTTCTGCTATTTTAATTTTCTCATACTCGATATGCATAGAGTAAGAATACCAGCAGACTTCTGTACATGAATAGTTCAGATTGATTAGATCACCCCTTAGAGTGTTCTCAGTCCACAGTCAAGTTTTCTATCAAAGATAAAAAAATTTCGTAGAAGTTAGCTGTGTAATTTTTTTCTTAAGAAATCAACATTTAATTTTTGTCCATGCTATTTAAATAAAATCATTATTCTAATCCTTTATTTATTCGTTAAATCAATATTTATAATACTCTTTAAATATATGATGTCAGGCTCAATTACTTGAACATCATCATCATCAGCATTATTTTCTACTATCACTATATTCACCAGAGGAGGTGGTATACATTCAACCTCCGGTTCAAGTACTTGAACCTCATCTTCTTCATCATTGACCATTATATCGATCAAAGGGGGCATGTCCTCAAATAAATCGCCGCGTACTCTCATTGTAGGCAAACTAGGAGCCAACCGCTCATCGTCTTCTATGCAAAGACGACCTGAAGGCCCCCGCCGTACCAGATCTTCTGACGTATATGAAAGTCCATCTTCAGTATAATGAACTTCCATTATATCATCATCGGTACCTTCGAAGGCTCTACTAGTACAAAGAAGGACCTCCTCACTTTCCGTGAGCTCCCACTCGCTCCATACATCCTAAAAAGATTGAGAACACTATGGTCAAAAGCTCTGTGGAAAGGTATAGTCTTCATGAATATACTGAGGGGTGTTCTATAAATGTAATTATTTGAAAAAAACTACGTTTTCTAAAGAGTTAAAGAGGCTGAGTTACAAGGTCGAACCTTAAAACGTACAGGGATTAGGAGGCACAGTTGGGGGGCTGCCGCCCCAAAACCCCCGCTTTCGCAGCCTTTAAATAAAAAAAGTTTTTTAAACTGAAAGTAAGGAGCGACATTAAATCTTAAAACGAACAGAAATTATTCCGTATATGAAAGAGGCTGTGCCCTCCTCAACGCCTCGCTCTTTACGCTAAAGTTTTTATTGTTTAAAAAAAGAGTTGTGAGAAAGTCAAACTTTAGCGTATAGAGCGAGGCGTTGAGGAGGGCACAGCCTCTTTCATATACGGAATAATTTCTGTTCGTTTTAAGATTTAATGTCGCTCCTTACTTTCAGTTTAAAAAACTTTTTTTTATTTAAAGGCTGCGAAAGCGGGGGTTTGGGGGCGGCAGCCCCAACTGTGCCTCCTAATCCCTGTACGTTTTAAGGTTCGACCTTGTAACTCAGCCTCTTTAACTCTGTAGAAAACGTAGTTTTTTTTCAAATAATTTCTGCACATTTTGTACAGTTTATTACTTATTATTGCTCCTTGTAACTCAGCCTCTTTAACTCTTTAGAAAACGTAATTTTTTTCAAATAATTTAAAAAAGAAACTGGGTTTCTTTTTAAAGTTTGAATTCAGTATTAAAAAAAATTGCTCTAATTGTGAATCAAACTCGGGTTTTCCGCCTGAAAGTCCGGAGTGTAAGCGCTAGACTATACAGACACAACAGTAATTGTTTTTTAGTATATCGAAGCTATTTTCGACGCAAGCAAATTCCCAAAAAACTTGATATTTGGTTTTTGGAAAAAAGGGAAGGAGTGATCAGATTGAGCTGAAATTTCGAGGATAAGCTTCCAGGCCCCAGGAAAGATTATCGTCTAAATTTCAGCCCGATCAGACAACGTTAAAGGGGGGTTGTGGTAGGAAAAATTAACATGGGCTAATATAGGAAAAGAAGGTTTTTCGTAAATATAAATTCGGTGGATAATTTTTTCGGTCTGAAAATATCAAAAGGACCTAACAGGTCGAATTCTGCTTCAAATGAGTCCTCATTCAACCGGATCCGTTGCCAACTGTGGCCTGTAGGCGTGGCTAAGAAAAAAAAAAGAAAGGAACTTTAAGTGGCTATATTTGGTTTTTTTGAAAACAGGGAAGGAGTAATCGGATTGAGCTGAAATTTCGAAGATAAGCTTCCGGGCCCTAGGAAAGCTTAACTTCTAAATTTCAAACCTATCGGACAACGTTAAAGGGGGGCTGTGGTGGGAGGGTCCAAACTTCCGGCCCAGTTTACCCCATGAAGATAAAGTCGGAGGAGGATGAAATTTTGCAAGTTTCTTAGTTTGAGCTTGGGCTACAAAATGCGATTACCGCCGTCTCTCTGCGACCTCTAGGACCTGAAATCGCTTAACATTGTGGTGGGTCGCCTCTTTATAGAGGCACAAGTGTGCCTCCTTGATAATCAGGGTTACCCATTATTTTTCATTTTATCTATAATTTTGTATGTCTAAAATTCATCAATTAGCCAGATGGGTTTTTTTTTTATCATATTTTACATACGGAGCGAGATTTAATGTCATTGATAGAAGCATGTATGAGATTTAATGTCTGTGATAAAACCAGGAAAAAAACCTTTCCATGAACTATGTTTTTTTCAAAGAAAAGTAAAGAGCTACTACATTAAATCGAAGATGAGCAGAAATAAAGTTAAATAATTCTTCAAACGTAAACTTATGTCCAATGCCATACTAGTTAAAGTGACAAAAAAACTTTTTCCCACAAGAGAACACTTTTCGAGTAAAAGTAAAGAGCTACCAGACTAAATCAAAGATATGATGAAATAATAACGAACAATTGTTCAAACTTCTTAAATTTTCTGTAAAGTTAGACAAGTTCATCATATTTTACATATTTTTGGATGGAAAACACACTGAAAAGACATATTATTGAACTCACATCAAACTTTGGCGGGATTGCATTTGAAGAACCTTCCATTATTTTCTATCTTGTCATTATTTCAGTCTATACTGCCTTTTAAACCTTTTCAAAGCCCTAAATATACTAACCTAACGGTTATTTATTTACGAAATCGTGCAAACTGTTGATTTTTTTCGAAAATCAGTCAAATTTTCTCGGACACCTAACTTTGATGGGTAGGACTAAACTTGATGAAACTTATATATTTGAAATCAGCATTATAATTTGATTCATTTGATGTATCTATTGCTGTCAAAATTCCGTTTCCTAGAGTTACGGATACCTTTGAGCTGGGTCGCTCCTTACTTACACTTCGTTACCACGAAATGTTTTATTAATTAAAAACTTTCCATAAAATAAGTTTTTCAAAGAAAAGTAAAGAGCTACTACATTAAATTGAAGATGAGAAGAAATAAAGTTAAACAATTCTTCAAACGTAAACTTATATCCAATGTCATACTAGTTAAAGTGACAAAAAACTTTTTCTCACAAGAGGACACTTTTCGACTAAAAGTAAAGAGCTACCAGACTACATCAAAGATATGATGAAATAATAATGAATAATTCTTCAAAATTAAATTTGCTGTAAAGTTAGAAAAGTTCATCGTATTTTACATATTTTTGGATGGAAAACACAATGAAAAGACATATTATTTGAACTCATATCAAACCTTGACGAGATTGCATTTGAAGAACTTTCCATTATTTTCTATCTTGTCCTTATTTCAGTCTATACTGACTTTTAAACCTTTTCTAAGCCCTAAATATACTAACCTAACGGTTATTTATTTGCGAAATCGTGCAAACTGTTGTTATTTTTCAAAAATCAGTCAAATTTTCTCGGACACCTAACTTTGATGGGTAGGACTAAACTTGATGAAACTTGTATATTTGAAATCAGCATTATAATTTGATTCATTTGATGTATCTCTTGGTATCAAAATTCCGTTTCCTAGAGTTATGGATACCTTTGAGCTGGGTCGCTCCTTACTTACACTTCGTTACCACGAAATGTTTTATTAATTAAAAAACTTTCCATAAAATAAGATTTTCAAAGAAAAGTAAAGAGCTACTACATTAAATCGAAGATGTGCCGAAATAAAGTTAAATCATTCTTCAAACGTAAACTTATATCCATTGTCATACTAGTTAAAGTGACAAAAAACTTTTTCCCACAAGAGGACACTTTTCGAGTAAAAGTAAAGAGCTACCAGACTAAATCAAAGATATGATGAAATAATAACGAATAATTGTTCAAACTTCTTAAATTTTCTGTAAAGTTAGAAAAGTTCATCATATTTTACATATTTTTGGATGGAAAACACACTGAAAAGACATATTATTGAACTCACATCAAACTTTGGTGGGATTGCATTTGAAGAACCTTCCATTATTTTCTATCTTGTCCTTATTTCAGTCTATACTGACTTTTAAACCTTTTCAAAGCCCTAAATATACTAACCTAACGGTTATTTATTTACGAAATCGTGCGAACTGTTGATTTTAGAACAATAATTACCTTTCTATATATCAATTAACACTCACTAGAATTGCCACTTTTCACTCACGAAGAATGGTTTCAAAACAATACTTCTTACATTATATAGACTAATTGTGTCAAACGAGACATCTTCAATGCAGATTAATTAATTGCTACGTTCGATTTTCTTTTGGACATAGGAAAGCATCAATGAGGGTGAGAATTTCTGTAAAACTATCAAAGATTGATCAACTCTGTGATTTCTCACTTCTTGTGTAATCAGAAAGAAAAAAGAAGAAAAATTGATAAAAGATATTTTGAAATATGCCCCAAAATCAGAGTTATTACAACTTAAATGACGCGAGGGGAGGGGGAATCAGGTTTAAGAATATCCTGGATACATCATTTTATATTTTCTAAGTACTCACAGAAGGAGTCGTCACAGAAACATTGAAAAGGACTCATTTGATTGAGAATTAAAGTGACTAGCACCCAATTCACAGGAGGGGACATGAAAATTTCTAGGAACGTATTTTCAACATATTTAAGTATTTACCTACGTACGCAGCGTGAAAATTTATAGGAACGTATTTTCAACATATTTAAATATTTACCTACGTACGCATCACTTAGGTTAGATTAGATTAGGTTAGAGACAGAGAAAAAGTTAGGTGTATGGTTAGGCTAGGTTAGATTATGTTAGGTTAGGTTAATTTAGGTTAGACTAGATTAGCCTACGTACGCGCTATTTACCTACGTATGCAGTGTGAAAATTTATAGGAACGTATTTTCAACATATTTAAATATTTACCTACGTAGGCATCACTTAGGTTAGATTAGATTAGGTTAGAGACAGAGAAAAAGTTAGGTGTATGGTTAGGCTAGGTTAGATTATGTTAGGTTAGGTTAAAAAATCAACAGTTTGCACGATTTCGTAAATAAATAACCGTTAGGTTAGTATATTTAGGGCTTTGAAAAGGTTTAAAAGTCAGTATAGACTGAAATAAGGACAAGATAGAAAATAATGGAAGGTTCTTCAAATGCAATCCCGTCAAAGTTTGATGTGAGTTCAATAATATGTCTTTTCAGTGTGTTTTCCATCCAAAAATATGTAAAATATGATGAACTTGTCTAACTTTACAGAAAATTTAAGTTTGAACAATTATTCATTATTATTTCATCATATCTTTGATTTAGTCTGGTAGCTCTTTACTTTTACTCGAAAAGTGTTCTCTTGTGGGAAAAAGTTTTTTTCCCACAAGAGAAAATATAAAATATGATGAACTTGTCTAACTTTTTTCCAAAAACCAAATATCAAGTTTTTTGGGAATTTGCTTGCGTCGAAAATAGCTTACATATACTAAAAAACAATTACTGTTGTGTCTGTATAGTCTAGCGGTTATACTCCAGACTTTCAGGCGGAAAACCTGAGTTCGATTCACCATCAGAACAATTTTTTTAATACTGAATTCAAACTTTAAAAAGAAACCCAGTTTCTTTTTTAAATTATTTGAAAAAAATTACGTTTTCTAAAGAGTTAAAGAGGCTGAGTTACAAGGAGCAATAATAAGTAATAAACTGTACAAAAACGTGCAGAAATTATTTGAAAAAAACAACGTTTTCTACAGAGTTAAAGAGGCTGAGTTACAAGGTCGAACCTTAAAACGTACAGGGATTAGGAGGCACAGTTGGGGGCTGCCGCCCCAGAACCCCCCGCTTTCGCAGCCTTTAAATAAAAAAAAGTTTTTTGAACTGAAAGTAAGGAGCGACGTTAAATCTTAAAACGAACAGAAATTATTCCGTATATGAAAGAGGCTGTGCCCTCCTCAACGCCTCGCTCTTTACGCTAAAGTTTGACTTTCTCACAACTCTTTTTTTAAACAATAAAAACTTTAGCGTAAAGAGCGAGGCGTTGAGGAGGGCACAGCCTCTTTCATATACGGAATAATTTAAAAATATGTAAAATATGATGAACTTGTCTAACTTTACAGAAAATTTAAGAAGTTTGAACAATTATTCGTTATTATTTCATCATATCTTTGATTTAGTCTGGTAGCTCTTTACTTTTACTCGAAAAGTGTCCTCTTGTGGGAAAAAGTTTTTTTTGTCACTTTAACTAGTATGACATTGGACATAAGTTTACGTTTGAAGAATTATTTAACTTTATTTCTGCTCATCTTCGATTTAATGTAGTAGCTCTTTACTTTTCTTTGAAAATCTTATTTTATGGAAAGTTTTTTAATTAATAAAACATTTCGTGGTAACGAAGTGTAAGTAAGGAGCGATCCAGCTCAAAGGTATCCGTAACTCTAGGAAACGGAATTTTGAAACCAATAGATACATCAAATGAATCAAATTATAGTTTGAAAAATTATTCGTTATTATTTCATCATATCTTTGATTTAGTCTGGTAGCTCTTTACTTTTACTCGAAAAGTGTCCTCTTGTGGGAAAAAGTTTTTTTTGTCACTTTAACTAGTATGACATTGGATATAAGTTTACGTTTGAAGAATTATTTAACTTTATTTCTGCTCATCTTCGATTTAATGTAGTAGCTCTTTACCTTTCCTTGAAAAACTTATTTTATGGAAAGTTTTTAATTAATAAAACATTTCGTGGTAATGAAGTGTAAGTAAGGAGCGACCCAGCTCAAAGGTATCCATAACTCTAGGAAACGGAATTTTGACAGCAATAGATACATCAAATGAATCAAATTATAATGTTGATTTCAAATATATAAGTTTCATCAAGTTTAGTCCTACCCATCAAAGTTAGGTGTCCGAGAAAATTTGACTGATTTTCGAAAAAATCAACAGTTTGCACGATTTCGTAAATAAATAACCGTTAGGTTAGTATATTTAGGGCTTTGAAAAGGTTTAAAAGTCAGTATAGACTGAAATAAGGACAAGATAGAAAATAATGGAAGGTTCTTCAAATGCAATCCCGCCAAAGTTTGATGTGAGTTCAATAATATGTCTTTTCAGTGTGTTTTCCATCCAAAAATATGTAAAATACGATGAACTTGTCTAACTTTACAGAAAATTTAAGAAGTTTGAACAATTGTTCGCTATTATTTCATCATATCGTTGATTTAGTCTGGTAGCTCTTTACTTTTACTCGAAAAGTGTCCTCTTGTGGGAAAAAGTTTTTTGTCACTTTAACTAGTATGACATTGGACATAAGTTTAGGTTTGAAGAATTATTTAACTTTATTTCTGCTCATCTTCGATTTAATGTAGTAGCTCTTTACTTTTCCTTAAAAATCTTATTTTGTGGAAAGTTTTTTTAATTAATAAAACATTTCGTGGTAACGAAGTGTAAGTAAGGAGCGATCCAGCTCAAAGGTATCCAAAACTCTAGAAAACGGAATTTTGACAGCAAGAGATACATCAAATGAATCAAATTATAATGTTGATTTCAAATATACAAGTTTCATCAAGTTTAGTCCTACCCATCAAAGTTAGGTGTCCGAGAAAATTTGACTGATTTTTGAAAAAAATCAACAGTTTGCTCGATTTCGCAAATAAATAACAGTTAGGTCAGTATATTTAGGGCTTTGAAAAGGTTTAAAAGTCAGTATAGACTGAAATAAGGACAAGATAAAAATAATGGAAGGTTCTTCAAATGCAATCCCGCCAAGGTTTGATGTGAGTTCAATAATATGTCTTTTCAGTGTGTTTTCCATCCAAAAATATGTAAAATATGATGAAGTTGTCTAACTTTACAGAAAATTTAAGAAGTTTGAACAATTATTCGTTATTATTTCATCATATCTTTGATTTAGTTTGGTAGCTCTTTACTTTTACTCGAAAAGTGTCCTCTTGTGGGAAAAAGTTTTTTTTGTCACTTTAACTAGTATGACATTGAACATAAGTTTACGTTTGAAGAATTATTTAACTTTATTTCTGCTCATCTTCGATATAATGCAGTAGCTCTTTACTTTTCCTTAAAAATCTTATTTTATTTAAAGTTTTTTAATTAATAAAACATTTCGTGGTAATGAAGTGTAAGTAATGAGCGACCCAGCTCAAAGGTATCCGTAACTCTAGGAAACGGAATTTTGATAGCAAGAGATACATCAAATGAATCAAATTATAATGCTGATTTCAAATATATAAGTTTCATCAAGTTTAGTCCTACCCATCAAAGTTAGGTGTCCGAGAAAATTTGACTGATTTTCGAAAAATATCAACAGTTTGCTCGATTTCGCAAATAAATAACCGTTAGGTCAGTATATTTAGGGCTTTGAAAAGCTTTAAAAGTCAGTATAGACTGAAATAAGGACAAGATAAAAATAAGGGAAGGTTCTTCAAATGCAATCCCACCAAAGTTTGATGTGAGTTCAATAATATGTCTTTTCAGTGTGTTTTCCATCCAAAAATATGTAAAATACGATGAAGTTTTCTAACTTTACAGAAAATTTAAGAAGTTTGAACAATTATTCGTTATTATTTCATCATATCTTTGATTTAGTCTGGTAGCTCTTTACTTTTACTCGAAAAGTGTCCTCTTGTGGGAAAAAGTTTCTTGTCACTTTAACTAGTATGACATTGGACATAAGTTTACGTTTGAAGAATTATTTAACTTTATTTCTGCTCATCTTCGATTTAATGTAGTAGCTCTTTACTTTTCATTGAAAAACTTATGTTATGGAAAGTTTTTTAATTAATAAAACATTTCGTGGTAACGAAGTGTAAGTAAGGAGCGACCCAGCTCAAAGGTATCCATAACTCTAGGAAACGGAATTTTGACACCAATAGATACATCAAATGAATCAAATTATAATGCTGATTTCAAATATATAAGTTTCATCAAGTTTAGTCCTACCCATCAAAGTTAGGTGTCCGAGAAAATTTGACTGATTTTCGAAAAAAATCAACAGTTTGCACGATTTCGTAAATAAATAACCGTTAGGTTAGTATATTTAGGGCTTTGAAAAGGTTTAAAAGTCAGTATAGACTGAAATAAGGACAAGATAGAAAATAATGGAAAGTTCTTCAAATGCAATCCCGCCAAAGTTTGATGTGAGTTCAATAATATGTCTTTTCAGTGTGTTTTCCATCCAAAAATATGTAAAATATGATGAACTTGTCTAACTTTACAGAAAATTTAAGAAGTTTGAACAATTATTCGTTATTATTTCATCATATCTTTGATTTAGTCTGGTAGCTCTTTACTTTTACTCGAAAAGTGTCCTCTTGTGGGAAAAAGTTTTTTTGTCACTTTAACTAGTATGACATTGGACATAAGTTTACGTTTGAAGAATTATTTAACTTTATTTCTGTTCATCTTCGATTTAATGTAGTAGCTCTTTACTTTTTTTGAAAAAAACATAGTTCTTGGAAAGGTTTTTTTTTTTCCTGGTTTTATAACAGAAATTAAATATAATAAATGCTTCTATCAATGACATTAAACCTCGCTCCGTATGTAAAAAATAATAAAAAAAAACCTCATCTGGCTAATTGATGAATTTTAGACATACAAAATTATAGATAAAATGAAAAATAATGGGTAACCCTGATTATTACATTTATAGAACACC
Organism: Artemia sp. Qi Xiang Cuo; assembly: GCF_049724085.1. Classification (NCBI taxonomy): domain Eukaryota; kingdom Metazoa; phylum Arthropoda; class Branchiopoda; order Anostraca; family Artemiidae; genus Artemia; species Artemia sp. Qi Xiang Cuo. The sequence continues at coordinate 57,853,782 of NC_142803.1, forward strand.
CCTCAGTATATTCATGAAGACTATACCTTTCCACAGAGCTTTTGACCATAGTGTTCTCAATCTTTTTAGGATGTATGGAGCGAGTGGGAGCTCACGGAAAGTGAGGAGGTCCTTCTTTGTACTAGTAGAGCCTTCGAAGGTACCGATGATGATATAATGGAAGTTCATTATACTGAAGATGGACTTTCATATACGTCAGAAGATCTGGTACGGCGGGGGCCTTCAGGTCGTCTTTGCATAGAAGACGATGAGCGGTTGGCTCCTAGTTTGCCTACAATGAGAGTACGCGGCGATTTATTTGAGGACATGCCCCCTTTGATCGATATAATGGTCAATGATGAAGAAGATGAGGTTCAATTACTTGAACCGGAGGTTGAATGTATACCACCTCCTCTGGTGAATATAGTGATAGTAGAAAATAATGCTGATGATGATGATGTTCAAGTAATTGAGCCTGACATCATATATTTAAAGAGTATTATAAATTGATTTAACGAATAAATAAAGGATTAGAATAATGATTTTATTTAAATAGCATGGACAAAAAATTAAATGTTGATTTCTTAAGAAAAAAAATTACACAGCTAACTTCTACAAAATTTTTTTATCTTTGATAGAAAACTTGGCTGTGGACTGAGAACACTCTAAGGGGTGATCTAATCAATCTGAACTATTCATGTACAGCAGTCTGCAGGTATTCTTACTCTATGCATATCGAGTATGAGAAAATTAAAATAGCAGAAACAAATTTATTGTATGATTATGGTATAAAACTTATCAAGCATATCAAAATGGCATTTATAGTAAAAAGGTATATGAGAACACTTCCACCATGGTTTCCGTTGTTTAAAATCCGTTTCGTAGAATGACCTCTTATGTTGTCTCTTGAAGGGCCACTTTTTCTCTTCTCTTGGAGCATAATCATCATAATAATCCGAGTTATATCTTGCACTACACACATTTTTCTTTGGGTTTTCACTTCTGTCTTTTACGCTATAGAAAAAGCCCTCTTTTACCAGTCTTTTCTTTTGATCTTCCTTTTCTATCATATCAATCCTTCTTTTATCTGAGCTTACTTGCAATCGGTCTAAATTTCTCTCCATTTCGCAAATAATTTTTCTTCTCGTTTCCTCCAGATTCTTCTCATCTGTCTCTGCCTCTATGCTGTCTAAACATTCAGTAGGTTCATGTGAATACTCAAAATCATGAAAATGTCCTTTACAAATAGAACAGTTGCAATAAAAGGATATTTCTAACTCAACTTGTTCACTCATGTTATTACTCTGCTAACTAAAAACTTAGTGAATTCTATTCACAGACTGATAAAAATATAGCAAAAATCCCGTTCTTTATATTCCCATTGTCGCTAATATGTAAGAAACCCTCTGATTGGTTGAGAAGGGGGATGTAACAGTCTCGCTGATTGGCTGAGAAGGAAACAAGTGATCTAACTGTTTCCGGGAAAGTCATAACATTTGCCTGAGAGCAACAATAACAAATACTATTTCTGGATCAAAACATTTGCATCGGGGCAACAACAAGAAGGAAGTGTCATTGACCTGCCCCCATTAGACTCAATAATCCATGAACGGGACAAAGTTTCTTTTTTTCAAATTCTCACTGACAAAATCCGAGAAAAACATCAAATAAATCGAACAACACACATAACCATCAATGAAAACAACCATAAATGTGATAAAATTCCTGGTTTTTCAAGTGAGAAAAATCCTGTTTTTTCATTCTCAGTGAGAAAACCATAAACCACGTGGTTCGTACCGGGCTGGTACCCCCCATTCTACTAACTATGTCCTTTAGGATGAATTGATCCCCCGAAGTCCCTGGGGGGTGGGCTTAAAGTAATTGGATTTACCAAATTTTAAATTATAGTATTGGTTATTAGAAGTACCTCGACATTTTTTCGTCGGATTTTTTTCGGTTAGAAGGAAATGGAGTGAGTCGGGGTTTGTGTTGAGAGATCTTTCTACGGAGGAAATTTTTAGGCGAGAAGAGGTACTACTGTAAAGGAGGTGCCAGACTTGCCAGCATTATTTAAAAAAATCAGAAATTAAATATAAAATCAGAAATTAATTATAAAAAAAACAAGTTTTCCAACTGAAAATAAGGAGTAACATCAAAACTTAAAACGAACAGAAAATATTACGTGTATGATTGGGTTAACCCCCTATTCAATACCTCGCTCTTTAAGCCAAAGATATTTTAGTACTTTCATAAGAGCTAATTATTCTAAGTAAGGCCTTTGTGATTATGGGTCATTTTTAAAGAATTGGAACAAAATTCGAACTTTAGCTTAAAGAGCGAGGTATTGACTAGGGGGCGAGCCCCCTAATATATGTATTAAAAATATATGAACATAGAAGTTCGTTATGTAAGTTAATTCATAAGCTACGCATATTTATTACTAATAAAAACGTTCGTAAATAAAATTAAACAAGTTTCGAGAAAGCCATTTAACCAAATAAAAGTAAAATTAATAAGCAAATTTTGTTTTAATTATTCATGTACGGTAAGCCAAAATCAAAACTTGTATTAATTCAAAAACGTTCAAATATTAAATAAAAAACAAGTTTTTTTTAACTGAAAGTAAGGAACGACGTTAAAACTTAAAACGAACAGAAATTATTCCGTATATGAAAGGGGCTGTCCCCTCCTCAACGCCTCGTTCTTTACGCTAAAGTTTGACATACTCACAACTCTTATTTTTTTTTTAAATAAAAAACTTTAGCGTAAAGAGCGAGGCGTTGAGGAGGGGACAGCCCCTTTCATATACGGAATAATTTTTGTTCGTTTTAAGTTTTAACGTCGTTCCTTACTTTCAGTTAAAAAAACTTTGTTTTTGTATTTAATCATCTATTAGAGACCTGACATATGAATATACATACACCTTATCAATTAGGTGTTGTTGCATTTTGATCTTATAAAGTAAATCGGAATTTTGAAAATGTGCCTATTTTTATTTTTCGGAGTTTCTAACACAAATTAATTTCTATTGGGTTCTGTTTTTATCTAGAATATTAACGAACAGATTCCCATATAAACCTTGATTATGAAAAAAAAAATAATAAATTCCTGTATGGTATAAAGATACCATGTTTAAAGTCGGCTAGCATAGTAGCAATGTTACTTGGCAGTTTTCATGGCCAAGTGAAATTTGTTGACAGATTTTGTCTGAAAATACCATTTTTACACATAGAAATACTTTTTGCTCAAAGAAAAGCAGTCAAAACGCAAGTTCTGCTGCTATAGTGTTGACTGGTTTTGGAATTGTGTTGAATTCTGCTATTGGCAGATTCGGAATTTTCTCTATACATGGTATAAAGTTTTGTATTAAAAGTTCTAAATAATACTAATGAGATATCATCATATCACTTAAAACTACTGAATGATAATTTTATTCTCAGTTGTAACTGGAAATTTGATTTATGTTTGTATTGGGTTTCATTTATTTATTGATACTGATTTGTGGTAGTTGTATTCTTGGTAGATCATTTGATTCTATTTTTGTTCATTTTGGTTTAATGGAGTTCTTTACTTTTTTTAAGCTTATTTTGTTGCAAAAGTTTTTTTATTTAATAATATAATAAACCTTCTTTCCTACTTCCAATTTCCAGAAAACAAAAATACCATAAAAGCGATGTGACACAAATCACATTACGATTAGATAAAAGCTTCTTGTTCCAAGAATTCAATTCTAAAGTTTAAGGCTGGGCGATATTAAATATCAAAATTGATGTGTCTATATACATTGGACCAAAAATCAGTATTGAATATCGAAACGTAAATATTGATGTAGGAAATCATACTTGGAAATTTCTGTTTATTTCAAGCTTTTTAAGCCTCCTACCAGTGAACATCCAACAGAAAAATTACAACATACGACAATTGCCCGTTAATATCTAGTGTAAGTTATAAGTTATGTTATAAGTGTGTGTTATAAGTCTCGGGGGGGGGGGCGGTTGCTCCCCTTCCCCCCGAGACTCTTGGGGGCGTCCACCCGCCAATAGTCTCGGGCAAGGGAGTGACCCAAAAATTTGAAAAATTAAAATTTGCTCAGAATGTGGGGCTGAGCTTAGGCAATGAATATATACTATTTGGAAGATGAAGATGGCTATAAACGATTGTTTGCTTGTTACTCCCAGCAAATTAATGCTACTGTGTCAATTCTAAATTCTTGGTAAATCTTCCTAAGACCATAGGCAGGCGTGCCTTGTTTCCCTCTCATTCGAGGCAATCTAATGGTCCTATATCAATTTTAAATTCTTGGTCAACCTGCCTGTCACTCTAGGCAGGCGTACCTGTACACAAGTACTTATCCAATAAGAGAGTCATACTTGCTCCCACCATTTACCCGTGCCATTTAAACATTTTTGCCTCTCAATTACTTGGACTATCCGTCTTGGCTTTTTTTCTACAATTAGCCATTTCTTGATGCACACTGCTGTAAAATACTTGATACCTGTAGAACCTTAGTCTGTTATGTCCAAAATCATGTAAACACTTTGCTGCTTATGGCTGTGAATATTGTTGCTTTTATTATGATACTGCCAACAGAGTGAAATAATTGCCTAAAAGCTTCATACCATCATTCTTGATTTGTCAAAAGTTTTAAGTGAATATATAAATCCAGTTTGAGTAGCTTTTTACTTTGGTGAGACTCACAATATTTTCAATTATCCTTCTATCCAATAATTTGTTCAATTATCAACTATCCAATAATTTGAGGGTTCCAAAGTGTTTTTTCACTGCAGGGCAATATTTTTCAAAGTAAAAAAGAGTATAAAAGAAGCTAAAATCTTTTAATTTCTTCTGGTAAAGTTTAGCTTTGTTTGCTTTGTAAAGCCCCACATGCTTCACCTTAGATGCATGGAGAAAATTCCTGTTTTTTACTCTGTGGTCTCATCCCATGGCTATGCATGGAGGCTTTTCTAACCTTCTAGACTTATCTACCTTACTTCTTAAAGTCCAACTTTTTTTGCTTAGGCCTGATTGATAAATATGACATTTATGGGAATTGGCGCATATTTTTTTGCTGTTAACTAAAAAAGATGGTTTAGCCAGTTTTTGGACCAGAGCCCAGAGAGTGTGAGTTGAAGTTGAGTTTTATTTTTTATGTTAGAGAGGACTATCTCAGTTTTTACAGCCAAGCCTTCATTACATCAAGCCGTGATTCTGATTTCGACTGTAAAGTTCCGTTCTAGAATGCAAGCTAGAGTTAACCTCTAGCAAGTCGGGATATCAGGGAGTTCCCCTGCTGCAACAAAATCAACTTTTGAACCGAGATAGATTGTTTCTACGCTTACAAATAGTGCTTTATGAAGGGATCGATTGATACATTATCGGTTTTGCCGTACAAAAATATTTTGCATGCTATACACTGTCTAAAAAATTTCTAGGGGTTACCAGTGTTGCAGTACACCTTTTCTAGAATCTGGTTCAAATTTTAAGAAAAGGGAGGAAATTATAAGCAACAATTGGCTTTTATGCCTTGATCATCTTTGCCATGAGGGTGTTAGAACATGGTCGTCTTTTTGGTTAATGGTGTAGAAACTTCTTGGGATTAGTTTACGTCTTATTTAATCAAAATAATTACGACTGCTACTAACATTTCGCTGTAGTACCAAGCCGTCTGAGGCCGACACAGCTGCGTGCGATCCTTCGATACCCTAGTTTATTTAAAACTTTACTTGTTGTCCTCTTCCAAGAAATTTCGATTTCCTATAGACATACCTTACGACCTTTTCCAACTCCATTTGGGGACGACCTATTTTTCGTTTGAACCTAGATGAATAGTTGAAAAGATCGATCTTTAGTAGCCTGTTATCCTTCATTTGCAAAACGTTCCCGATGATCAAAAGAATTGGGAAATAGTTTATATGATACTATAGAAATGTCAGTCTGTTAAAACCACTGTATATAGATATAACACAGTACAATTATTCCCTATCTCAACCATTATACAAGCCCGGACCGAGATGCAAGTGCTTCGGAGAACATTAAACAACTATAAACAGAAGCGACATTCGATTTTGTTCACGGGTAAACAAGTCAGATTTCTCTTGAATGCGAAACTTGGCTTCAACATTGTACACTAGCAAGCTAATGACAGGTTAAATGGGAGGAGCTGTTTGTACACGCCGAGGATGTAGTGCCAAAAATCACTGACCTATCATCTTACTGTTATATTATTTATATACAGTGGTTAAAACTAAGAAACTAGAAACAAATACTGGGTCAAACAATGGAATTGTTTTATATAGAGAATGACTGGTCTTCAGGTCAGCAGATATACAATGCAAACTCAAGGATTGGGAATTTATTGTGTATCATAATATGCGTATCTACTGAGACAATTTAGAGATTCGAAAGCAACATTTGGCTGTTAGACATTGATAATCTTTGCCAGTGAGGAGCATGCAGCCTGTCCTAGTTTTGTGCCTATTATTGGTTTCTGATGTTTATTTTATGCTAAGACAAATGTTTTTCTATTCTTCCTTTGTTTCTGATACTTTTGAAGGTATAAAGAATTGTCATCATGTCGTTACTTAGTCAGCCAGTGCATTGATTTGCTTACAGATTCCAGCTGGCGTTGATTGTCAGAGTCACTTTCCTCCTCTAGCAACTCAAATGCTTGTCTTGCTGCATCCAGAAGTATCCTTTCCGTTTTCGTTGTGGCTGAAATTCTATCTGGCATATGCATATAAAAATGCACAAGAATGACGTACTTTTTCAATTACTCTACCAAAGAGTAGCTATTGCAATATGATTCTAATCCTTGAGTTTAGATTCATAGTGCTCATTAGGCTCTATAAGATGGTACTACAATTTTGAATTTATAATGATCCCAACAATTAAAAAGACTAACGTTCAACTGGCTACGAAGTACCTTATATGTATCTTTAAATCCCCTCCCTTTTTTTTACTAATATTATCTTTGGGTTTAAGGGTTGGTATACCTTTTATTGACTTCCAATTGTTTTAGAGGATGCAATAATTTTGATTCCATGTTTGCCGTGGAGAGGCGTGTCTGTGAAAGAATAGTTTGATAGAGGATGATCAGTTTCAAGAATGATGTCTTAGAAACCTAGCAAATTTCTTTTTTCTTTTATTTTACCTTTTTTTTCGGCTTCTCAGCTGTATTTGGCCTTAATGGGGAAAGTTTTAGAGCGTACTACTGTACTATATCTAGTGCAAAAGTTTGAAATATAGAATTCAGTCGATTCAGTGGTGAATGTAACTACTCTTGTTGTAAGGGTCATGCAGTATTTTTCACTGTGAATGGCATCGTGTGTGCTGCTATACCTCATCACAACCATTCTTCTCAAGTTTATAAATGCAAGGACATGAGCTTTCCAAGCCTAAATTGACAGCAAAGCAATTTAGTCCTTTTTTAAAACCTGTCTAGCTGGCCTGGGTAAGCTGGCTCCTGAGACTGAAATAGTAGGGCTTAAACGTGGTAGATGTAAGAGCATTTTTTTTTTACTATGAGCCTCAAGCGTATTTGGTTTGCAATAGTATCCATGGTTTGGCTTTTGGTAATCATCATCATTCGTCTCTAGATTTTTGTCTTCAGATGTTGCTGTTTTTTGTAAGATATCCTAATTCTTGTTATGCACTTGACAAGACTAGTCGTCCAAGACTAACCCATGACAAGACTTGGATAGGCGTCCTCGCCAAATGGATGGCGCGTTAGACTTGAAATCTTTTATCCGATGGGCGAGGGTTGATTCCTGGTGTCGCCAGCAGTGAGACGAGCTTGTCTCACTGCCAGAACGAGCTTGTCTCACTGCCAGATATCTGTATATATTTAGTGTCATTATGTAAGATTGAATAATAAATAAATGAACCTGAGCCAGTTATCACTGGGGTCAGTGGCGTGACTCTGTAAGCTCAGCCAGAGTTGACCCAGCTCTAATTGGGTATCTAGAGAAATCTGGGGAAAGTAAACAGGAAGGATATGTGAAAACACAGGTTGGCTGGCCCCTATCCTCCCGTTGCACTTCCTGGCTGAAGGGCCTTGAGACGAAAATCAGCACCGACGGCTCGGACTTTAAGAAGTCTAGTGCTGCATCATTTACCTTTTTCTATACACATGATAAAATCCGAAATTCTCCTCTTTTATAAGTTTCTAATTCTCTTTTACTTGCTTCTGTTATGGTAGAAGAGGGGGGGGGTAAATAGGAAGTCGCAAGCCACATGAAAGTGGTTTTTGATTAATAAATCTGCTAAAAAAAACTTCCCTGTTTTAACAGGAAACAACATTTAATAAAATCTGGCAACCCTGATTTTACTTCTTTGGCTGTTTTCTTTCTGAAAAATCATAGTTCATTCTGTTGTGACTCAGTGGTCTAGGGATCTGCTGAGAACAACATCGAAGAAATCTGAACTTTTGTGTTGAACAACTAAAATTTTAGCTCTTTTGGTTGAGATCAGTAAGCTATAGATAGCTTTTTGATTCAGCAAAATTATGAACAATTAAGTAGAATTTTGTAAGACCAGAAAAGTAAGATAGCCTATTAGCAGTGAAAAATGGAATTAATCAGAAGGGTGCTTTTCTTTGCAATCTCCCCTTAAATACTGTTAGAACTGGGACAATTTGTATGACAAATAAGTTGTGTATCTTTAGTGGGGGGGGGAGTGGGGGCAAGCTCCAGTCGTACTTTCAATGGCAATTTTGATGAAGCCAGGCTGCTAAAAAATAAAGGCCTCATTTGCCGCTTTGACGTTTTTTCAGGGTTTTACGCTCTTTTAAATTAATCGAAACGTGGATTTCCTGGATAACTTAATCAGGAGACAATTTCAAATCCATCTGCAGTGCTCTGAGGTTTCCATTTGTCTATTCTTCCAAAATGAAGAAGATGCTATATTATTTTGTGTGCTACGGAATGATAAAATAGCTAGGGAACACTTTGAAAACACCTCTTCTAAAAACGTGCACGGCAATCCTTCTAAATTGGCTTATAAATAAGTGTATGATTTGACGACCGAATGTAAAACGAGGCACTCCTGTATCCCAAATAGCTCTTCCTTTTCTTTTATATTTCGATGTATCTCCTGTATTTTAATACTTCTTATAATCCTGTTAATTCCGGTCTTTATCAACAGAGCCAAGTAGGTCACGAAAGGAATAGCAACTTGAAACTCAACTCAACTTACTAATTATTACTGACAGACTAAAAATTATATAACTGAATGAAGAAATGAGTTAGTTCCTAAGTTTGATTAACTAAAAAAAAGTTTTTTTTAACTGAAAGTAAGGAGCGACATTAAAACTTAAGACGAACAGAAAGTATTCCGTATAAAAAAGGGTCTTTCCCCTCCTCAACGCCTCGCTCTTTACGCCAAAGTTTGACTCTGTCTCACAACTTTATTTTTTTAAACAAAAAAAACTTTAGCGTAAAGAGCGAGGCGTTGACTAGAGGGCGAACCCCCTCATATACGTAATAATTTCTGTTCGTTTTAAGTTTTAATGTTGCTTCTTACTTTCAGTTCTTACTTAACTGAAAGTAAGGAACGACATTAAAACTTAAAACGAACAGAAATTATTCCGTATAAAAAAGGGTCTTTCCCCTCCTCAACGCCTCGCTCTTTACGCCAAAGTTTGACTCTGTCTCACAACTTTATTTTTTTAAACAAAAAAAACTTTAGCGTAAAGAGCGAGGCATTGACTATGGGGTGACCCCCCTCATATACGTAATCATTTCTTTTCGTTTTAAACTTTAGTGGTGCTCTTTACTTACAGTTGAAAAAAACTTGTTTTTTATTTAGTTTCTGATCGTTTTTCAAATAATACCAGAAAGTCTGGTGCCCCCTTTATAGAACTTTCCCTTCCCTCACGGAAACATTCTTCATGGACAGATCATCCCCCGTAACCCTACTCTAACCCCGACCCCAAACTAGAAAAAAAATCCTCCTGAAAACGCCTGTATGCTTGCCAATAACCAACACTATATGTAAACAATGGGCAAAGTTTATAACTTGCAGCCCTTCCCCCGGGAACAGTGGGGGATTAAGTCATCCTCAAAGAAATATTAGTTAGATTTTCGACTATGCTGAACAAAATGGCTAACTCAAAATTTCGATTGGGTGACTTCGGGAAAAAATGAGCATGGGAGGGGGCCAAGTTGCCCTCAAATTTTTTGGTCACTTAAAAAGTGCACTAGAACGTTTAATTTCCATTTAAATAAGCCCTCTCACGATATTCTAGGGCCACTGGGTCAATACGATTACCCCTGGGAAAAAGAAAAAAAAAACAAATAAGCACGTATCCGTAATCTTTCTTCTGGCAAAAAAATGGAAAATTCCACATTTTTGTAGATAGGTGCTTGAAACCTCTACAGTAGGGTTCTCTGATACGCTTAATATGATGGCGTGATTTTCATTAAGGTTCTATAACTTTTAGGGGTTCTTTTCCCATTTTTTTCGAAAATAATCCAAATTGTCTCAGGCCCGTGGCCTTTGATGGGTATGACTAAACTTGACGAAACTTATATATTTGAAATCGCAATTAAAATCTGATTCTTTTGTTGTATCTATTGGTATCAAAATTCCGTTTTTTAGACTTTCGGCCACCATTGTGCCGGGTCGCTCCTTACTTACAGTTCGTTACCACGAACTGTTTGATGACTCTGACCTGATTTGAAATCAAGAAGTAGTGACTTTTTGATATTTTGATTGGACTATAAATTCAAGCCAAGGCCCAAGCTTAAATATGTCAATCATAACTTGACAAAAATCAATATCTGCCGTTATTGAAAGACGAAATAAATTGAAAAATTCCCTTGATCCCTTGAAAAAAAAATCCCTTGAAAAAAAAAAAAAAGTTGTTTATCTGTTGGTTGTGTTGATTTTCGTTGTATTAATTGTGTTGTATTAGTTGTATTAATGGATTCCAGGTGCTCTTTTTCGAAAGAAGAAGGTCCAAAACATGATTTTTATCTGTTAGTTTTTTAGATTGTAATTTATCAGTTGTATAATGCCTAATTTAAGCGTAATTTATATGCTCTGTGCAAAATGTAATAGATCTGTTTGTTTTAGTTGATTCTCTGGATGAACATCTTTTTTTGCTGGTGTGGATATTGTGTTATTTTCTATGCTGTGTTTCTGTGTTATTTTTGGTTTTATTTATGTTATATTTTGTTATGCTTTTCTGTTTCCTTTTTCCTCTTTTGTTTAATTCATTTATTATTACTCCGTTTGCAATTTGCCAAAAACGGGAAATAAATTTATTAAAATTTATTTATTCATTCAATTCTGAAGCATGTTAAAGTAATCCGGATAGTCCGATCTGAATTTAGTAATTATATTTTCATGAAGCTAAAAATTTAGCTAAGTTTCCTCTAAAACCTCTTCTTTTCTACAAGTTGGTATAAAAATATGCTAGCCGTCTCAGTATTTTTTTATTTTATCTTACTCCCCACGTTTTTGCCATTGTAAGTTTCTAGGGGATCACGTAAGATCAACAAATGCAATGAACGTTAAAAGAGTCAAACACTTAAATATGCTAAAATATTCTTACAATTGAAACTGAGAAGCACCTTTCAAAAGCTGTTTTATCACTCAAGCCTAACATCTTCAAAATGCAGCATACTTGGACTGTGGGCTTTCTTTTGAAGTAATCTGTTATTAAAGACAAAGTTTTAGAAAAAGAACAAAGTTAGTTTGTCTGTGGGCTATTGCGGGAATCAACACGCAATTTCCTGAAGATGAAGCTGATGAAAAAAATCTTGAAGTTGTTGATTCTCAAAAGAAACAGCTGACTTGGTCTTTCTTGGAAGCTTTCAGAGTTTTCAAAGAAGTAGCAGACTTGCGTCAATCAGCAGAATTTAGTTTTCTTTCAGAACTTGAGGATTCAGTTCAAAATGATAATGTGGAGGTAACTGAAAGCCCCCGTCTTATCTTACCTCCTTTACAAGAAGACAATATACTGGTTATTTTTCCTGCAATATGTACCCAGCTTGGATCTGCTTCTGACCCTTATAATCAGGACTCAAGAACTGGCAGTAATGAAGGTATGTTTCTAACTATTCAAGTGTTTTTCTTAGATATTTGATCTTTGCAGTGAGCCATATCGTGACTTGTATGAATTACGGTGTATATTCTTAGATCAAGTATTATTAAATTTCTCCATTGAAATTTGAATACTTTGTAAGATAACACTGAGCTACACATGACGTTTGATAAAAAAAGAAGAAAAAATGACAGTTGTTAAGAAATCTTATAAATGGAGGTGGTTTTCGGCCAGTTGAAGAAACAGCTAAGAAAGCAGAGAAATTTTAGCAAAAATTTCCGGCAAGCCGTCCTCAGCCGTCCACACAAAAAAAAAACCAGCTGCAATTAAACACTAACGCTTTAAAGTGAACTCTATGGAGACATAGCCAGAACTAAAATTAAAAAAAGACAAAAAAAAAGTTTTTACCATTTACTGTGGAAGCTAAAGTTGCCTCGTCAAAATTAACTTAGCGATCTGGATGTTCAAAAGTGTTTTTTAGACTTTTTGCTTTTAGACTTTAAAGATTTATTTGGAGAAAATTTTGTGTTCGTGTAGTCTTTCTCCCAGCCGTTGGTTAGTTTTGCCAATGTAAAAGTTCGTTCAGGTCTCTGTAAATGCCACTGCCAAGTATAGGATCACTTTTATCTTCCCCAGAATTAAAAAACTGCTTACATCTTTAGTTCGTTTTTTAGGGAGACGGAAAGATTATCTATCTTTAGAAATTTTCAAGCTTGTCACCAAGTTTAGAGGTAGACAATGCGGTAAAACTGAAGTTTTTATTTTCACTTGCAGATTAGAACAAAGCACAGGGGCATAAGCTTCCCCCCACAGAAAAAATACCTCCTGAAAACGTCTGTAGGCTATACTTCCCAAAAACCAATACCATTGAAAATAATGGACAAAGTTCGTAACTTGCAGCCCTTCCTCCAGGGACTGTGGGATTAAAGTCATCCTCAAAGACATAATTATTAGATTTTTGACTATGCTGAACAAAATGGCTATCTCAAAATTTTTATCGGTTGACTTTGGGAAGTGAATGAACGTGGGAGGGGGCCTAGTTGCCCTCCAAATTTTTGGGTCACTTAGAAAGGACACTAGAACTTTTAATTTCGATTCAAATGAGCCCTCTCGCGATATTCTAGGACCACTGGATTGATACGACCTTTTTTAATCTTTTATTTATAAATTCATTTATTTTTTAATGGAATAACGATTATAGAATAAAATATTTTCACTTTAATTTAGTTCAGACATTACTTGATTGTGTTAATAGATTTTAAGAACTTGATCGACTAAAGAGAATACCGTGCTTCTTTTCAGAAGAAGGGGGATTCGCCAAGAAATGCAAATAACGATCCGAGACGGAAAGATTGTCTATCTTTAAATATTTTAAAGCTTATCACCAAGTTTAGAGATAGACAATATCGTAAAATCGTAAATTTTTTATTTTCGCCTACAGATTTTGACCTAAGAATGGGAGGTATGCCCATTATTTCCTTGTTTTACCTTTTTAAATCTTTTATTTATGATTTAATTTATAAAGTTCATCGAATAACCATTATAGAATAGAATTTCTGCACTATAATTTAGTTCAGAGACTACTTGGTTGTGTTAGCAGACTTTAAGGATTCGATCGACTAAAGAGATAACCGTGGTTCGTGATCGTGAACCGTGAACTCGTGGTTCGTGAACCGTGATCGAATAAAGAGATAACCGACTAAAGAGATAATCACCCTTCAGACGAAGGGTGATTTGCCTAAAATGCGAATAACGATTATTGTTGGTGGGCTCTGTAGCTAGAAAATTCAAGATTAATAATATTTTTCATAATTAGAACATCCAAGAAAGGAAACTTCCCCGAATCGTCAACTTGGAACGTTAATTGAAGATTGAATCAAAAAGCGCCCAAAAATTGTTCAGACAATCCCTTTTTGGTCCAGAACGGACAGAGTATCATCCACAAAGGAATCAGGATGTATTTCAAGGTAAAACTGTCTAAGGTAGATTTTTTAATTGAATCCATGAAGAAACTTGCCAAATAGGGAGATTAAACGGATCCTATCTGTAAACTCATAATTGGAAAACTGATCTATCCCTGAAACTGCAGTACGAAGAATATTTGTTTCAGAGGTGAGCATGGGTCAATATAGTTTCAGTTTTAAAGTCTTATAATCTGACCAATCAGAGAAAGTTCTATTATTTTTTTTGCTAGACTTGTCCACATTCATTGACGTTGCAGGAGATGCACATACACACTGTGTCTAAACTGGCTAAAATAGTTTTTCTGGTTATACTTTGATTTTTGAACTTTTCAAGAAGGTGGACTTATTTTTATGTAATATTTATGTGTCTCTTAAAGGGGCTGAAAAAATTGTAAGAATAACTTTCCTTGTTTTGTAGCTGGGGTTGTAAAAATTTAAAGCAGAGCAACCTTTGGGTTATGCTTTTCTGTACTACTGAGAGGCAATTAGGTTGTTATCTTTTAAAGTTTTCAGTTCCTTTTTCAATTAATGCGTGTTTTCACCTTTGGGGTCAGTTTTATTTCTTTGTAGGTGGTTTTATCGAAAGGGCAAATTTTTTTTTTCATTATCTATTGTGTCCTTAATAACAGCTATGTTTTCTTTGTCCGCTTTTGTGACCATTGTACTTTTCTTTTCGAACTTCAGTTTCTCCTATTGATTGAATTATCCTATTGATTGAATTATCAGTTTATCCTATTGATTTCTCCTATTGATTTCAGTTTCTCCTATTGATCGAATTAAAATATACAAAAAAGGCTTAAAAGCGAAGACACTCCTTGCGATTTCATCTGTTAGTAGATTTTGGTTTTCAACATCCCTATTGGAGCCAAAAATAGCTTACTCCGCACTAATAATCATTTCTGAGACATTTACACGCGGCTGGGACATGCAAAATGTGTTCCTTTTAACAAAATATTAGCTCCTAGGATGTAAAAATGTTTGATGGTAGATTTTCAAGGGCGGACCAGGACAAAATCTAGGAACATATTTTCTTGATTTTAGACTTTTTTTAATACTAATTCAGAATAAAAAATCTGAAATTTCTCTTTGTTTATTGGAAATCGCGTCTAAAAGACTTCTGTGAAATATTAAGAATTTAGTTACAATCCAAACTGGATAAACTGATGAAGAAAGCACATCAAATCAGAGAGTTTATTACTAAGGATATATCTTTTGTATCTATGCTCTTTTAAAATATGTGTTAAAGTTTTAGAATGTATTTTCTGGATAAGAAGGTTTAAGAGTGCGTGCCTAAGTGTAGATGAATCGCAAAGCAAAGACACAATTCGCTCCCTTTTGCAATCTTATAGAAAATAACATAGACAAATGAGATTTACTAAGATGCAAATAAGACTTCAGATAAGACTCTAAAGCATAACACTTCAGACATGACTGCTATGTCTGAAATGACCCTTGTTCCCCTCTACATCAGTTGCCCTTGTACTTTAGGTCCAGGAACAAATTTTACTTCAAATTATGAGTCTTAATGAGTCCTTTTATCTCGCTTCTTGAAAGTTTTCACACGTTTTTTTTCTGTTTTGGACACTGTTTCCTTGAAGAATCCATTCTGGTCCTGATTTTGTAATGATGTTTTGTCCGTTTGGGACCATTGGTGTGATTCCCTGAACGGATTTTGTACACTCAGAAATACTTCTGATTTGGATCTTTTATTCATGATAGAGTTGAAGTGTTCAGGGACCTTTCTTTCTTGGATGTTTGTATTCTAAAAAAGGTGCTCCTAATCTTAAATGTTCTATCTATTGAAAACCCACCCACCATCATAATTTTTTTGCATTTCTTATCAAAGCATCATTCTTCTGAAAAAAGAGACATGGTTATATCTTTAGTCGATCGGGTTCTACAAATCTGTTCAGACAGACATGTAGGCTCCGGATTCAATTACATTAAAAATAGTTTACTCTGTAGTGGCTACCCCATTAAACTTTATAAGAATAATATACATCGGAGTTTAAAAACGGTAGAATAAGGAAATAGTAAAGCCGTCTTGAATTCTTTAGTAAAACCTAAAAGTGAAAATAATTTTTTTTTGTTTTTTGTCATATATGACTAGACTCAGTGATGAACTTGGAAAAAGTTTAAAGAAACTTAATATTTCTGTCTCCTTAAAAAATTAACTTAAGGTCGAACATCTTTTCAATTCTGAGAATGACAAAAACTGATCCTATACTTGGTAATGGTGTTCGCAGATTCATGTCCACTTGTGGGAAGTTGTATACTGGCAGAACCCATCAGTATTTTAGAAAAAAACTGAAGGGGCACATACTTTCTCTAAATAAATCTCTAATGCCTAAAATAAAAAATGATGAATTTGACATTGCTTTGGCCCTTCACGCTCCTTTTTAGCGTTTACTCTGTCTTGTTAGAGGTCACTTCAAAAGGTTAGTGTTTTTTCGTCTTTATGTTGTGCACTGAGGATGGCTTGGCGGAGGTTCTTGCCGAAAAATGTGATTCTGCTTTTTGCTTCACTTTTCTTCCACTTAATGATAGTCTCCCTCGTTTTTTTTTTTTTTGTAAAACACTCTCGATATTTTTTCAAAGCCTACGTAATGCATTTCTATCTTTTTCCTTTTAGTTTTTTTTTTTATATAAATAGAATGTTTAATTATGTAAAAAAAAAACTCTTGTTATTTGGCTCTTCACCTCATTAGTTTACCATATCAACTGCTTAGACACTCTTGATTCTAGCAAACTGCTGATTATTCCCTTTTTAAATGTTTTGTCAAAAATGCTCTTCTTCCACTATGCATTATGTGCCTCTAAAGTAATCGAAAAGATTTATCTGCGATATCTCTGGAAAGGTTAATGAAATTAAGTTGAAACTTTCAGGGTATGTGGAGGAGGTTAGTTAATTAATATTTGTTTTTGCTGAAGTCTGTAACATGATAGTGGTTAAAATTCCTTCAGTACTATAAAACGCCAAAGACTATGCAGATTTAAACCCATTATATTACTCATAATTTAAAAAAAAAAAGAAAAATCACCGTCATAAGCAAGATTACTGGAAAGAACCAATGAATGTGCATTGACAGTTTAATATAACTGATACTCATTTCTGAAAAACTTAATAATCTGGATTTATTTCAGGTATAAAAGAGAAAGTATTTAAGATGTATTTTATTTTTGATAAGGTACAAGCTATGTTCTAGTCATTGGATACCTCAGGGGTCGTTAACTCTGCCCTTTTTTTATCTTGGTTTCTAACCGTTTTGAGTTTGACTTAATTTTTTTGTAATTTCTGTTTTAACTTCATAAAAAAAAATTCAGTCATTGATAGTGATTTTTGGTAGTTTTACGCTTGAGAAATTATTTAACTTTAATTCTGCCGATCTTTGGTATAATATAGCTTTTAACTTTTCTTTACAGAACTTCTTTTGTTATTTTTTGTTTTTTAAGGTTAATCTTTTTCCGTTTTTAATGGACATAGTTTTATTTCTTGGTTAAGAGAGTTTTATTTCTTGTTTTTAAATGTTTTTTTATCTTTACTTTGTTTTGTCGAGCTTTTCCTGTCTCAGAAAATGTCATTTTCTTCGTTTTAAAATTGAATGCGAATAAAAACAAAATCATAATATTCAAATTTTAAATAATTCTTCAGAGATGTACATCTCCTTCAATGGATTAAAAAAGTTTTCCCTCGATAGAAGTTTTTAAGAAAAATTAAGAACTACATTAAACCAAAGACTAGCAGGAATAAATTCAAAGAATAATTCAATCGTAGAACGAGTATAAATCGCTGTTTGTAAAAAAAAAATCAAACCAAAATAAAGAGAAATTACAATAAGTTATCAAGTAAAGCTGAAAGTGAAAGAATATACTTCAAACAGGAATAGAGTTAACGCACTATATGCTGTCTAAAGACCAAAACGTCATTAACCTGAGTCAATCATCTTTTCCCCTCGGATCACCCTTCTTACAGATCATCCACTGGTCATCTCGACCTCCGATCGTTTGCTTGTCCGACGCTCAGGTGTAAAGTGAAAGCCAAAAGGCTTGTTTTCAGTTAGGTTTTATTAAAGATTTTGAGGAAAATAAAAGTGAGTCTGTATTTGTGATTCATTGTGTTCTTTTTATTTATGTTTACCCAGGGTGATAAAGACTATAGGCTACACTTGGAACAATTCGTGAGACTTGAATTTTTATATTCAGATTTGATACTTTTCGGCAGGATACTCAACACGAAGAGTCGAAAAATATCGAAACTTGGGAACGCTCACTCTTAGTAGACCCTTACTTAGGTCGCTTTTATTATTATTATAATTTTTTTTTGTAAGTTCTTTTATCACACGCATTTGTTGAATTTGTGATCAATTTTTTGACCACTTCTGTATTAAATTTTATCAGTATATGCACTTCCGATGACAGTGCAATAACACAACGTTAAAATTTCCCCGTCTTGTAAACCTCCTCCTGATTTCTGATAAAACCTACTCAGACACAATATAATAGAACTCGCGAATAACGTCACATACTTTAGATTACAATCATAAATGACGCCATGCTAAAGCTTCAAAGAATAACTAATGTTGAATTTAGTTTTATATTGTCAACATTTGTCATGGCCTTGTGTACCATAATAAAAGGATGCATAAACTCAGGTAACTTCGGTATCTTATAGAGAGTTTACCATGGTGGAGACATCAACACAAAAATAATGTGACGGTTCAACTGACGTAGTTAACCAAGAGTTTTGCACCGTAATCTTTGGACTGATAACGAACGAAATGCTTTTTTTCTGTGGAAAAAGTCTGATAAACGTTATAGAGCTCGCTTTGCATGGCAATGCAATCGGAAGGCTAAAAAGTCGAGTTAAGACGCTGCAGTCTCTTTAATTAACTCGTTTCTATTCAGTGTCTTGACCATCTGCATGGTTGTTAACTCTCATCTGTAACAATATCAACTGGAATAATACAAGAGAAGAGCTGCTTATTGCGGATAAAACACCTAATGCAGACCGAAATAACTCGTTAACCAGTTTGACACAGTAATTAGCTCGTTAATTCGCTATATCAAAGCGTTGTATTAACTATTAGGAGAAATTCCATGATTTTCTCGATGGTTTTAACCTACAAGTGTTTGCTTATAACTTAGATAATAGAAATTATCATTTGCATAGCAGGCTAACCTAATGGAGGCTTGATATCTAGCTTTTCCAACAGTGGAGCCATTGAGGGTTGCTGAGTGGTCCAAGATTGGCATTAAGTAGCTTGGTGTCAATGAAAGTGATCAGGCATGGATTTCAAGCGTCGGTGCTTGAAAAAGGCTGAGGAAGATATTTTAAATGTTTGATAGAGGAATCTGATGCACCTATTTAACTGGCTGTATATCAAACAATAAGCTGCACCATTTATGTAGCTAAATTCCAATCCTCTTCCTAGGTACATAATTAAATGAGGTTAAGATTCTTAAGCCTTTATTATAAATGAAGGTTTGCAAGATTGTAAAAAGTTGAATTTCAGACACAAACAGAAATTCAGAAGCTAGAGGAAAGGAAATTCAGATTATTTGAAAGTTTTGCTATACATGCTAAAGGATCTTGGGCTTGTATGTCCAGGCACACGAGAATATACCATGGTAGAGGATATAGAAGAACTAAAGTACTGGTTTCATTCACACATACAGAAAATATTGATGGAACTATTTAGATTCCACCCCCCCCCTCAATCGAAGATTATATCTATGACTGCGCTTCAGTGTTGCCTGCAGTAAAGAGCCATAAGCCTTCAATGTATTAATTTATTTTTAGGGTCACTTTTGTATGGAAGTGTTGTCGTAGAAACGTCTTAGGGGGTACATTTGATTGCAAATTGAAAGTTATAGTGTTTTTTTTTTCAGAGTCGAAAATGATCTGAGCTCAACCAGTCCCCCTTTACCGCCTTTTTTTAATTCCCTCCCCGAAAAACATTCGATCAAAATTTAGAGATGGCCATTTCGTTCAAGATAGTCTAAAGGTGAAATGTATCCAGAGATGACATAACCCCCGACAGCCCCTGAGGCTCATAATCAGTAGATAAATTTTAATATTTTTTTATTTCCAGATAGCCATATCTCACCGTTGTTTAAGAATGGTAGGTCTAAACAAGAAAATGAAATGCAACATGTGCCGGGTTTTGAAAGTGTATTTTTAAAGCAAGAAATAGACTCTGATTGTGAACCTGAGAGGCCAAGTGATACCCAGTTGTATGTCGAATGTGATTCTGCAGAGCAGGAGGAGACAGAGTTGAAGCAAGAGCCAAGAGTGTTCAATAGCACTCTGCTCAAAATATTGCCTTCTGAAAAACAGTATAAGTGCACGGTGTGTTGTAAAAAATTTTCAAGTAGTTTTCATTTGTCTAGACATATGAAGATTCATACTGGGGAAAAACCATATGAGTGCAATATATGTAAGAAGGCTTTTGTCCAAAAATCAAGTTTATCTGTTCATGAAAGAACTCATACAGGTGAAAGACCATACGTTTGTGATGTGTGTACAAAATCATTTTCTGTAGCCTCCCACTTATCTGTTCATCGGAGAATTCACACAGGGGAAAAGCCTTACGAGTGTGATATTTGTATAAAGGCATTTTCTGCTGTTTCCCATTTAGCTATTCATCGAAGAACTCACACAGGGGAAAGACCTTTCGAGTGTGATATATGTAAGAAAACATTTACGACACGTTGCAATTTATCAGCTCATAAAAGAATTCATTCGGGCGAAAAACTTTACGTGTGTGATTTATGTAAGAAAGCTTTTTCTAGACGTTGTAATTTGAATGTTCATCAGAAGAATTCATGTCCGGGCATTTACGGCATTCTAATTTGATAATACGTTGCCACATTTGTTTTTTGTTTCTTTGATTTTACCAAATTAATTTGGTATTGTGTTTATGTTCATTATATTTTTGAGTTGGTTGAATTAAATTTTTTATATTTGAAGTGACAATAACTCTAACTTGTCTTATCCAAAGCTATTGTTTTCTTAAATTTTCAAATGACTTTTAGATTAGTTTTAAATAAAATATACCCTTATAAAAAAAGAAAAAAAAATTAAATTCTATTCTCAATACATCTGCTACTAGAAACTCTTGCGTTACCAATCCACCTGAGACCAACTGCTCCTCTTTTGTCATGATCTAATTAGAGTTTCTGTAGCGTAGTTAATAATTTCTTATAGCATTTCCAACATTATTTACGAAATATAGATCTTTGACATGTAGACATGATGCATCTCTTCCTCAAGGTCTTTTTGGGATCATTTACAGAACGCTTATGAATTATACAATGTTTTTGACTGAAAATCTATCAGATAAATTAAATTACTGAAAATGATAAAATATTTTATAAAAGGAGATCTGAAGAATGAAGCTCCTATAATGAGCTACAATTCTCGAGCACTCCCGCCACGTCACAGTCAATGCAGTAGCTTCAACTTGGGAAAGATCAACGTTTACTCTATGTATTACTCTTTTCTTCCATCTACATTTAATCAAAGGGAAGGTCTTAGAAAACTCAAGGAAGACTCATTTGATTTGAAACAAAAAATTTCAGTATCCTGATAAGAGTATAAAGTGATGAGAGGACAGCTGGTCCATAGTACCCACTTATTCCCATAAATACCCCCTTAGGCCCTCCATCAGGAGGTTTCCCTGCCCCCCTATCTATTCATTTGTTTGGAAATTGATAGTGCTAGTGCCGTTTTAAGAGTTAAGAGCTTAAATTCATTTGTAGAATGTATTTGGAACTTCGATGCATTACGCAGGTATATACATTATTTGTTTAGAATACATTTGAGTATGTTGCACCCTACTTAAAAAAAAAAAAAAATGTTGAAAGGTCTAACATATTTTCAATCTCAATGCAAAAGCCATATTACAGTAAGCTCCATAGGTTTCAAAAAGTAGATTAGCCATTACTCATTGCAAAAACGAGCTAAGGTCGTACTCAGAGCTAAATCCTTACTCAGTGCAAAACAGAACATAGCAGAATCAGGACATAACAAACAAGCTATGTCCTGACTTATTTTAAAAATAGCTAAGCCGTGCATTGTAAGACAAAAACAAACATAGATAGAACAAATGAACTTTCAAATGGGTATGAATCCATTTATTTAGACAGTGAAAAAACAGGTACAAAAGTCCAGATATTTCGACCACATATACAGCAACCGTCTTCAGTAGAAATATTAAAATAATGAAATTCAAACTAGCATATTTATATAAAACAAAATAAATAACTTTTCGGGCCATTCACAAAATAATGAACTTCCGGATTATACCGTATCACTAGATTATTTTCAGAGAGAGCTCTCAGAGATGAACTCCATTTTAATCAAAGCGGTAGAAGTTCTTTTTAGGTCGAAAGAAGTGTTGTCTTTATTCGATGGGATGACAGTCGTTAGAGAATCTGCTAATAAATGCTCTGAATTTTGTATGCTTCCTCTGTTAAATTTGTGAAGGATAAGCGTACAATTTATCCTTTTAATAATAGTGAAAGTTCTTTACAGTTAAACCGATGACATAATTGAAAGTATTATTGAAATGATCAATGACGTAATTTCAGCCTTCAAAGCTGAAATTGTTAATATTGGGGGTAAGGTTGGTGATTTGACAAACAGGAAAAGTACTGAAAGCCAACCTTGAACTGATCCAAACTTTTTGAAGAAATTCGATTTAAGCCATTCAAATGAAAATGGAAAGGTTTGCTTGTAAAGTATAAAAGTATGTTTTCAGACTGTGCATGTGATATAGATCGGAATAGTTTGATGGCGTTTACACTACTACTAACTACTCCTAACAACTCATCGCAGCACCAAGCCGCCTGAGGCCAACAAAGCTACGCACGCTCCTCCTCCACCCCAATCGATTCAAAGCCTCCCTTTTTACACCCGCCCACGAAGTTCCCATTTCCTTTAAATCTTTCTTTATGACGCCCTCCCACCCCAGACGGGGCGAACTGCTTTCCGTTTAGCCCTAGATGGTTGTCCAAAAAGAACAATCTTCGTCAATCTGTCATCCTTCATCCGCGCAGCTTGCCCTAACCACCTCAATCTTTCTTTCATTATAGTCCTCGAAAGTGGTATTGAACCACATTTTTCGTATAGCCTATTGTTTGAAATACGGTCAGTCAGCCGGGTACCCAGAACAATCCTTAAGCAATTTCTCTGGAAAACATCTAGCAAATCTTCATCCGCTTTTTGGAGCGTCCATGTTTCAGAGCCAAATTTGACCACTGTCATCACTTTAGCTTCTAAGATTCTAATCTTGGTTTTCAGACTTATCTTCCTTTTCTTCCAGACTTTTTTTAACTTTGAAAAAACACCCTGAGCCTTCGCTATTCTATTTTTAACATCTTCACTGCTCCCACCATCTTTACTAATAATACTACCAATGTAAGTGAAGCTGCCCACCTGATCAATCTTTTCATTACCCAACGTCACCTTTTCATCTTCACTTATTCCTAGCCTTAGTGACTTAGTCTTCCTAACATTAATTTTCAAACCAATACTAGCACCCTGAACTCGCAAAACCTCTAAAACTTCATTCATTTTGCTCACACTATCACCTAGGATGCTTAAATCATCAGCATAATCCCAGTCCAGGAGACTTTTTCCTCCCCATTTGATTCCGTGGTCTCCCATTGCCTTTCCTGTGCTCCTTAAAACAAAGTCCATCAAAATAATCCATATAAGGGGGGATACAACACAGCCCTGCTTAACTCCTGATTTAATACAAAACCAGCTGCTAACCTCATTTCCTACCTTAACCGCAGCAGTGTTATTCTCGTGCATAGCAATAATAACTTAAATGTATTTATCTGGTATGCCATAAAGGATAAAACCTTTACTAAAGCTTCTCTTTCAATAGAATCGAACGCTTGCTCATAATCTATAAAACTGAAGACCAAAGGTGTTTGAAAACTTAGGCACTTCTCAATTATTAACCTAAGAGTGAAAATTTGGTCAACACATCCTCTACCTTTTCTAAAACCGCACTGCTCTTCTCTTAAAACTTTGTCTACGGCATCTCTCAGTCTAAAAAGTATCATATTACTAAGCAATTTGCTACCTACAGAGACCAGACTAATGCCTCGATAATTACCACACTCACTTTTATCACCTTTCTTATAAAGTGGCTTAATTAAGGTTTTCCTAAAATCGTTAGGCACTTCCCCTTATTCAAAAATTATATTCATAATCTTCAATAACTTATTTCTAACCTCAGAACCACCATATTTAAGAAACTCATTTACACCCTATCAGCACCTGGAGCCTTATTATTCTTTAATCCTTTTAGTTCTGTTGCTAATTCCTCCTCACAAAACAAATCTTCCTTCACATCCAAGGTATCACAAATTTTTTCATTTTCCTCTATATTTTTTCCTGCAACTCTATCTCGGTTAAGCAAGTTCTCAAAATGTTCGGCCCATCTCGCTTTAACTTTTTCCTCATCGCTAATTGCCACCCCATTCCTATCTTTAAGTGGGAAAAGTCCGGATTGACTACTACCTCTCAATTTGTTAACGTGCCAGTACAATATTTTACTATTATGCCGTCTAGCTGCATCTTCTAAATCCTCGGCAATTTTATCTATGGCCTCCACTTCACACCGCCTTAGTTCATATTTCAATGCTTTCTCTTACATTTCTTTACATTTCTTTTGTTTTCATGCGATCTATCACTCTGATAATTCTTGTACAAGTCCTTTCTCCTTTCTGTTAAACATAAAGCTTTTTCACTAATATTCTTAGCTGCAGTTCTAGCTTTCTTCCCTAATACACCTTCCGCAACTTGACAAATTATTTTTCTAAAATTATTCCAACCATCTTCCACATTATCAAATTTTAAACTCTCAAGTTTAGTATTCAACCGTTCCTGGAAAGTTTCTCTCAAATTCTCATCGTGGAGTCTACTAACATCATAACTTCCCGGGAGGTAATTACCCTTCCGATATTTCAGCTTTAACTTAACCCTAGACACTACTAGATGGTGATTTTTACTTTTAACATTAATAACAACACTCCTATATACCCTAGTATATTGTATTAATCCTGACAGTCTTCAGTTTACAATAACATAATCAATAAGGTTGGCTTTCTTTTCATTGCGTGAATACCTTGTTAACTTATGAGCCACTTTATGACCAAACACCGTATTGGTTATAACTAGATTGTTATACCTACAAAATTGCAAAAGTCTGTATCCATTACTGTTTTCTTTTCCTACACCAAATTTACCTAAGCTGGGATACCATCTATCCTTATTTCTACCAACCTGGGTGTTAAAATCTCCCAGTAATAACATCATATTTCTACCTGGGACCTTGTCTTTTTGGTCCTGTAACTGTAAGTAAAATTCATCTGAGTCACTAGTATCTCCGTCAGTCGGTTCTACAGGGGCATATTCTACTATAACTGATACCCTGAACTTTTTAGTCATAAAAATGAGCAATTAGTATTCTATTATTAATACCTTCCCAGCCTAAACAAGACTTAGCAGCTTCCTTATTCATCATGAGCCCTACTCCCTGTCTATGTACCCCATCCTTCCTGCCTGAGTAAACAAATTCTATATCTCCTAATTTTAGGTTTCCTACCCCTGGGATATGAGTATCTAAAACACCTAAAAATTCCAGTTCGAAGCGCCTGATTTCCTCAGTAAAAATGTCGAAACGATAGTCATTTTTTAATGTCGTAACATTCCAAGTTCCAATTTTCATGTTCTTTAAATCATTGAAATTTTTTTCGCCTCAGGAAAAGCAATGATCCCGGATACCAATGCAGGACGGGGGTCACATATCTTCTCAAGTCTACACCGAAGTGCTTAAGCCGGCTTAGAACCGGACAGCAAGAAGTCCCTGGGACCTCCATCAAAAGAGGCTTTGTGCAATCCTGGGCCAATCTTGGTCACAACATGGTTTTCAGCACTTGGCGATGCTCTTCTATCAACAAGAGTTGAAATCCTACACAAACAATCTCAAGCCTATTACCTCCGACTTATTATATATTCATGCCTACAAATATTATGCTATTACGGGGAGGCAGCCCATAATAGATAAATCAGCTAGGAAGAGGTTTTTCAGCCCAAGGACGCCCATCAAAACATACCAATCCCAGAAGAATTGTCCATTAGTCAGAATCCCGTGCGAATGCTGTGTCGTTTACTAGGCTATAATTTCCTCGAGGGGCGCCACTCCTAAAGTGGGAATAGAGTTGAACGCAAGGTCCCCAGTCTTGCAGGTACCCCGAACAGGTCGAGGCAGCCCTTTGCAGAGGCCGTTGTCCATAGATCTGGATCTTACGCCCTGCCACAGTCGTCCTCCTATAGAGGATCCTCCCGCGATGGTGTTCTGCATCACCATGCAATTTAACCCATTGCTGGGAGAAGGTTTGCAACTCATGGGACTTGTGGACAAACCAGTGGGCACTTTTGAGTGTACATTTAAGGGGCCTTCTTCCTACTCCGCCTGTATTTATGACCCCGGGCGAGGGTGCCCCAGATTCTATTATGGACCCCCAGGGTCAAGGTCCCCCCTTGGTTCGTGCCTCCTATGGAGGTACCCTACATATCTGTAGAGCGTTCCCCTATCGCCACCTGGGGACACGCTGAATGGCCTGGGGGAGGCCAGATAAACGGATCACTTTTGTTTTGCAAAGGCCATAGCTCAGTGACATATTTAACCTACTACTACTGCCTAAGCTAACACTACTTTTTGGGCGAATCAGAAGTAAAGATATTAGAAAGGGGGTGTTTTACCCCCCCCCCCCAAAGCTTTGACCAACCACCCATATAACACAAGCACAGCCACGTGAAAGCACAGAGCTTTATTAATAATTGTCAGGGGACCCTGAAAAATAATAAAGAAGTTTGCTTAAATGTGTAAATTTCGTACCTGATCCTAGCAATATCCTTTGCAAATATCGGTTAAAACGTGCAAATTTCGATATTTAACCGTAGCAATACGGTTTTGAAACCACAACGCTCTTCCCCTCAGAAAAATCCCTACAAATTTGAATATTTTAACCTAAAAATCAATGTCTAGACTGAGTAAAGTAAAGGTTACAAATATTAATTGCAACTTCTTTGTTTATTAATAATAATATTTGCAAAAGGCAAAGCAAGAATACAGTTTATTTTTTTTTTTACGTTTAATTTGGCATCACTTCTGCACAATGGCCCAGTTCAACAACTGGCTCTCGTTTTGGTTCTGAATTAGATAAAAAAAACTAAGTTTTTTTTAACTGAAAGTAAGGAGCAACACCAAAACCCAAAAATTGACAAAAGTATACCACAAACTTAGCCAAAGTCCTTTAATTTGCCTCTGAAAATTCCCGAAGGTTTTGCAACAATATATTTGTGCTATGGCCAAAGCAGATGGTATAAAACTCGGCAAAAGTGAATATTCCTGTCCTATATTCGTTATTGCGAAAAGCTAAGAGGGCTTATAAGAAGTTTTCTACCGCCGTGCGATGCTGAAGAATTATAGGCTAAAGATGTTCATCTACGAGAAGAACTACATTTTAGGCGAGTTC
This sequence comes from Artemia sp. Qi Xiang Cuo, assembly GCF_049724085.1. Taxonomy (NCBI): domain Eukaryota; kingdom Metazoa; phylum Arthropoda; class Branchiopoda; order Anostraca; family Artemiidae; genus Artemia; species Artemia sp. Qi Xiang Cuo. The sequence continues at coordinate 57,881,331 of NC_142803.1, forward strand.
TTAAACTGGTGAAAGTCAGCCTCATTTGGTATCTAACAATACCAAGCCTGCTTACCAGAGCAGTTGACCCTTTCTCCCATTCTGTGACTTAATCCTAGGGATTTCTAGATTAGGGATAAAGAGGACATAACTACTACACCCAAATTACGTTATATTGACAGTAGACTAAATAAGTAATATAATATTGTGATTGACTTTATTTGTCAATAACACTTTATTTGTCATTTTATACAGGTTTTTATCAAAGAGGTAATCGTATAGACTTTGAAAAAAGCCTCATTCGATTTAAATTGAAAGTTCTAGATCCGGTTTTTAAAGTCAAGAATAATTGGACAGTAAGCAACCCCCCCCCCCCCCTCATGCAAGAAAAAAATGAAGCTCTTTGCTATAAAAAAAGAACAAAAATTAATTAAAAAAAACCTTCCGAAAAAAAAGCTTTTATAATAAAAGTAAATACAACTTTGAACGTAACGTCAGCATGTAAAAACACCGGTTAAAATTCACTATATAAACGACCACAAAGTACTATTAAAGAATAAATGAAACCCAAACGAACAGAAATTAAATAAACAATCATAGCAAAAAACATACAACAAGTAATAATATAAATGAATAAATAGATCTTAAAGCGAGTAAATGCTTAGATTGAATATGAAAATCAAGCATAAAACGAAAAAAATATTTAAAGTATAAATGAAACTTAAAACGAACAGATATTAAATAAACAATCAATGCAAACAAACATACAATATATAGTAACGTAAATGAATAAATAAATCTTAAAACGAGTGAAACTTAAATTGAATATCCAAATCAAGTTTGAATCGAATAAAAATAACTAAAAACAAGAGTTTGGTTATCGCCTCACTGCAGAAGCCTAAAACCTACAGTGTCATTGGCGCTTTACTGAAAACAAATTATATTACAAATGTTTTCCTTTGTACTTAATATTGAAAATAAATATTAAAATTACAGTAAAATTTTTAACTGATGAGCTTTTAGTAATTAATATCATTATGCATCAAATATTCATTTTAATTTATTCGTTCTTTCCAAGATTAGCCAAGACAAATATAGTTTCACTACAAACAAAATTTGGATACTGCCCCCTTCTTTAACTGTAAAAACCTAAAGCCTTCTGGCCATTGGCGCTTCACTGAAAACGAATTACTCGTATATTACAAATTTATTCTTTTCAAGTTCTTACAGCATTGAAAATGGAAATAAAAATTACAGTGAAAAAAAAATCTTGAACTGGTGGATCTTTCAACAATTAATATCATTATATATCTAATATTCAATTTGATTTTGTTTATACTTTCCAAAACTGTTCAAGACTCATAGTTTTCAGTAAGGCGCCAATGACGCAGTAGGTTTTAGGCTTCTGCAGTGAGGCGATACCCAAACTGTTGTTTGTAGTTAATTTTATTCGATTCAAACTTGATTTGGATATTCAATTTAAGTTTCACTCGTTTTAAGATATATTTATTCATTTACATTAATATATATTGTATGTTTGTTCGCATTGATTGTTTATCTAATTTCTATTCGTTTTCAGTTTCATTTATACTTTAAATATAAATGACGTTTTCAGGGGGATTTTTTTCTGGTTATGGGTGGTAGGGGGGAGAGGGTTACGTGGGAGGATTTTTCAGGGGGGAAGGGAATTTTCCATGGAGGAGGTGCCAGATTTCCCAGAATTATTTAAAAAATTAGCAGAAATTAAATAATAAAACAAGTTTTTTCAACTGAAAGTAAGGAGCAACATTAAAACTTAAAACGAACAGAAATTATTACGCATATGAGGGGGTTTGTCCCCTCGTCATAACCTCGCTCTTTACGCTAAATTTTTTTTAGATCTGTCAAAAGAGCTATTTTTTCTAAATAAACGGCCTTGGTAATTTAGGGGTCTTTCTTAAAGAATTGGAACAAAATTCGAAGTTTAGCGTAAAGAGCGAGGTATTGACGGGGGGGGGGGGTCAAACCCCTTCATATCCGTAAGAATTTCTTTTTGTTTTAAGATTTAATTTTGCTCCTTACGTTCAGTTGAAAAAACTTGAAAAAAAAAACTTTTGGTCCGAGGTGGATATACATGTAACCAAGGCCGTACCCAGGATTTTTTTTCGGAGGGGGTTTTACTCAAAGATTTTTTTTTTGGGGGGGGGCGGTGGGGGGTTACACAAAAAAACCTCAAAAAACGCATACAAATTTGTTTATATCCATTTTGTTACGTTTTTACGAGTCAACAAACATTTCGGGGGGGGGGGCTTCAAAACCCCCTGACCCTCCCTCTGGGTACGACCTTGCACGAACCTGATAGTTGAAGAGACTTCTGAGCAAGTTTGTAAGTTCCAAACTTCCTTCTGGAGAAATTTTTAAAAAGATCATCCCAGTGCCTGTCTATCCGCCAATGTTATTCCTGATCCAAAGTGGAACTCTTACTTTTCTGCTGGATTCTCTCCGCCAGATGCCTCCCTTTGGTCTGAATATGAAGGAAAGCTTGACAAATTTCTTTCTAGCTGCCCTCCAGACATTTTGTTGTCTTGATTAATTCCGTAGTGGGTGCGATGCTGCAGTTAAAACATAAGAAATCTTCCGGCATAGATAAGGTGAGCGCTTTTCACATTCTCCATGGTAGTGGGCTACTGGTTATTTATATTGCCCTTTTGATGCAGATGATTATGATCCAAGGAATTGTATCTTCTTCTTTCTGGATTAGAGGTCTCACTCCAATACCAAAGAAAGGCAAACTTGCCACTCATTGCCCGTCGCTGCACCCTATAACAGTGGCTACTATTTCCTGCAAGCTTTCTTGAACTGCTCTTCATCGAACATCTGAATGCGAAGTGTTACGGTCCGCCATATCAGTTTGGTTATCAGCCACGTCTTAGTTGTACCCATGCTCTGTCTGTTGTCGCAAACGCAGTAGTTGATGATGATGCATCAGGAGAAAGTCTTGTGCTTGCAGGTCACGTTGTGCGCAAGGTGTTTGGCTCTCTTATTCACCCCGGTATGTCACTCCATGCAGCAAAACTTGGGTAATCCCTTCACACATAAGAGATTTCCATGACATGCATTCTCGTCAGTAAAGTTCCACTAATGCTCCATTCATCAAATAAAGCGGATGGCCCTCCAATGTACCATTCTGCTTCTAACCACACACCCACTCCTGATATTTTTGTAGACGCTGAGAAAGATACCCGTCAATGTGCCGTTTCTTCCCCTTCCCTCTTCGACAATGGAGTTTTAGATGCGCAGTCCACTGCTCCCTCGTCTTTCCCCTTCGTTTCTTCCCCTTTACTCTTCAACAATGGAGTTTTTGATGCGCAGTCCGCTGCTCCCTCGTCTTTCATCCTCGCCGGTCTTAATTTGTCTATCGCCTGTTGTGCAGACTTCATTTTGAATTTAAGTTCCACTATCTAGCGCATTAGCAATGTTTTCACATTGCTACAATATTAGAATGCAAAACTTGGTCTTGAATTCGATGCTCAAAAGTTGGCAGTCGTAACTCAAAGCACGCACCCTCAGCACATATTCCTAACGAGAGCAGCAGGACCAATTAATTTGACCACAAAATTTACTTCTGTCTCCTCATTGCTTCATCAATACACACGACAACTCCTTACAGCTCACATCGAACGCCGAGTAGGGCTATCGAATGCTTTTTTGTGACAAATAAACTATGTCTCAACCACCGTCTTCTTTCAAACTTATTAACTCGGTTGCTCTACCGTATTATTTATACATAGCACCGTTTGGAAAAATGTTTACTGAAACAGAGAAGTCACAACTTCGTTAAGTTTTCTTTCGTTTCGCAAAATATCTTCTACGTTTCTGCTACTAAGTTTTTGTATTCAATACGCGTCTTTTGAAGCTGAACCATCCTTGGTCTTTGGTACTATCATAGTAGTTTATCGAAGTATTTGTTGTGTTTAGTTTTATTAATTTTTTTCTTCTTTTATTTAGACTCCTTCTTTCTCTTTTTTGTTTAACGGGTTCACAAATAAATAAATAGGTAAATCTTGGTGCTTGAAATTAAAAATTTTTGCATGGGATTTATTTTTTCATAAATTTATCGCTCGTTGTTCGTTAATATTTTTAGCCAATAATCCGTTTTATCGGGGCAGAAACGTATTAAACATATTTGATTCCAATAGGTTTAGTATTGTTTGTAAGTTTTTTTTAGGTTACTAAGGCTTAACATTAGAATTTTCAAGATTTTTGTTCCATTTCCGAATAATTTATAATTTTTGCCGCTTTTTTGTTTGTGCTTTTATGTCTATATGTGAGTGTAAATAGACATAATGAATGTATATAAATTAACAAAAAATGTTTTTTCTTACATTTTCAGCATAATTTGTGCATTTTTGATATTTTTCAAAAGTCTGTTTGTGTTTGCATGTCTGTTTCTGTGTATTTATATGTGTATATGTTTGTGTGTGTTCGTGTCTGCGGTAGTTTGTTTGTCTGCCTGTGTATGATTACGTGTGTGTATGGTTGTGTCTGTTTGGGTATATGCGTGTCTTTTGTGTTTACGTATATAGTCTGTTTTTATGTATGTTTGTGTGCGCAAGTGTTTTAGTGTTTCTGTCTTTATATGTGTGTGCAAGTGGAAAGTTTGTCTGTAGTAGGTTGTTTGTCTGACCAGAAGGTTTTCAGGGGCATGTGTACCCCAGAAAATTGTAAGCCGAATTTTTATCAGTAGCCCCCTCCCCCCAACATCATTTCTATTCTGTATCTGCTCCTGTCTCTGTGTATTTGCACCAGTGTGTGTATATCTGTTGTAAACTTTGATATATATTAGCTCCTGTTCCGCAGTAGATTTTGTCAATGTCAGATATGTATCATTCCTTTTATGTGTTAAATTATATAGTTGTAAATTAAGCAAGTTTCTTTGTGTTCGGGTTTTGACTTCCAAATTTAAGTGAATATAAGAGACAAGTTAAGATATGTGACAAGTGAATATAAGAGACAAGTTAAAATTAGACATTATTTTTTTTTGTGGCCCGTTGACTACATTGTCGCCGGAAGTTTCCAGGATTAAACAAGGTTTATTACTTCTTTCGTCTCTTTAATTTCAACGTTTGGTAAAATCCACCTTGGTCAGCAGTAAATGCGACGTAGAGACTATCTGTTCAAAGCCATTTGGGCTAGTGTACAGTTGCGCTAAGAAAATTTTCATTTGGTTTTGAACTCAAGAACTCTTTCAGTTTTCATCGTCGAGGACTTTAGATTCCAGCTCCAGGTTCGAGTTTTAGACAAAGTGAAAAATTGTCAAAGGACGCCTTACAAAAGTAATTCATACATTTTAAGTTGGTATGCGAGTAGGAATTCTGATAGGAGTGCTTAGCAACGATTTTGCCTTATTTTTTACAGCTTTGATTTTATTAACTTTTTTTGCTCAATTGTTATTTTGATTTTTAAAATAAGTAAACACCAATTAAGAGACTTCGGATCCTGAGTGTGATATATTGCTTTATCCTTTTGAATGAACAGAGAGTAAAGGCGTAAGCCCCTTTGAATGTTGACTCTTCACGTTGGGATTATAATTACATTTCAGTATATTTCCGTTTTTGCCTACTGTGGGTAATTTAATAACCAAAGAAAGTGCCGCTATAAGATGGAGTGTAAACATGAGAGATAAATCTGGGGCTAGCGCAACCAATGAGCCAGTTGAGGGCAAGAGTAGTAATGAAAATATAAATTAACAAGTAATTGGGTCAGCAATGGATATTCCAGTTCTCGAAAATTCCAGATTTATAAAACCTTTTTTCAGCCAATTGCGAAGGGTTAAACCACCTTGGCTGGAAGGTAATAGATGCATTACCACTTAGAGTAACAGAGCCGCCACTTTTTCTTCTGAAGATAGAGATTCCTCAAATATAAGAAGTTTTGAAACCAGTGTCAGAAGTAACACAGGCGTCTACACACCTGGAATTTTTTTTTTTAGATTTGGTCAAATTAAGTCAATAAACCAGTTAAATTGTATATCAGTCTTAAAGGATGGTAGAAATGGTCACAAAATGGTATCGATCGGGTATAGTGGTGTAGCATATTTTCCTGATAGTGTAGGTCCGAATTGTTTGATTGAGGGATCGAGGCTAAAAATTAAAAGATATTTATTAGAACACCAGGACAGTTATACTTCCCTTTCTGAAGCATATGAACTAGCCCAGCGGTTTGAAGCTATTGAGAAAGCAATTGTTGAAGAAAATAGGAGTTTTTATCAGCAGTTCTAGATTCTGGCTTTCGTTATAAAGGAAAGAATGAGGGACTCGTCAGAACTGGCTTGACATAAAACGTGACCAGGGGGTAGGGAGGGGAGTAAATCCTTCAGTGCACGAGATAGGGGTTAGATTAGGAATATAGGCTGAGATTTTAGAACAAATATTTATGATAGGAAAACAGGCTTGGTAAAAACCTATTGTTATATGTCCCTGGAACTGTAGTGGGGACAGAAAAACTGTTCTCACTGCAAGGAAATGTTATATTTGTCAGAGCTTTGATAATTTAAAGGTTGAATGCCCAAATAGAGTATGTAAAAGTTTTGTAAAAGGGGAGATGTCACCAAGTTTTTTTTTATACCCTGAAATAAGAGCTATAAGCACGAGATCGGTGCCTGTTTTGGGTGTGGTAGCCTAGTTTGAAACATAAAGCTAGGGCATTTACAAATCGCTTTTATATTATACACCCCCCCCCCCCCCCGCAGCTCTGGGAGACATGAGCAGTGTGACCATTCCAGGCTCCAGCAGCATAAGCGATCCAGGTCTGTGACTCACTTTTTGGAAAGCCATTTTTAGGATTTTTTTAAGCTTGACACCCCTTCCTCTTAAAATGTTCTTGGTATTCACATGTGCATAAGCTAAACAAAATCACTACCATCATAAAAAAAAACAGAAGACAAACAATATACGTTTCGATCCATCAAATGAAAAATTAAACCAAAGTTCCTTTATAACTAACAAAACGAAAACGTAAAGAAAAAACCCGATAGCATGAAATTACTATATTTTCGAATCAAAAAAAAAAAAAAAAAAAAAAAAATCATACTTATAATCAATTTAGCGACAAAAACAAGCAGTAGAATTAAACTGCAAAAGCAGCATTGGAAAACGTAAAGAAGCTCATAGAACACCAAACAATTATAGTGATAAAAGAAAAACAATAAAGACAAAACTTCGAGTTGACATTCATAAGAAAAAAAAACAAATTTTCCTCTAGTTCTAAGCATATTTCCAACTCTGACTTCAAGCTCTACCACTACTTAGGCAAAAATTTAGTTGGACTATCATTGGTTTTGAATGCCTTTTCAAATGTTAAATAAAAACTTTTTCCAGGACATTGAAATAAATAGGTATAATTATATATAGTCCCTTATTCCTTGAAACTTAACAGTTAATTGAATAAAAATGAGGATCTTTTGCAAGAGCACTAGAAACAGAACATTTACATTGGATAAAGACAAACACCAGAAAAACACCAGATTAGATTTTATTGAAACACCAGATATTATTTTATTAAAATCATTATAAATATGTTCACTTGTATTTATTAACACACATATTTATTTATTAATTCTAATTAAAGAGCATTTGAGATTCAGGGCCATTCTTAACTAATTTGAACTATAGCGTAAAGAGCAAGGTATTGACAAGGGGGTGAAGTTCCTCATATACGTAATAATTTCTGTTCGTTTTAAGTTTTAATTTTGCTCCTTATTTTCACTTGAAAAAACCTTGTTTTTTTCTAATTCAGACTAAAATCGAACAGAATATACTATCAATCTTCCAATGTTTTTATTAAGAGATGCAAGCAAAATTCCAGGGAATGAGACGAATTTTAGGTCAAAACAGAGGCCTTGACACATTGAAGGTTCCATGGAGATATAATGTAATGTTTTACAGATACCATCGAGCCCAAAATCAAAGGTTGTATCTCAGGTTGCACAATTTTATGATAAAGTGACAAAAATGTCCCATGCTTAATGTGATAAAAAAAACACCAGAAAAACTGTGGAGAAAAATATTGACGTTGGAGCCCAAAACAACGGTTATAGAAAACAGAGCATAAAACACGAGGACAATAGTAAAAGACCGCCATTTGCAACTGTAGACTTTAGCACTTGCTAATTGTAAGTTTACTTTCAGTGGTATTTTGGGACGGACCAGATTGCTCCAATTGTAAGTGTTAATTATTATCTGTTAATGTTTGTCTATCAACCTTTGGCTAAGCCCTATTCTTGTTGTATTCTTAAAACCAATAAATGTAATCAAGAAATAACCTAGTTTTTCCTTGTTCAAGACTCGGCAGAATCTTTGCCTAAATATAACGATCCTAGTTGATCCCCTACCTTCTTGAAAAAGTTAGCTTCTGAGAAAAAGATTTCGCAACTAAGGCTGGGACAACAGGATCGGCCTTAAAAGACCCTGGCGAAAAAAATTATAACAATATAAATGGTCCGAAGAGGACACTTAAACGAATTTACAGATAGCTGTTTGTATGTCCAAACTACTACAAAAACTTAAGACTAAATCAGATATACCGTAAAGTTCAAAAACTATTCTCACATTAATCACCAGATTTTATTGCACGACTCCATTACGCAAATACACTGAAAATGATTTTACACTAAAATCACAAAAGTTGGTCTTCAACTGATTGAAAAATTTGATCAAACAACACGTTGAAGTATTAATTACAAACTGTACGAGTATGTAAAGTTTTACTGTTTTTCTTAAGTGGTGTTTTTCTATTCAGCGTTTTATGGGCATACTGGACAGCAAATCAGGCAATGAAACTTAAGAAAAATGTCTTTTCCAAAACAGTACAAGGAGATAGGAGATAAATAGGATTTTGTGTTGACATTTTTCTTGTTAACCTATACTCTCATACACTTACAAACACGAACGAACTTTCCCCAGTTGCACTTCTTTCGTTTTTAGATGTAGAAGTTAAGCTTTCTTCATTTGCGTCAAAATCGACTGGTTTCACCTGAATGTGTTTCTTTCGGTGTTTATATAATCCAGCACTAGAAATGGAAGTTTTATCACACAAGTCACATTTGAAAGGTTTTTCTCTTGAATGGGTTTTTTGATGTTCAAGCAAATTCCAACTTTGGCTGAATCGTTTCGTACAAATATAACACTCAAAAGGTTTTTCCCCAGTATGTGTCCTTCGGTGTATAGTTAATCTAGAACTAGTGGCAAAACCTTTCTCACATATATCACACTCAAAAGGTTTTTCTCCTGTATGAACACGTTTATGATCAGATAAATTGGAGCTTGAGGTGAATCTTTTCTTACAAACAGCACACTCAAAAGGTTTTTCCCCTGTATGAGATCTCTGATGACTAGATAAACCAGAACTATAAGGGAAGCTTTTATTACAAATATTGCACTCGAAGGGTTTTTCCCCAGTATGACCCCTTCGGTGTTTCGACAAGTTGAAATTAGAAGCAAAACTTTTCTTACAAACTTCACATTCAAAAGGTTTTTCACCAGTATGAATTCGTCTATGATCAGATAAACTGCATCTCCGGCTGAATTTTTTCTTACAAATATCACACTCAAACGGTTTTTCTCCAGAATGAACTATCTGATGAGCAGACAAATTGGAGCTAGAAGCGAAACATTTCTTACATATATCACATTCATAAGGTTTTTCTCTAAGTGTTTCCTCGCTATGGATTTTTTTATGACTAGATAAGCAAGAACTAAAAGTGAAGCTTTTCTCACAAACATCGCACTTGAAGGGTTTTTCCCCAGTATGAATTCTTCGGTGTTTGGACAAGCGGAAATTAGAAACAAAACTTTTATTACATACATCACATTCAAAAGGTTTTTCTCCGGTATGAATTCTTCTATGATAATATAAAGTGCCGCTCCGGCTAAATGTTTTCTTACAAAAATCACACTCGAACGGTTTCTTTCCGGAATGAATTCTTTGATGAATAGACAAATTGGAGCTTCGGTCGAATGTTTTCATACAAATATCACACTTGAAAGGTTTGATCCCTGCATGAATTCTCATATGATCAACCAAATTTGCTTTCCTTTGAAAATTTCCAGGACACACTGTGCATTTAAATTTAAATTTTCGGGACAATTTTTTTGACGAAGCTTTCGGCTCCACCTGTTTTGCGACACAATATCGAGCATGTGGATCAATGTTACTGGGCATTTCCCGTTGACAATCTGAGCCAACTTCTTGTTTTATATAAATACTTTCAAGATCAGGAATACCAGATGTTCCATATCCTTGTTCAGTTGAAGCATTATTAAACAACGACGCAACTGTGAGAACTAGAATAAATAAAAATCTACTCAAATTAAATGGTTGATTTTTGTCGTTTTTTTATACTTGGCATACAATTGAGGAATTTAGATGATCTATCCCTTGGTGGTAAATTTAAATCATTCAATTTTACATTGTACGTCTGCTGTCCTTTTATTTATTATCTTGCACTATCAGTGACTTTTATATGAGGTAATACATTAATTTGCTAATAGGTGGTGGCATATACATAGGGTAGTCCAACCACAAGAAGTGGTCCCTGATTCTTTGGCAAAATGTCTCGGACAGATTTAAGTCTTTCCAAATATTTTCACTAGATTGATTTTAGGGGACATGCACAAAAAACAAAAAATTTAAACAAATATAAGATACTAAAAAGGAAAAATATGCAGAAGCTAAATAAAATGTTTAATTAGTGGATAGAATAAAATAAATAGAATAATAGTTAAGTGATGAAAACTAATATGGTAATAAAAATAAATTGTCGAAATGACAATATTCTAAGACAAATGAAATACATCAACAATAAGGCTAAAATAGTTCTGAAATATTGGTATCCCCCATTTCCAGTTGTTAGCTAACAGTTTATGTCAGGAAAAAGGAAACAGAATTATCAATTCACGAAAATTGTTTGCCAACAATTTGCAGACACGTAATAATTGGATGGGAAATTAAAGAATTGCAAGGCTGTAAATAAACTATCCAAGGATTGTTTTTGAGGCTAAGAGGATCTCAAGACACCAAAAGTTACATGCTAAGAATATGATAAAATTAAGAAACATAAGCAATCCCTAGCTCCCTTTTTAATGCTATAAGCTAGAAATTAGTCATCCTTTTGTGATGGCAAAATCCTTTTTTTTACAACAATATACAATTTTAGCTTCCATTTGAAGTTAATTTTGGTCCTACAAATTATCTATTCCTTAAATACTTTCAGTGTGTTTTAGTCTTCAAATTATATTACAGGCCTACTATTTGCAGGGCATATAAGACTTCAAATGTGTTGTTACGACTAGTTTAATTTTGATATCAGACTTGATGTAATTGACCAACTGACAACAATGTTCACTTTGTATAGTATATTTAGGCAGAGTGTGAGATCCGCCATTTGGTTTTGCATACTTAAATACACAGAAAGAAATTGGTATATCTGAAAACGTACGTCCATCCTCGCTAACATCTGCCTCTTGTTTGAAAGTGTCTGAATCTGGCTCAGACTCTAAAACTATGCCACGAGGAGAAGCCAAGGGATTGTCTTCCTCTTTAGGTGATACAAAAGGATTTATACTTCCATAACAATCTCTAGTGTCATTTGGGAGTGTTTCTTCGACTTCTAAAAGACACAAAAAAATATACACCCTTAAGGCAAAGCAAGTTAGTTACTTATAAAATATAGAAGACAACACAACTTTTACACTGTGCTTTAGAGATGAGAATAGAGACTTGAAAATGAAAAACGAAAAATTTTACAATAAAGCTAAGCAGAAATTCAGCTAAGAACACCAGATTTCATTATCCTGTTAAAATTCTTGCAACAATGCTTGACGTATTCTATCAGGCGAATTATAATTCAGAGCCAAGTACTACTTTGTTAAATACTAATTGGTTAATTTATATACGAGGTACCCTTTCACTAAAAGAGGTGAAAGGGTACCTTTCTTTTTGCTTTGTGAGAATCTAAACAGATGAAATTATTGATGAACTCTAATTCTATAGACTTCAGAAGAGCGGCTGTAAATCATGATATACCAATTGGTTAATTTGTATACGAAGTACCCTTTCACTAAAAGAGGTATCTAAAAGTATCTAAACAGATGAAATTATTGATGAACTCTAATTCTATAGACTTCAGAAGAGCGGTTGTAAATCAAAGGTTGACAATAAATTCAATATAAAGAAATGTTTCAAACAGTTCGTGGTAACGAACTGTAAGTAAGGAGCGACCCGGTTCGATAGTAGCGAAAATTCTAAAAAAGGAATTTTTATACCCACAAACACATCAAAAGAATCAGACTTTTATGCTGATTTCAAATATACAAGCTTCATCAAGTTTAGTTTCACCCATCAGCAGTTACCCGCCTGAGAAAATTTGCCTTATTTTCGAAAAAAGGGGGAAACGCCCCTTAAACGTCAAATAATTTTAATGAAAATCACACGATCAGATTCACCGTATCAGAGAACCCTACTATAGAAGTTTCAAGCTCCTATCTACAAAAATGTGGAATCTTGTATTTTTTGCCAGAAAAAAGATCACGGATGCGTGTTTAATTGTTTTTTTTCCAGGGGTAATCGTATCGACCCAGTGGTCCTAGAATATCGCGAGAAGGCTCATTCGGATGAAAATTAAAAGTTATTGTGCCCTTTTTAAGTGACCAAAAAAAATGTAGGGCAACTAGGCCCCTCCCACGCTATTTTTTTCCCAGTCACCCGATCAAAATTTTGAGATACCCATTTTGTTCAGCATGGTCAAAAAATGCAATAACTATGTCTTTGAGGATGACTTAATCCCCCACAGTCCCCGGGAGAAGATCTGCAAGTTATGGACTTTACCCGATGTTTACATAAAGTAATGGTTATTGGGAAGTATAAAGAAGTTTTCAGGGGGATTTTTTCTGGTAGTTGGGGGAGGGGGTTACATAGGAGGATCATTCCACGGAGGAAGTATTCATGGGGGAAGGGGCATTGCTATAAAGGAGGCGCCGGATTTCCCAGCATTATTTAAAAATACGATCAGAAACAAAATAAAAAACACAGCAATTTTTCAACTGAAAGTAACGAGCAACATCAAAGCTGAAAACGAACAGAAATGATTTATGTATATGATTGGGTTAACCCCTAGTCATTACCTCACTATTTGCGCTAAAGCTTTTTTTGTAGGCTACTTTAATCAGAGCTATTTATTCTAATTAACGGCCTTTGTGATTAAGGTGTCATTCTTAAAAAATTGGAACAAAATTTGAACTTTAGCGTAAAGAGCGAGGTATTGACTAGGGGGCGAACCCCCTAATATGCGTAATAAAAATATACAAACATAGAAGCTCGTTACACAAGTTAATTCGTAAGTTACGTCAGATCAAAATTTCGAGAAAGCCATTTAGCCAAAAAAAGTAAAATTTGCAAATTTCGTTTTAATTACTCATGTACGGTGAACCAAAATCAAAGCTGCATTAATTTAAAATGTTCAGAAATTAAATAAAAAAACAAGTTTTTTTAAATTGAAAGTAAGGAACGACATTAAAACTTAAAACGAACAGAAATTATTGCGTACATCAAAGGGACTGTCCCCTCCTCAACGCCTCGCTCTTTACGCTAAAGTTTGACTCTGTCAAACAACTTCATTTTTTTTTAAAGAATAAACAAAACTTTAGCGTAAAGAGCGAGGCGTTGAGGAGGGGGCAGCCCCTTTCATATACGGAATAATGTCTGTTCGTTTTTAATTTTAATGTCGCTCCTTACTTTCACTTAAAAAGACTTCTTTTTTTATTTGATAAATGACCAAGAAGAGATTATACAAAATTTACCTTCAATATGTGGTCAGTCATATAGGTATTGGGATGGCATTATTAGGGCCATCCTTCCCTATCCAAGGTAAGTTATAATCCTAGTCTATCCCAGTATATATTATGGATTGATGTAGTCAAATCTGGTTCTTAATTTGATAATTTTTGAATACGGAAGTTCTAGTCATTAAGTACGTATTCGCTGGTATCTCAACATTACATTAAGCAATTTCTCAAGGCCACAGATTTTACCATCAAGTATTTTTTAGTCCTGAAGGAATTTATCACTTTTCAACACTTGAATTCATTCTATTAGAATTAATTTTAGGCTCTAATAACTGATATAGCTACATCAGAATCTTGACTTGGGAACTTTTCAATAGGAAGCATTCGATAATTAAATATATATTTGTATTGATCCAAACATAACGCATTATCCATAGGCATCATGCTTTATATACACCAAGCACTATTTAAATATGGATAAACTTAATACTTTTCAACTCTTGAATTCAGTGCATCTGAATAAATTCAGCACTTTTCAACACTTGAATTCGATGTATCTGAATAAATTTAGTACTTTTCAGCACCTAAATTCGATGTGTCTGAATAAATTTAATACTTTTCAGCACTTGAATTCGATGCGTCTGAATAAATATAGTACTTTTCAGCACTTGAATTCTATGTATCAGAATAAATTTAATACTTTTCAGAACTTGAATTCGATGTATGTGAGTAAATTTAGTACTTTTCAGCACCTGAATTCAGTCTATCGAAATTACTTCATACGCTAATGAACACAGTCACACCAAGATCTTCACTTGGTGATTTTTGAATATGAAGGTTCTGACAATCATATACATATTATATGGCACATTTCACATTCTCAACGCTTTTTTTTCAATCGTATTTTTCGATTTTTTTTTCAAAACTATTTGTCAAAGATTTTTTCAATCGAGATAAATGCAGTACTTTTGATCGCTTGTATTCAGCTCTTGAATTCAATACCAAAATTTATTTTATTTGTTCATATGCCTGAAGTAGTCATATTAAGGTCTTGACTTTATGCCTTTCAAAAGGAAGGTTTTCAACATCGAGCATCTACTTGATCATGTTACAGAATTCATTACGCTGTTTGTATAAGTGATTTCGGTTTAGTACCAATAATTTCACAAATACAGTTTTTCAATAGGCAACAGACTAAAGATAATATCAACTACTTTTATAATCTTAATGAAATCTCTAGCTGAATTGAAACTTTAGGAATTTATTTTATGCATTAAACATTGATGCCGTCAAATTAGGGTCTTGGCTTAATAACTTTTCAATAGAAAGGTTTTGACAATCAAATTTATATTTGTTCAGCAACATATTAAGCATTTTCCATAGGCTACTGACTACATAAAATATCAGGTTCTTTTGAAAGCAGTTCAGATTCTTTCTAATGCAACAGATTGGATTAACAATCCACATCTTGGACTTTAACTGATGTTTTAAATACGAAACTTCATATTGATGTAAGAAATTCGTCCTTTTAATGCTTGAGAACTGATTTTTATCAAGAGTTAACATTTGATTTGTTAAAGTTTTCTAAGATAAGGGAAAAAGTAAAAAAAAGCAATATAAAATAAAAAATGCTATGTGGTTTCTATGGGTAACACAGCTGCCAAATTTTGGAAACTTTACAAGCTAAAAAGTTCTGCAAGAAACACTTTCTGAAAGAGGTAAAACGCTCTTTCATAGAGAAAGGAGAAGATGTAAGAAAAACCGACCAATAATAATGAATTGAATGGCTTGTTGGAGGCAACCACAGTTTATAGAATTATCAATATGATCATACCCTATCTCACCCATTATAAAAACCCGGACCAAGGTACGAGTGCTCCAGAGAACGTTTTTGCAGATATAAACATAAGCGGCATTAGACCTTTTCACGGGTAGACAAGCCAGATTTCTCTTGGACACGAAACAAGTGGAAACCCGCTATTACGAATAATGCACTTTGTAACCATTTCTCATTGAAACAGACTAACCCGCTAATGTAGAAATAAGTGGGAGGAGCTTTTTGTTCGTACCCAGAATGAAGAACAGAAATGATCTGCGATAAACTTACTGGATAATTCTATAAACTGTGGAGGCAACAAAGGATCTTTTCCCTCAAAGATATGTTACTAAGCTAAATTATGGTTAATCAAATATTAGTTACGCTTAGAGACAACAACAAACTTAAACATAAAATAATCTTCAGCACCCAGAAAAAAGCCTGTTTTAGCAATTAAAAAGTTAAAATTGGCATATTGAACCTAATAGTCAGGTTTGGGTTGTGGTAAGCCCTCGGTCTTCTCCCTACCCTGCAACACATTTTTGGAACCAAATAATATTTAGTGTTTTTTTTTAACTTTTCCTTGGAAATGTTCTATTTTTTTTACCGAACAATAATTACTGAAAACTGGACGGGTTGAAATTAAACCCGTTTGTCTTGCTCAATTCAAAAACTGATATGAAAAATGAAACTAGCAGGAAAAAAATACGAAACAGAATATAAACCTTGAAAAACAATACTGTGAATAAGTGAATAAGATCGACAACAAATCAAATGAAATGAATATTCTAATTAAACTTGAAAAAAAAGAAATTAACAGTAAATACATATAGGCTACTATCCTATCAAGTACCCCAATGACTAGAGCATTACTTGTACATTTATTCCGTTCTTCTTTTGTCTAACGAAACTTGCCTTGCTTTTCTCTATTCCTTATGACATACCCCAGACATATTCTAGTCTTTCAGATAATGTATATCTTTTGTGGCAAATTAATTAAAATAAAATCGAAAATAAAATCTAAGAAAAGTTGACATTTATATAAATAATTTCTTAGACAATACTGCTTTTCCATTTACAATAAATTAAGCAAGGAAAACGGGTTTAATTTAAACAAAGCAGTGACAAAGAAAAATAAACAAACAACACGTTAATTAATAACGGAAAAAAAGGAAAAAAAGTTAAATCATTTAAAGAAAAATACAACAAAACATGACAACAAGAGAGAAAAACACACAAAAGACAAAACAAATAAATAAACTTCCAAAATATTGCAACACTGCAGCACAGAACTACAGCATTGCAGTATTCTGGCAGTTTATTAAGATGTGATTTTATTTATTTGTTTTATCTTTTTTTTCTCTTGTTGTCTTGTTTTGTCGTCTGTTTCGTTAGATGATTTAACAATTTTTTGTCTTTCTTTCTTTTTTTTCGGTTGATAAAGGCTCCCAGATGTGGAGTTGAAATATTCGGATTTTTTTTTTTATTTATGGACATGTTTGGTTTATTTATTCTTTGTCACTGCTTTCCTTAAATTAAACCCGTTTTTCTCACTTAATTTAAAATTGATGAAAAAATGAAAGGAGCAGAAAAAATATACAAAACAGAATGTAAACCTTGAAAAACAGTACTGTGAATAAGTGAATAAAATCAACAACAAATAAAACGAAATGAAGAAATTAACAGCAAATACGTGCAGGCTACTATAATATCATGTACCTCAAAGACTAGAGGATCAATTTTACTTTAATGGAAACTGATTACCTTGCTTAATAACAGCACAATCAGAGAGGTTGGTTCTATCCATTTTTTACCAATCCACTCAAACATGCAGTTGGCTTTCAACTGAACTGAGGTATTCCAGGCGCTTAGAAATATACTCTAAATACTAAACAAATTTCCTTATCTTATCTTTGAAAGAGTGCAAAGTGATCAAAACCTAAAAAAACAAAATTAAATTTGTTACATGGAAGTGGAAACTTTTGAGGGAAAAAGTAAATACCTAGGAATCAATGCTAGAAACAAAAACTTAGAATTCAAATTGTTCAATTGGAGGAACACTCAAATTTAAATCCTATGATGTGACAAGTAAAGCCAATATTAAAAGAACTTTGAAGCTTATTCATTACCAGAGAATGACTTATTCATCAACAAAACTATATTTTTGTGTGAGAAATTTGTTCTTGGAATTCTGACTTTGCATTATTCAACTTTACTAAACATAGTGTTATAGTAGAAAAACTTTTTATTATTTGGGTCTAAATCCAGGACAATAAAAAATAAATTAGAAATTCTTTGAAAGGATACTACAGCTGCCAAATGAGAAAAAAAAAAAAAAAAAAAAAAAAAATTCAAAGGGTAGAACTAATAGAAGGGTATGAAGTAAAACTGTAATTAATGTGTATTGGAAATTTCACACGGCCTTTGATTACACATACAACTCTTATATCTGGACAGAGGAGAGATAACCTGGTATGTTTTTCATTATTACCAATTAATCATAATGGGAATCATAATTGTCAGCAGGAAAAAGCTGTTTGATTTAGTATGAACATGAACATGAGGCCATGGAAGTACTATTTTAAACTCAAACCTGAACTATGGTAGAAATACTCTTTGGTGACCTAAATACAAACCGTGTTTATTGATTTACCTTTGTCTCCTCACCCATAGTAAAAATTACATCAATTTGGCCCTCCAATACACCCTGAAAGTTTTGAACCAGTTCTCAAAGCAGTCATAAAGATATGAGGGATGTAAAGAAACTGGATAAAGCATTTAAATATAAATTGCGGAGCTGTGCAACAGCAGCGTAATTTCATCAAAATTCGGGGGGGGGGGGGCAAAGTTGAAGCAAATTTTCCCAATTTAAGTGTTTTTGAAAGGTAAAAACTAAAAAATAAGCCATTTGGTACCATAAAGGTACTTTATAGTGCTATAAAGATAAATAAAAAATAAATAAAAAACTGATCTGTTTCTGTTGATGCTTGAAATATGCGGATTTATATTAAATTTGACAAGATTTTGGAAGAAATTAAATTTCAGCTGGGGGGCAAATTGGGGTTGAGGGAGGTGAGCAAACCAAGAACTGGGATGGGCAGTTGGCCCCTCCTACCCCATATCAAATTACGCCCCTGGTTGCAGTGGACGCTAATGTAAAATGTCCGTAAAATATAAACCCAGTAAGTGCCGTTGGTAAAATAAGGTAAAACAAAGTACTCCCTAGGAAATATAGGGTGAAATTAGTGTTTTAGAGTTGCCCGGGAGCTACAAGACCAGTTGAGCAGTTTCATTTTTCAGTCTATCATTTTTTCAGCCTATGATGAAAATTTTAAATGATTTTGATTTCTGTGGGCTTAAAAAAGGTAATGCCCCTCCTGTAGAATTTCATCAGTTTAATCAACAGTTTAGTTTATTCCTTTGGTATTCTTGGGACTAGAGTAATACCTCAGTGCTATGACAGTGCCTCATTTTGGACTAAATTACAAAAAACAATTTCGAACTTCACTCTTGTTTTTCTGGTTCTTGTTTTGTCACAGTTGATTAAATTATGGATAAACGGATTGAAACAAGAGAGACATACAGGCAGAGTGCACGGGAAATACATAATCTGGGCTATATATTTGCACAATAGGGGGTAAAGAATAGCAGATCTACACATATATATATATATCCTTCTCAATTATCTCTAACCTACACCTTTACCCAAATTTTTCTTTCATACCTTAGGCTAAATATCATAACTGTAAAGGGAAATGAAGTTCTTACTTACAGCCTTAACTTTATAAAAAAAAAATAAGGCTGTAGATTCTCTTTAACCACAAACATAAATTTATTTCAGGTAATCTTTCAACATTTTAATATTTAGTCAAGTAAAAATATGGTTTCACCCAGCATTTGAGTAACAGAAATGGTTTTGGCACCAAAATGTCCAAAAGAAAAAAATTACTTAATAACATATCCAGAATCATCCGTGCAGAAATCCCCTTTTTTTCTGGAAGAAGAGGGAGGAGGGGGTGTGAATAATCTCAAATTGACAAATTTGGTTACTGCTGTAAAACAACCATGAAACGTAAAAACTAAAACAAAAAAGAGCAAGCAAGAACAGTTCAATAACAGCTTCGTTTTGGTTAGTATGACTATGAAAGAGTCCCAACTTCGGTTTGATTAAAAAGCTATTGAATAAAACACAAATTTTGCTTAATCACATTGATTGTTGAGGTAACAATAGTCCAAAGAAACGTTGAAGCAATTTTTCCATGGCACTGGCTACAAGCAATAGTGCAGAAAAGGTCACTCTTTTTGCAAGTTCATTGAAGACAATCACAATCACCTTTACAGCTGCAGTGAATCAGTTTGAGAAGGCTTTCAGGAGCAGATGGTATATCAGTTATAACTGGTTGACAAAAGTTTCCAGCCCCTGTTTTCAGACTTCCAGCCTTTATACAGACCAGTTCCCAGCCCCAGATTTCAAGCAATTCTGTATATGTTATACAGCAATTTTGTTTGAACATTTTTGTGTTCATGTGTGCAGATGCTACACAAATTAAGATTCCGATTTTTCATCCCCCTCTGACCTTGCTTGGGGTGAAAAGGGGGTATTAAATATAGGTTTTTTACCATTCTGATGTTATTTTCGGTCTTTCCAGACTAAAATTAATAGGAATACAACCTTGCAAACAAGAAAATAGTGCAAATTACAAATCAAGATTTCCCCACTTTTCCCTTACAAAGGGTTATTTCTGCATGGGTGATTTCAGGCGATTTTGAATATGCTATTAAGCAAATTATTTTGAACAATCTGGTTTTTATTTGTGTGCAAATACTGCACATATTAAGATTCTAATTCTTCACCCCCCCCTTTGACCTTGTTTAGGGTGCAAACAGGGTACTAAGCGATAAAAATTTTCAATTCTGATGTCATTTTCTGATCTCCCCGGACTTGAATTAGTAGGAAACGACCTTTCAATCCAGAAAATACTGCACAAATTAATATTCTGATTTTGCATCCCCATCTGCCCTAGCTTGGGGTGGAGATGGTAACCTGAGTGATGGAATTTTCCCATTATGATGTCGTTTTTGGTCTCCTTGGGCTTCAATTAATAGGAAACAACTTTTTAATTATATATTTTTAACTAATTACCTTTAATGTGTATCCATCCAGAGCACACCTAAAACAAAACTTTATAAAGGAGGTGGTCAACAATATTCAAGGACTGGCTTGAAACTTTCACTGGCCTAGATCAAGATATCGAAGGCATCAGTAAAACTATGCTACAGAAAATCAAACTTCATTGAATGATAGACCTGGATGTTGCAACAAGGTGAGTAAACAAACTGAGGAGATCTTGGACATTGTTTTACCAGGAAGGTTTATTATTCCAGTTCTTACAGCCTGCTCTATACCACATTGTAGCTATTGCTGTAATCATTTCGACAGTTTTGATAAAGGGCTTCAATACAGCAATGAAAATCGAATTTTCTGGTCTTAAGTTATTTTCTTTCCACAGATTTCCCGATGATTTCAATCACAGTGTAATATCCTCCTACTGTGCCCTTTTTCATGCATTAATATCTGTCGTCAAAAAGATCAACCAACCTTTGGACATAGCATAGGGGCTATATTGAAGTCTAAGGGGGAAGAAATATTAATCTGGGAGCCCTTCAGAAAATTCAGTTTTAACATTTTCAAAATATGAAAAAAAGCTTTTTTTTCAACTATTTGGAAAAGATCAACTAAATGGTTACCCCGAGACAGTGATTTGATCTGCAATCGCCATTACCAGTAGTCCAAGTTTGCGATTAGTCAGAGTTGCAAGCATTTGCAGTTGGAAAGTAGTTGCAGTTGGAGGTGCTGTCAGACACAAATAGTAACAAGTAGACACAGTCGCAGTTGTAAATAGTTTCAGTTGCAGTCATAAATACTCACAGACGCAGTTGTAGTAGTAAAGGCAGCATAAATAGTAGTAGAAGGAGTAGTAGGCCTAGTTGTAATAGCCTTGCAAGTTTCAATTTAATACCCCCAACTGTCCACATGATATGGGTGACACACACTTCTGACAGTTTGTGCACACTGCACATACAGCGTCATTTTATTTAGTTCAAAATTCACTCCAACACCCCCTAAAAGTTTCACTTTGATGCCAATAGTCATTCCAGAGATATTGCAGATGTACTCTTTTAACTACCCTATTTAGTTAAACAAACCACCCAAAATGCCCCTGAAAGTTCCAACTTAATACCTTTGACTATTCCAAAGATATCACAAATATATCATTATAGAAGTTCTAATAACACCCCTTGCTATTCCTGGGATATTGCACATACACCCTTCTGACAATCCAGATGCACATAGTAGTTTCAATTTAATTTTACAACCCCCTTACCTTTCCCTCTGATTCAGTTCCTGAGACTTTATATCTATGCTATTTTGACATCTGGATCCAACTATAGGCTACCATTTTTAATCAGTTCAATAATAGAAGCAGCAGTAGTGATGTAGTAACCATGCAATCTTCTACATATTACACCCAAATGCCGCTAAGACACTGATAATATGCCCTTTTGGCACCCGGATGTACATAATAGCTTTTGATTTAGTTTTATAGCCACATAAACTTTACCTGAAAGTTTCTACTTAATATCCTAACCTGTTCCTGGAATATTGCACCAGTGTCATTATGAAAACCAGGATGCAATTAAACTCTTTTGATTTAGCCCTGCAGTAGTAATTTGAAGCATAATAGTAGTAGCAGTAGCCCATAGATTTTCAACTGAATAACCTCAACTACTCCTTGGATATTTCTTACACACTTTTGAAAACCTGTACATATATAGTATGGTCTGATTATCAACTTTCATTGACAGTTTCATGATACATCTGTCTGACAACCCTCACGCACTTAGTTTCGTTTTAGTCAGTTCAACATCCCCCCCCCTCAACAAAAAGCATTAATAATATTAGAAGTGGCAGTGAAAGTAATAGTAGTATGTACTTGGGGCCTTTTGACTAGTACTACATTCCCCTCAACACACCATGCAAAAAGTACAGTAACAAAGTAGCAATACTACTTGGCAGTTTTAATGGCCTAGTAAAATTTGTTGGCATCCTGTCTGAAAATATCATATCAGTGCTCCCATTAGCCACAAATTTTTGGAAGATTCTCCCAAAAAACTGTCTTCTCGAAAAAAATTAGCTCCCCCAAAATCCCCTTTCTTTGGGGTTGCCACCCCTAGTGCTTCATCACTAGTGATAATCCATCCCTAGTAACTATCACTCGCACTTAACTTGATAAATTGTTTTCACTATTTTCCAAAGTTTTGTCTCAATTAGCCTATTTACTACACATTATACCATTCATCCCTGTACCATTTCATCAAATATCCTCTTCTGGCTCCTGGTAAAGAATTTCATTTGAACACATTTATGTTCAGTGTAATTCTGAGCATTGATGCAAAGAGGGTTATTAAAGTTGTTACGTAAGTGAATGAAATTTTACAGAATAGATATTCTGCTCAAATTAGGGCATTGAAAATTGTGTTAAATACCTAAGCCTACCTCCACAACTTCTATTGATTGAGCAATTATTAACCCTGTGTGAAGGCTAATCCTGAGATATAATTAATTGAATAAAAAAAAATTGTGGTAAAATTGGATTTGTCATTCAAAACCTTTACAAAATATAATCTTCTTACCATAAAAATTGCAGCCCCTCCCCTCTACCCCCTTAATGATACAAAACTAGGCTATAGATATATTCAATTTCGAAGAATAGTTGATTAAAATGGAAGGGACCCCGAAACATGATTCATAAAAAAATTGTATATTATGGCCAAAAGTTAAAATTTTGCTATTATTTCCAGATTGTTTTCTTGTAAAGTTTTTTATTATTTTCAGACTTTTTTTTTTTTTTACAAATGGTTGGACTTAATTTCTTACTCTGCTAAGTGATATCTGTGTTTGAAGATTGATCAAACAGTTTGTGGTAATGAACTGTAAGTAAGTCAATCCAACAAGAACCAAAACTCTAAAAAAGAGCAACTACAAAACAAAAAGAGCTGTTCGTTTTTTATATGTTTTTATTTTACCAGGTGATGTATCTCTTCTGAAATATCTCTTCTCACAGGATGTATGTATCTTTTCTCATGCTGCTGCTTTTTAAAAGTTGTTCAAACTAAAAGCTCATTAAGTTTCAATGTTGCTATGTGAAAATTTACTTTTAAGTTGTTGTTATCCTTTTTCCATGTGGACAAGCTTCTGCTTACTCCACTTCTTGTCAACTGAAAGTGAATATTTGTCCACATCTCAGACAAACAGCCAAATTCTCTCAAAATTGTCTATTTGTCACTTGGAAGAATCTTAAAAGGGCTGGTAGCTATCAAGGTGTACATACAGTTAAAGCAGGTAATGGGAAAGCTGGAACATGGAAGATTAGTAGAATAAAAGAGCAACACTACAAAGTAGCAGCAATTCTCTGTTTATTTTGGGGATTAGATTAGGGCAAAACTAATATCACAGCTTCACAATGCGTGTGACTGCCAGGCTGCAGATCAATATTGTTCTCCCAGAAAATCAAATGGTGTTCTTTATAGTTGTAGTATAGTAAACAATGAGTATCAAACATGCAGTTGTGTATGCATTATTTTTATAATACCAATGGCATTGGAGTGCACACCTCCATCCATAAAGTAAAAGCAGTAACCTATGTAAAGTATACTTCAGACATTGAATACTGCACTCCACTAGCAGTTTTAGAGTAAATATTACCTTAAGTTGCATGTCCAGTGAGATAAGGTAGTGATGACCCTCCTGTTGAACATCTTGCTGGTGGTGTGACATGGCTATGGTTTGGCATCCCAGGTTAGCCTCCACTCTGCACTGGCCCAGTCCTGATCAACTCCTTTGTATGGTTTGAGACTGGATGGTGGAGTTGGTGAGACTGTTTCAGTGAGGGACAGTGTGTAGAGAGAAGAAGTCCTGGCGCTCATGCCAATAGCAGTGGGAGACTTACAGCTTCTTTGTGTGACCTCTTGTTGTACTTGCAAGAGATGAGGACAAAAATTGACTTGAGAGGTTGTTTTCTAGCAGTTTTCAAGTAGCAATTGTGTCTCCTCTCTTTCTTCAATAGGCTAGGGTGGGGAGTTTGAGGGATACAAGGCATTCCTCATATGGCTTGTCTTGCAAAGCTGGTATGAGCTTTGTTGCTTGCCTTTGGACACTCTTGAGTGCTTTAATGTCCATTTTATAAAGGGGAGACGCTAGGGTTATTCCAAATTCCAGGTGTGCATGCACAATAGCTTTGTACAGCTTCTTGGCCATGCACGGCTTCCTGGTGGTAAACATTTGTATTACAAGCCCTAGGGCTTGGTTTGCTTTAGCAACTTGAGCTTGTGTGTGGTTGTGGAACTTGAGTTCATCATCAACAATAACGGCCAGGACCATCTCCTTGCAAAGAGCTTCAAGTAGGTCATCTCCAATATGGTAAGGTTGCCTAGGGTCGTCATGTCCAAGATGCAGGACTTTCCATTTTGACATGTTGAACTGCAAACCCCACTCAGATGACCATTAAGATAGTTCATCTAAATCTACTTGCATTGTTGAGTGATTGGGGCTAATTTAGGCTTGTCCTAAGAGCTTGCAATCATCAGTGCAAGCATATAGTTTCAGTGAGTTTTTGAGGTGAGTTGTACAGTTGTTAATATATATGCTGAACAACATGGGCCCCAGGATTGTGACCTGTGGAACTCCACTAATAACAGGAATTTCATCAGAATAAACAGATTTATGAGTGGCATCATAAACTACTACCCTCTGAGTTTGTCCAGTAAGAAAGGCTTCAACATGTACCGATTTGATAAAATGGTACATATAAAATTATGGAGCATAATATTTATCGCTAGTAAATGGTTTGCCACTGATTAGATTACACTGTTAATTGTGATTCAGAAAACTATTGGTATTTCTAACTGCAAGCTATACTAAGTTACACTTGTTACTTTTGTGCAAATTTTATGTATGAAAAAGTTCGTTGCTCAAAACAAAGCTGTCAAAATACAAGTTGTGCTGTATATACACAGTGAGTTTGACTTAGTTCAACACAGTTCATTCTCTGAAAGCCCTTTGCCTTTTTAGACCCATGATCAAAAAAGCTACCCTTTCCTCATAAAATAAACCCTATATGCTGACCTATAAGTATAACGCACAACCAAATAACCCCCTTTTTACCAAACACTCAAGTCAGCACCACAAAAGAGAACACTCACAAAAGCTGTCAAAACATTCTGTCAATACACAAACACGGCAACGCGTCCTCTCTGAGCGTGTTGTCCATGATTGGAATAGCCTTCAAGCTGAAACGGTGACTGCACCCACGGCTGCATCCTCCAAGTCCAGACTGAACAAGGAATGGAATGACAAGCCATGGAAATATGAGTGGGACTATCCATCCCACTCAACTATT
This sequence comes from Artemia sp. Qi Xiang Cuo, assembly GCF_049724085.1. NCBI lineage: Eukaryota > Metazoa > Arthropoda > Branchiopoda > Anostraca > Artemiidae > Artemia > Artemia sp. Qi Xiang Cuo. The sequence goes on from NC_142803.1 coordinate 57,907,406, forward strand.
GACTAATACCAACTTCATCATAATGACTGTCTTGCTAGGAGGCTGATGCTGCTTTGGGCTTAAATTGCATCTCTCCAGCAGACCTCTCTTATGGCGTGTCACTGGGCCCTAACACAGAGACGAAATTTTGCCATCATTGACCCAGAGCACAACAGATCCAGTATGGATCTTAATTTCGCTCCGAAGTCCAAATTAAGGTAATTAAGGTAATATGTAAAAAAAGGACAAATTGAATAGCTTAAAGCCCTTGCCTAAAGGGATGTGAGGTTATGTTATCCCCAGAGGCATAGTCATTGGACTTTGCAACTATTCTAAACAAAATGGCAATCTTAAAATTTTGATTGGATATCTTTGTGAGCAGGACAGCAAATAGGGGCACGGAAAGGGTCTGCTTACCCTTCAACTAATTTTGACTCTTAAACATAGCACTAGAACTTTCAATCTCTAGTTAAATGAGCCTCTTCTGATAGGCATTACTGTAACTCCTTCTATACGAAGTACTTAGGCAAAAAGAAAAAAAAAATAACAAAAAGTCTACTTTGCTCGTTACTTAGGTAGTGCTATCAAAGTGCATATGATCAATCAATAAGAAGCCCTAACTTTTATAGTTACATAAGCTAGTGAAGAATCGCAAAAACACAAACTTAACCATAAATATAAAATTAAATATCTAAAAATGCCTCCCTTTTGGTTTAACATGTCTCCTACTGGCAAGCCATTATTTTGCAGCTTCAGAGCATGTTTCAGAGGACTCATGGAGAATACATAAAAATTATGGTAAATGTTAAGAATAGTGACTCTCTAGAAGGAGACATGCTAAAATGAAAACTGAGACATTTTTAGTTTGCAAATTTTATGATCTTCTAAATGTTTTGTATTCTTGATAATTCATCTTCATCCCCCCTCTACATAGCTCTAGGCTAAATATGAAATGAATAAAAATAAAATGTACCACTGAACTCCTTTTCAACATGATAGTTGTTACCCTGACAATGCAACTTCCCCTAGATAAAAGACACATACCCTAATAATGTATTTGTCTATTATTGTCCCTAATAATTTATTTGATAATGTATTTGTCCCTAATAATATATTTGATGGTTCTTTACATTGCTTGATCTATTGTAAAACATGTCACTCTGTGTTGATACTGGAGACATCCAGTTTAGCCAAAGTGATTGTGCTGAACATCAGAAAAAAAAATTATTTTAAAAGTTAAAATTTGAATAATAATAGATGGAAACATGATAATCTGACTATTTAGTTCATTTCTATTTTTGTTTAATCTACCCTTTTCTGACTACTAGGGATTACAAGATTGCAAACAAGACAGATCTAATACCTTAAATTGCAGCTAGGAATACCTATCTGAATTCTGACAAAATAAAAATACTCCACCTAAATTTACTGTTTTCAATCTACTTCTTTGTTAGAAAGCACTTGTACTCTATTGTTTGGGGTCCTTCTGGCTTCAAAGTTGGTCGATTCTCCTCCATGGGATTGAATTCATATTCTTCCAAGGGGAAAAAAAAACTAATTGGGCTTTTTCATAAGGGCCAAACAAGGGAAGTGTAGGGTCCTGCTACCTTTTCCCTGCAATTTAAGAGTAAATACTTGGCAAGTACCCAAATTGCTCTTACAACAGGACTCTCCCCTTCTTCTGCTTGTCAACCCTTCTTCTTACCATTTTCAGGGCTTCTTTTATACAATATCAAAACTTCAATAATATATAAGTGAAATAATAAATAAGTGAAAATGTAAAGATGATGTTGGGTAACAAAAAGATTGATCAGGTGGGCAGCTTCACTTACCTTGGTAATATTAATAGTAAAGATGGTGGGAGCAGTGGATGTTAAAAGTAGAATAGCCAAGGCTCAGGGTGTTTTTTTCATAGTTAAAAAAGTTTGGAAGAATGGGAAGACAAGTCTGCAAACCAAGATTAGAATATTAGGGGATACCACCAGATGGCTAACTTGACAGTGTATATATATACAAATCTTTAAATTAGCCAACCAGGAAACTGGTATTTTAAGCCTAGGAGTCCAGCTGGACAAAAGGAAACATAGCAAATGGATGTTATATTTAGACTGAGGATGCAATTCTAGGTATATATTTGCACATTAGGGGGGTAGCCTATATACTCTATGAATATATAGCCTAGGTCCCAAGAAATTCATGAATTTCTTAGAAAAACTGGAAAAACAAGGAAAGAAGTGAAGATAAAGACTCTCCCCCTGCAAAATTAGGATAACTAGGATTATTCTGCATATTATGGAGTAAGAATTGTTTTCTTAATACATTTCCTTATGTCCAGCTAGACTCTTAGGCTTAAAATACTGGTTGGCCGGTTTAAAGATTTGTATATATGTACACTGTCAAATTAGCCATCTGGTGGTATCCCTGCCCTACCTAGGTTAGCCTAACTTCAATGGCTAGGCTAGCCTATTCTCCACATACTTGATATTGTCCAGGTTTGAAGCAGAAGTCATCTAATAAACCTAGTTTAGCAATTCAAGAGGTAATAAAAATTAAGACAATTAAATGTAAACCAACATATAAAAAAAAACCTGAACAAATCTTCTTCCATTAATTTATTCAGCGACATGCAGGGATTACCAACCAAGATGGAAAATCACTAGATTCTATGAAAAAACACTAAATAAGCACATAAATTACTAGATTATTTACTACTAACCACAAGAATTATAATATTCTTTATCATTGTGATTGATATTTGTTTTGTTTCTTTACCATATTTTATACAGGTGCACCCATAGACGGGGTAAAATTACCCCCCTATATTTGGAAAAATACCTTCAGAGTTCAGATTGATGTTTTGTTTTTACTCAAGGGGAAATCCTCTTGAAATTTTGAAAAATTCCTATTCGAATCTTTATGCAGTGAATAGAAATAAATCCTTGCTTCCTCCCTGTATGTTCCAAAATTGGAACATACCGAAATTGGAATCCGAATCACTAAAAATCGGTTATCGAGGATCTAATCGAATTATTTGCTTTTAATTTTTATTTTCCTTGTCGATTCAAAATCCCAGTTTTTCCTCAAAAAATGGGAACGATTTTTTTTTTACTTTAGTTGAGCAACTACAATTACTGGGACACCAGCGACAATTTTGAAAATTGCCTTTTTATATTTTAATACAAAAAAAAAAATTCTGACCCTTTACAAATTTCAATAGGCATCGGTCTCACTGCTTTTTTAATGCGAATAATAGTTACTTTTTAATTATACGGAACACATCCAAGAATTGAAGTAAGGTTAATCCTAATGGAACGCGGTGTAGGGGTCAAGAAACCTAACCTTACCCCCACCCCGTAATGTGCAAATATATAGCCCAAATTATACAAGTCAATTGCATTCTTTCACCCATTATTTGTCTCTGTGGCTATGAAACTGGTTTTGATAAATCGTAGATTATCCTTGTTATCCTTAACATACTTTCATCCCCTTACCTATCCCCAAGGGCGGCGGGGGTCATGCTAAATATAAAGGTATAGTTTTGGAACCTTTAAACTATGCTATCAAAATCGTAATATCGAATTTTTGATCGAATTTTTTTGGGGAGGGAAAGGGACGTAAGATGGGGGCTTGTAACCGTCAGATCATTTTGGTCAAATGAAAGGGACATAAACAATTTTAATTTCCGTTAAAATAAACCCTCTCCCGATGTTCTAGGACCGTTGGTTCGATACGATTACCCATAGAAAAATAATAAATTATAACGCATCCGTGATCTTTTTCTGGCAAAAAAAAAAAAAAATTTAACATTTTTTCATATAGGGGATTGAAGCCTCTACACTAAGGTTCTCTGATATGTCGTATCTAATGGCGTGTTTTTAATTAAAGCTCATTGAATTTTAGGGTGTGTTTTCTATCTCTTTTGAAAATCAAGCAAATTTTCGCAGTTTCGTACGCCATATATCGTGAAAATCACTAGACTTGGGGAAAAATCACTGGTTTTAGAAAAAAAAACATTATAAATCACTAGCTAGAAGAAAACCACTAGGCAACTTAAAAAATTACTGGAAATAATGATAAACCACGACGGGTGGTAACACTGATGGTATGGGCGAAAAACCTTCCGCCATCTACTTTCCTGTGCATTGAAGTCTAAAATGAATAGATGCCTCAAAAAGCAAAAAAGAACGGGAAACTTTGCCTGAAAAAGCCATAATGATGACACGGCTTAATTATTTTGGACATATTTGGCCTCTAATGGTTCATTACACATTGCAGAAATCGGGCCGCATCTTTTCGAACGATGGCCCAGAAAACACTATGTTTTAAGGCAAAGTTTTCAAATAGATGCATCAGCGTGGATGAGGACAAGTTCTAAAAGAAGAATATTGGCTAATTTGACTTTCGCTTTAGTTCTTATGCTGCGAAGGAAGCACAGAAGACAAAAAGAAGAAAGAAATTCAGTCTGAAACAACAAGATTTTGATGCTATAGTCATGGTTATATTCGTTTCAAAGCCTTGCCAAGAACCCGTCCTGATTTGACCAAATCGCTGCGGAAAGCTAGAGAATTTTTCAAGCACAGAAACGGACGGAATTTCCGCACGGATTGCTAAATCCGGAAGGAATTCCGCAAAGTGTAAATGAACAATAAAGGTCTAATTTTCTAAAACTGTTTCAAAAAGTTTAATCTAGTACTCCTGTCAGATGTTTTAAGTTAAAGCTTTGTTTATTCTAGCAAAGTTGACACCTACGTAATCTAGTCAACGTTTATGTCAAGAGATTATTCAAGTGAAGTTTCTATTTTGTAGCCAAATATCTAAAAGATTTGGATGATTTTTTTTTTCAAATTTTGATTAAAGAGGCTGATACTGGAACTTACAATTTGAGTAGGATTAAGATATTGCACTAAGTGGTGTGCTTAGCTCTGTTTGAATGTATTTCCCCAGCCTAATTATAAGAAATGAATGATCTTAGAAAATTGAGAGACGACTCATTTGATAAGAAACTCAAACATCTCTAACCCTTTTTATTAAGTAGCAAAATCCATTGGAGGCAGGAGAGTATTCGGTGGGGGGGGGGGGGGGGTACCAAGCACAAGTACCAAAGCCCCAAAAAATTGATAGCATTTCTCAGTTATCATTTATTGCCACTCCATACAAAATAATGCAACAAACCCATAAAGGACAAACAGGCGTTTTCGAACGGTGTTTCAGCACACTTGATAGACTATTTTGCATCAATCACAAGGCAGATACAACAGGGTAGAACAAATCTTTAAGGGACGTTCGACAAAAAATACTAAAGGATTTACGAGCATTTTCCTTTTTCGAATATTAGCGTCCTAGATACTAGTCAGTGGTATTACAAACTGTCAAGATGTTTTCAAAATAATATTTTTACTTTTAAGACTGATCAAGATAATAACTATAAAAAGATAATTTCAAAAAACTGAAACCATTGAAGCAAACTAAAATAATAATTAAACAAGAAATAATTAAAGTACGGTAAATACCGATTGCCACTGGCAACATTCTAAGACACCTGAAGTGCCGCAACAATAAGGCTAAGAACGAAGTTGAAATATCGTCCTTTTTCACCCTCCAATCGTTTGCTGACAGTCTATTTGGGAAAAACTGAAGCACAATTTCTAGCTAACAAAAGTGGTTTGACAATAATTCATGGAAATGCACTAATTGGACCAGATATATAAAACTGCCAGCATGGAAAGTTAAAGGATTTCTTGTAAGCCTAAAGGGACTTCCCTTGGCCTTACTGTAAAATTTAAAGCATGCTAAACTGTACGAAACATTAGCAATAATGAACTCTTTATCCACGTTAAAAGCTAGAACCTAGTCATCCTTCTTTGATAGCTTTTCGATCTAGCTTTTGAATATTGCACTTGAGATTTTCTAGCAATTATCTTTAACAATAATTCAATTTCTTAGAGATTTCTCTAACAATGTTAGCTAACAGAGTTTTTTTGGGTGGCAGAAACATAGTTGTTGGGAAACCTGTTAGCTATCGGTTTCTGTTTGGACAGTCGAAAAAATTCTGTTGTTTCCTTTTCTTAATTACCAGGCTGCACGTTGGCAGATGGTCTTAAAGATAAAGAATCACAGAGGAAAAAAACCATAATTTTGCATGTTATTGAACGATTAATCTAAAAAAACAAATTTTTTCCAAGGGAAGTAAAGAGCGAAGTTGAAGCTTAAAACGGACAAAAATTATTGCTTCACAGCCTCTCTGATATATATATATATATATATATATATATATATATATATATATATATATATATATATATATATATATATATTATATCAATCAAACTAGTACAAATAAACCAACTAATTATGTTTCCCCGTGTTTCTAGGATTATAGAAAACTAGTGCTTTACTGAGAACACAAAAATCAAGTATTAAAAACAGGAATATTGATTTGGGAGTGAAAAGTGAGTATGAAGCCTGACAAAAATAAACTAATCTATAAAGCTTTTCATAGTCTTACATCAGTTGTGACATCAGTAACTTTCCATGTACAATGAAAATTATCTGCAAAACATAAGTGTAAAATTAAATATATTTTTAATAACCGCACAGTCATTGAACAGCATACAGATTATTGGAATTATCAGGTAGCATTTTGGAATAATATTCAATAGTGCTATAAGCTATAACACCTATAGAGATTATTAAACAATCTTCAAATGTAAGAAAACTACATTAGTATTGCTCGAAATGAAGGCAATAAAAGACAAAAGATGAACCCTGAATATCTGGTCAATTTTCCTTATACAGAAGAGAGTTTTAGGTTGTGGCTAAAATTCTAAAGCTAGTCTATAGTCCTAATCCCAATGGTATCAAGATGGCTTTACTTCGAATTTGTCTACAAAGTAATCATGACAAGTCCTTTTTAAAACCAAAACGACAGCCAGGCATTGAAATGAACCATCGTGCAGAAGTGATACCAAATTAAACGAAAAAAAAGCAATCATCCTAAAATGAATTGTTAATTATCTTAAAAGGGATTGATCCTAAAAGGGATATAGTTTTATTCTGTAAAAAGGGTCCTTAATTGGTTTGGTTTTACTGTACCAAAACTTCTATATTATTTTGTGTTTTCAGTAAAGCGCTAGTTTTCTATAATCCTAGAAACACAGGAAAACATAATTAGTTGGTTTATTTGTACTAGTTTGATATATATATATATATATATATATATATATATATATATATATATATATATATATATATATATATATATATATTATGTAGGCTGTGAAACAATAATTTTTGTCCGTTTTAAGTTTCAACTTCGCTCTTTACTTCTCTTGGAAAAACTTTGTTTTTTTAGATTAATCTTTGTTCGTTTTGATTCAAATTTAATGTAGAAACAACCCTGCCATGATCTTTTTTATTTATACGGAATCATTTCTGTTCGTTTTAAGTTTTAATGTCATTGCTTAGTTTCAGTTAAAAACGTATGAAGCTGTTTAAGGGCACATTTAGAAGATTGAATTTATGCCTAGTCACTTTTTATAAATTTGGCTTGAGAGCACATTCCCATAAAGTGCACTTTCCATTTTTCCACCCATTTTTTTCAAATGAAAAAAGTGCCTTTTTCAATAAAATAACAAAAAAAGGTGTTTTTCAAAACCAAGGCAGGAGCAAAATATAAGGGGGCAAGGACGTCCCTTCCCCTCAATTATCGCCTTTAGGACTAGCACACAGGCTTCATCGCATAGAGAAGTTAATGAAGGTTTAATTCAAAAGTGTTGATCATTCAAGCTTAATTTTTGGTAGATTTTTAGTTGAAAAGTTTTTAGTTTTAGTTAATTTGTTTTGCAATAATATTTTACTTTTAAGATGAGTAGAAGTTTTATGAAACTTATACAGGGGGTTTGGAGGGGGAGAATATGTGAGGGGCTCTTATAAACCTCAAGTTAAGGGCTTTGGACCACAATTATTATTGTAATAGTGCCGTCTTATGCTGCCGAACTCTTCCACTTAAGAAGTGGCACCAAAAGTGCAACTTTTAGTTCTATATTGCACTTACAGAAGGCAAAATAAATGAAAAGCGTGTAGATATAAGTAATAGCTTTAAGATGAGTTTTCCCGAGATATGCTTGGGAAAATGAATGCATGAAATTTGCAAAAATAGTGGATTACCTAAAAAGTAATGATAAGAATGGACAAGCCATGATTGAAAAAAAAATCCAAGGAGGAATCAAATGCATGATAATCTAATTTGAAGTCAAACGCTATAATAAGAGAACCACGCCTCTAATAATCTAATTTAATATTTTGGTGTTTGTAGGACTTTAATTGCGTAGCTTATTAAGGGGGCCTGGAGGAGGAACCTGCGGGAGGTGTTCTTGCAAACCTCGAGTTAAGGGTTTTGGATCATAATTATTACAATTATATACTTTCAAGATTTTCCACTTAAGAAGTGGCACCAAAAGTGCTGTTTTCTGTGCTATATATCTCACTTACGAATTGTAGAATTGATAAAAAGCCCGTAGATATGAGCAAAAGTTTTCAAATGAGCCATTAAACATCACTCTAAGAAGTTCTGACAGCCACTAGCCCCAGCTTTTCCCCTTCAGACATCGCACAAAAACTGCCATTTTTAGTACCATTTGAAACTTGCAAATGGCGGAATTTATAGGAAGAACGTAAATATGAGCAATACTTTTTATATGAGCTATCAAAAATCTATATACGATGTTTTGGTTGCTCGCTAGCCCCACCCCTTGAGAAAAGACATAAAGTGCCCTTTTTTGTGCCATATGGCACTTGCGGATCGTGGAATTTATATAAACCACGTACATATGAGAAATAGCTTTTAAATGAGCTCTTAAGCATCTCTCTATGATGTTCTAGTAACCCGCTAGGCCTAGAAAAAAAAGAAGAAAAAAGACCGTTTTAAAGTTTTATTAGGTTTTAGTCACTATGGGCTGTGGTTCACTCTTTACTAGGTTGCAGCTACCGCTGCAACCATGATAACAAACAGTCGAGAAGTTTGCTGAATGTACAATCTGAGCAAACCGATTTCATAGCCACAAGGATAAATGACGGACAACAGAATGAATTGGACTTGTATAATTTAGGATATATATTTTCCCCTTCGGGGGAGGGGGGTAAGGTTAGGTTGAATTATGGTTTTTACCCCTTTCTTAGTGTTGGTTTACCCCCCCCCCCCTGAATGTGCAAATATTTAGCTCAAATTATGTTATTATATAAACCAAAGTATCATATTTTCATCATGTTATCATATCTTTCATTATGATTAACTTAACAGCCCTTCTTGAGTGTGTTTGTACGTATAATACATAAGTACCAGTAATTTTTCTTTCAATAGGGCATAGACTATTGCTACCAATTTTCTGTGTGTTTTTAAGTTAATCGCTGATGGTGGAATTTATAGGAAGGGCGTAATTTGATATGGGACAGGGGGAGGCAACTGCCCCCTTCAGACCCAAGTTTTCCCCCTCCAGACCTCATCCCCCCCGGCTGAAATTTCATTTCTGAAAAAAAAACTAAGATAAGCCTTCATAATTCAAGCATCCAGAGAAACAGGTCAGTTTTCTTTAGTATATCTTTGCCTCTATGGTAATATATGGCACATTTTTCCATTTTCAATATCATTTTCACTTGATTTGGAAAAAATGGATCCAACTTTGGCCCCCCCCTACCTCAGGATTTTGAGGAAATTACGTCACTCACGTAGATATGAGCAATATCTGTTATATGAGCATTTAAACATCTGTCTAGACACATGCGATACCAATAAGCCCAATAACAATACGCTCACGCCGATACGCGTGATATAAATACGCCCGATACCGATACAGTGTGCAGCCCTTTCTCCAGTGAGTATGGAGGGTCGTATCATCACCAAAACCAAAGATATTTGACCTTTGAACTATTTTGAACAAAATGACTATAACAAAATTATGATTGGATGACTTTGGGGGGAGGGGATCTTCAGGGGGCGGGCTAGTTGCCCTCCCATATTTTTGGTCACTTGAAAAGGACAATAGCAAATTTAATTTCCGTTCGAATGAGTGATTATACATCTCTCTGTGATGTTCTGGTCACCCCCTAGTCCTGCTAGAAAAAAGAAAAAAAAAAGAAAGAAAAAAGAAATGGGAGACGCATCAGTGCTACAACAAGGAAAAAGTCATTTTCTTTGTTGTTCAAGGAGGGGGACTGTAATTACTCTGTACAAGGGTTTCGACCATGGTGATTCCAATGATACATATTTCATTTTGATCTGACGCCATTTTCGAGGGTTTTCAGGCTTTTTTTTCGAAATCATCATAAATTTCTTCTCGCAATAAGCTTTTACTTTTAAGACGAACTAAAATAAGTCACCATTCATCAATCAATGTCAGATGGCAATTTGTTTCCACTAGGCAGTTTTTTCCTAAGCATGATTTTTGACTTTTTATTCTGACCGTGTTAAAGAGTTCATAGTAAATTCTCCCAGCGGTCTAATGAGACTTACTAAGGGGGCTGGGAGGGGGATTATACGGGAAGGGTACCTTGTAAATATCCAGTTAAGGGTTTTGGAACACAATTATTACAATGGTACCGTTTTATGCTTCAAAGCTTTTCAACTTAAGAATTGGCGCAAAAGGTGCCGTTTTTGTGCTATTAAGAAGCTACGAATGGCAAAACTGATTTAAATCACGTAGATATGAGCAATAGCTTTCAAATCAGCCATTAAACATCTCTCTAAGAAGCTCTGGCAGTCCACTAGCCCCTAGCTTTTCCACTTTGGACATGGCATCAATAGTGCCATTTGGCAGTTGAAGTTGATGGAATGTGTAAATAAAACGTAGATATGAGAAATAGCTTTAATGTGAGTTATTAAACATCTGTCTACTATGTTTTTGTAGCCCGCTAGCCCCACCCCTCAAGAAATGGCACATACTGTGCCATTATTCTGCCATATGGCACTTGCAGATGGTGGAATTTATAAAAAGCACGTAGATGTGAGAAACAGCTTTCTAATGAGCCATTAAGCATTTCTCTGTGATGTTTTGGTAGACTGCTAGCCCTGGAAAAAAAAGAGGAAAAAAAGGGAGACAGATCAGTGCTACCCATACAAAAAAAGTGATTTTTCTTGTTTTTCAAGGGTAGGGACTGTAATTTCCCTTAAGAAGGTTTTCGACTATGCTGATTCTAATGGTACACTTTTTGTTTTGATCTGACGTCATTTTTGAGGGGTTTCAGACTTTTTTCGAAATCACCATAAATTTCTTTTCCCAAATAACTTTTATTTTGAATACGAACTGAAACGATAGTTACCATTCCTGAATCAGCGTTAGATGGAATTTTTTTTTCACTAGACAGTTTTTTTTCTAAACACGTTTTTTAACTTTTGGTTAATATGGGCCGTGGTTCGCTCTTTACTAGTTAGTTGCAAGCATGATAACAAGTCATTGAGCTTGTCAACAGTAAGTCCCAAGTAACGGCAACCCCGGACTATATATGCAGATGTCTACTGGCACACAGTCCGAGTCCACATCTAGTTACACCTGGTAATTAAAAATAATTAGAAACGGTCTTTGTTCTTTTTTGGTTTTAATGCCATTCATGCATTGGAGGAGCTATTTTCGTGTCGTCTTTTTTTTTTTTTTTTTTTTTTAGCACAAGTATGTCATGAAATTTACGTGTGATACAAGTGTTTCCTAAAAAGACTTGTGTACCTCTAAAGGGACAACGTCAATGAAGCTTAAGTTTGCACATGATCTCAGTAGAAATAAATCTATGCAAAGGTTGGGAAAAAGTATGTCACTAGCAATAGGAACCCTCACCGAGAATATGACACAGATATCTACTGGTCTGTAACCTATGTCAAACTCTCTTTACACCGAAACAAAGAAAAAAAATTAACTAATTGATCCGTGTTTTTCTTTGGTGTTGACCATCGTCGTGTACTTCTTTCGTTTTGATACCCAAGTGTCATTACTTGTACCTTAATATTTAACCAAACATTCATCAGGTATGTTATGGCCAGACGCCACATCTCTACCAAATATTTTTTGGAAAGCTTAGCAAGATATTCTGGCAAAACCTCTTGCACTATTCTAAAAAAGACCATAAAAATTTTTCATCAGGCAGCCTACATTAACAACAAACTTGATTTGGTTAACTTTCTTTTCGGTGGCTTTTTATTAGCTCAGAAAGTGTTGATCTAGGTCAATTAAACTGCCACAAAGGAATTTGTAGCTAAAACCATCTGGAATATTCGATCTCATATTTCCACCATTCCTGTACTTGTAAGACCACTACTTTTGATTTAAGATATCCTGAAGACAGATGCACTTTTACTTTTTTTAAAAGACCGACTGAAAGCGACCCAAAAATTGTGAAAACTGTCAATAACTAGATCTAAATACACCTAAATCACCCAAAAATGTTCAGAAGTGTTTTCCAGGTCGTATTTCCAGCACTTGTCTTTTTGCAAGGGTACAAATTTTCCAACGATACAATTATACTGTCATTTTTTAAATCTCGCTAAAGAGTATGCTCTTCTTAGACTTGAAAACTAACTTCCAGTTTTTGTTCTAAGTCAGTACCAAACTGCATATAATCTATCAGAGGTTATAACTAGGAAAGCATGAGCGGGAGATGAGGAACTAGGCTGTATGCATTTTCCAGATCTTTCTTTGGGCTCCAAGTCCCTCTCTGAAATTTTAATCCCTAACAAACTAGTTTTTGAAAAGAGTGTCCTTCCAAGCGAAGACTAAGAAGTGGATACTTCAAAACATCTATCTGGATCTTTAAGGTTGCCCTCTCTGAGGAACAGGAAAACACAGAGGTAAACAGGAGGCGTGCTCCTTCACCCCTTTCTATTGTAAGGTTGTTGCCTTAAGCAGACTTTGGGTAATATACAGTACTAAATTCTATTCCTTCACGTATTGATTTAAATCTATAAAATTATTTACCCAAAGCTCTTAAGGGAACAATAAATTTTGGTAGCGTAATCAAATGAGGCGATTTAGTTCTTTCGTACTCAAAATTCAGTGACAACTTGATTTTATTTCGAAATTTGATAAGAGTAAAAGAAAGGGAGAAAACGTTGTTTTCCGTCTTATTAAATAAACATTCCCTAGTGGCTTTCTTCGGATTTGATTGGTGCGGTGTATGGTGTGTGCCTGCAGTTCCAAGGAGGTTGTCTCTACTGCCCAAACGTTATCACCAAGGAAAAGGTTTATCGTAAAGTTTAGGACTACTGAATATTTCTAAAAGAATACACTTGAATAACCAATTAAGGCTAGGGTCTGTGGTATTATAATCCTTGGTCCAAGTTATCAAATAAGGTAAATATAGCTAATTGGATTAGAAATGTGGGTACTACTATTACAAGTTTTATTTAATCAGTCCAAGCATTTCAAATAGAATGCAAGAGTAAACCAAATGCTTAACTAGTAAACTAAGTAAACTAAATGCTAAGGAGAGCTAGGAACTTGGAATAACCTCGACTCATTAGACACAAATTTATCAGTTTTACTTAAAACAAGTTATTTACTAATCATTTCTCTTAACAAGAATAAGTATTCCTTGGAACTTAGGTAAAATTTAACTTCAACAGGGAAGACCCTTGACTGAATTTCCCTAGACTGGAAAGAACTTTAAATTCTTAGCTTGACTAGTCACACTCACCCCCCCCCCCTAGCCTCTTTGTATCGACTAGCAATTAGCTTAGCTGTATAGACAACAGAGAAAGTATAAGGAAGGTAAAAGAACAAGCTAGAAGGGGTATGAAACTCTCCTCAGGGTTCAGACTCTATCGTGAAATCTATTATAAACACTGTATTTAAGTTCCGAAAAAACTACGGCGAGAAGAAGGGGTGTGCGTGTAAAATTCTATTAGCTTTCTGTTCCTTGTTGAGAGTTATCCGTTACGCTAGTATTTGGTTATTGTAAGTTAATATCAGTAATTTGACGTTTCTGAGAAGGAGCTCACTCGAGGTCTTTAGAAAGGGAGGAATCCTAAGATTAATTAATTTAGATTGAATTATCTTTCAAAAATGCTATAGTTTTTACTGACCCGGCCTTAACTAAGCATTAATCAAAAAAACTTTTTCCACAAAATAAGTTTTTCAAAGAAAAGTAAAGAACTCCATTAAAGAAAAAATTAGCAAAAATAAAATAATCTACCAAGCTCGAAACTACCACAAATCAGCATCGATAGATAAATGAAACCCAAAACGAACAGAAATTAAAACAAATAACCGAGTCAAACTCAAAACGAACAGAAATTAACATAAGTTGGGCGAAAAACCCCTATGCCTTCCCAAGGCCAGAACAAAATTAGCACTTTACTGAAAAAAAATACAAATGAATGTACATTGTCAGTTTAATATACATATATTGATATTTAGTAATTAAAATGTTAAAATTATTTGATTTATTAAAGTTATCAAAGTAAAAACATTTATATTTTTTTCAGTAAAGTGCAAATTTTGTTCTGGCCTTGGGAAGGCATAGGGGTTTTGCGCCAGACTTATGTTGGGCGCAAAGAGGGGGGACGTGAGAGGGGGGTTAGTTACCGTCCAATCACATTCAACTATTAAAAAAGGCACTAGACCTTTTAATTTCCAATCAATCGAGCCTTTTTGAAGTTTCTATGACAACGCCTTCTATAAAAACTTTATATGCCCCCAGGCCATAACTAAAAACCCTTGCCCCGACGGTTGTGGGGGAGTGGCCTCCTCAAAAACATACTTTCTATCTGGAAAACAACTACGCTGAACAAAATGGCTATCTCAAAATTTTGATTGGATGTGTTTGGGGGAATGATGGGCGTGGGGGGAGGGGGCTTGTTGCCCTCTGATCACTTTCGACTATTAAAAAGGGCACTAGCCCTTGAATTTCCAATCGAATGAGCCTTTCTTGAAGTTTCTACGGCAATGCCTTCTATAAAAACCTTATATGCCCCCAGGGCATTACTTAAAACCCTTGCCCCGAGGGTTGTGGGGGAGTGCACTCCTCAAAAACATATTTTCTATCTAAAAATCAACTACGCTGAACAAAATGGCTATCTCAAAATTTTGATTTGATGTGTGTGGGGGACTGATGGGCGCGGGGGGGCCTAGTTGCCCTCCAATCACTTTCGACTATTAAAAAGGGCACTAGCCGTTTGAATTTCCAATCGAATGTTAGCCTTTTTTGAAGTTTCTACGACAACGCCTTCTATAAAAACCTTATAGGCCCCAAGGGCATAACTTAAAACCCTTGCCCCGAGGGTTGTGGGGGAGTGGCCTCCCCAAAAACATATTTTTTATCTGGAAATCAACTACAATGAACAAAATGGCTATCTCAAAATTTTGATTGGATGTGTTTGCGGGAATGGTGGGCTTGGGGGGGGGCTAGTTGGCCTCCAATCACTTTCGACTATTAAAAAGGACACTAGCCCTTTGAATTTCCAATCGAATGCGCCTTTTTTGAAGTTTTTACGACAACGCCTTCTATAAAAACCTTATATGCCCCCAGGGCATAACTTAAAACCCTTGCCCCGAGGGTTGTGGGGGAATGTCCTCCTCAAAAAGATATTTTTTATCAGGGAAATCAACTACGCTGAAAAAAATGGCTATCTCAAAATTTTGATTGGATGTGTTTGGGGGAATGATGGGCGTGGGGGGGGGGGCGAGCTGCCCTCCAATCCCCTTTACTTATTGAATTAGGCACTAACCACTACAATCTTCTATCGAATGAGCCCTTTTTGAAGTTTCTACGACAACTCCTTCGATAATAAGTGCCCGGGTGGAGAAAAAAAAACATATTGTGCCCACATCGTTCTTTACTTAGGCAGCGCTAGCGCGCTGCCTATGAAAAGGGATGAGATAAAACTAGAAAACCCGCAACCAATCAAAGTAAAATCTAACAAGGACTTTCAGTTATTTAAAAACGGTAATCACAGCCTTCTGCTGTGATCAGAATATAATGAAATACCTTAATCAATCAGAATAAATCCGATAGTAAGGAGCGACATTAAAACTTAAAATGAACAGAGATTATTGCGCATATGAAAGGGGCTGCCCACTCCTCAACTCCTCGCTCTTTACCCTTAAGTTTGAATTTTTTCACAACTTTACTTTTTAAAACAATAAAAAACTTTAGCGTAAAGAGCAAGGCGTTGTGGAGGGAACAGCCCCTTTCATATACAGACTAATTTCTGTTCGTTTTAAGTTTTAATGTCGTTCCTTACTTTCAGTTAAAAAAACTTATTTTTTTATTTAATTGCATTTAGAGATGATAATCGAGGTTAAGATACACTTGTAAAAAACAAAAACTTTAGCAGGAAAACTGGCTGACTACCATCATTATTGTCAGCACCCATTATGTAAAAAAGTCACACCATTCCCGATTACTCAAGTATTGCAAACATTAGTGATGAGCAGGGGCGTCGTTTAGAGGTGGCAAGGGGGGCAGTTGCCCCCCCCCCATAATGTAAAGAAAAAAATTATCATACATCCCATGCCCTTTGACTGGACCTTTGATCCTGATATGGGCCTCTCTTGTCCCCCCAATAAAAATGCTGGAGATTCGCCCCTGGTGATGCGACTAATGCATTCGCATCAGGCAAGTTTGCAAGTCAGAACCAGGAAGTCCTTTGTAATGCACCAATTGATCAGTTTATATAAAGAGTTCTCTTCCACTAAGAGAAAAGCCACCTATCTTAATAAATAAATACATCAATAAAGATCAGTTTTGAAGGCTTTTCGTGAGTCAGTTCTACATCAAAGGTTGACAATAAATTATATACACAGGAATATTTCAGAGACAAAGAGGAAACTAAGCAAAATATGCCATCTACATGTGATCAGGGTCGTGGTCAGAGGGATAGGGTCTTTAGGACCATCCAAGTCTATCCAAGTTAAGTTTACATACTATTAATTGGTGAAGCCGCAATAGGGTCTTGGCGTTCAAAGAATAGGTGGTTTTAGTCCAAAATGACAAGCAATTAGTGAAAAAAACCCGAAAAACTAAAAATATGAAAATTAAAATAAACTAGAATCAAAGCTGATAGAAAGAGCAAAAAAATACAATAATAAAAGAAAAGAAACGAACAAACTTACATACTTAAGAGGAATGGAGTCAAAGTTTATTTATGACTGTCGTTGGTTTTGTATGGGTTTTCATATGCCAAATTAAAGAACTTTTGCCAGAAAAGCTATTACTACATATATCACACTTAAAGAAATTTTCGCCAACATGAATATTCTGATGACGACGTAAGGTGGAACTGCCACTAAAAGTTTTCTTACATATACCACACTTGAAAGGTTTAATCCCTGAATGAATTCTTTGATGTTCAGATAAATTAGACCTTTGGCTGAATCGTTTATTACATATATCACACTCGTAAGGTTTTTCTCCTGTGTGAGTTCTTTGATGACCAGTTAACTGGGAACTTGTATTGAATGTTTTCTGACAAATACTACAATCATAAGGTTTTTCTCCAGTATGAATTCTGCGATGAGCAGACAATTTGGAGCCTGTGTTGAATCTTTTCTTACATATATCACACTCGAAAGGTTTTTCCCCCGTGTGAGTTCTCCGGTGTTCAGATAAAAAGGACTTAAAAGCGAATGCCTTACCACATATGTCGCACCTAAAAGGTTTTTTCCCGGTATGATTTTTCATATGTTCATAAAGATATCTCTTTCGAAGAAAATTTTTACAGCACAAGGTGCATTTATATGGCTCTTCTGCTGACAGTATGTTCAAGAGAGTACTTGGTCCCTCCTGTTTCGCGACGCCATGCTCAGCAAATGCAGTGATGTCACTTGGCACTTCACATTCACCATCTGAATGTACTTCTTGCTTTAGATATATACTTGTAAAATCAGGCGAACTAGTTGTACCATTCTCCAACAACAATGCGACTGTAGTTTCTAAAATAAAATAAATTCATCAATTTAAATAATAAACTTTTCGATGAGTTTTTATTAGCTTATTTACTATATAAAATCAAAGTTCAACGACCCTAACCTTGCTTGGTGATTAATTTTAAATAGCCAATATGAATCTGTAACTTTGAATTTCTTGTTTTTATATTTGTATTCCGGATCATTGGAAGTGTTTCTAAAGTATCATCCTTAGAACTGAGCAGAACTTCGCCCAAGATTGGATAGCCAACCTATCTAATTTTTCTTGACATGCTATTAAAGCGTCAAATTTTTACATAGCAAGTTTTACTTCTGTAAGATGTCAAACCTAAGACTAGAACGAATTACTAAAAACGAAGAGATGAAACTTGAAATAAACCTAAATTACAATGAAATTAAATATAAAAGAAAAAAAAATACGACAAAAAGAGAAGACAGAATTCAAAATAACAAATATTAGAAAATTAAGGCTAGAGTAACCACCAGTTTAACTTCCTAAAAGACTGGTGTCACGTGTGTTATACAGAAAAATAAATATAATATATATGAAAGAAGTTGTTTAGTCAGTTTACTTTTAGATACCTTTAATTGGAATGAATTTAAAATTACGATAATAGCGACCAAACTTAAGTATTTAGAGACTGACTATTCATTCTGGTAAAACAGGTAAGAGAACCTTAATATCGCCTATCAATTCAAAGAAATAGAAGCATACCCCTAAATTTTGTCTATAGTGAGCAAATGACAAAGATCTGTCTTTAGAATGGTGCCTAGAACTCTAGTAAGCTTCAATGTGTAATAGTTTTCATTGATCAAAAAGTTCAAGAAGACGAATATCCCCTATTTATGCTTTATTTATTACTACAAGATTGATATCACAAATATGTTTTTCAGTGACATGGAAGGGAAGTACAATGTTTGAAAAATCACGTAGGACAGCCACTGACGTGATAAACGTTCGTAGATTTTTCACTCCTCATCTCCTCAGGTTTATAATTTTATAGATCCTCGTCAGGTTTGCAAAGACCAAACGAATTAATAAAAAATCACAGATAAAGTAAAAAAAAATATAAGTCTAATGAATCGTTCAGCTGCAAGGCCGTATCCTGGAATTCTTTGGAAGAAGGAGGGAGGGGGGAGGCTACAAAAATATTTCTGTGGACTTAGTCTTACGGTCGATTGTGGAGACCGTTGGTCCATCCCTAGCAACGACAACTCATCCTCTAGGCATACTGCCGTGTCTATAAAGGGTTTTTTTCTCCTTCTTTTTTTCATAGTAACGCAATAGCAAACCAAGTATTAAAGGATTTGTATACATCCTTACCTTAGACCTTAGTTCCTCCTGTGCCATCTGTGGCGAATAGGGGATCAACAAAGCCACTCCATTCATCGCGCATGTCTGACGCTTCGATGATATCCTCCCATTCAGGTGTCAGCCGTTTTCCGAACCCGGTCTTGTGTTCTGCGCAGCGTATCCTTCAGACAAACTCTTCTATGACTAGCGTTGGGTTTCCCAGCTGTGTACTATGCTAGGAAAACAACTTAGGTCCAACCGCAGCACGTGTCCAAGATATGACCAGCGTTTATTTCGAAGAATATTCGCCACAAGCGGCTGGCCGGTCTTCTCGACATTGACAACCAGTCCCAAACGTTTAACTCTGTCCACTATGGTGTCAAACACTTCTTGTAAATTTTATTTGGATTCTTCCTGAAGCGCTACGTCATCAGCAAAATCCAAATCGCAAAGCTGCTGTGTGGTCAGTTTTACACCATATCCTGTCGTCTGCCTCAGGACGTAATCCATAACAATCACAGACAGCATTGGGGATAGAACGCACCCTTGTCTGACGCTAGGTATGATTTTGAAGAGCCTAGTCTCACCCATATCTGTCTTGATGCAACACTAGGTGTACACGTAATAAGCAGTAATCATCTTGATTATCTTTTCTGGTAGTACATAGAACCTTAGGATACCCCAGAGACTTTCTCTGCAGATCAAGTCGAAGGCTTTCTCAGCGTCGATAAACAATATATACAGCTTTTTATTCAATTCGTTTGATTCTTCAACGAGTGTTCTGAGGATAAATATAAGGTCCGTGCATGACATTTTGGGGTGGAATCCGCGTTGTTCCTCACGTAAACGAGGATTCTTTGCTATACTAAATCTGTGCAGTATTATGGCTGCGAGTAGCTTTCCAGAGACAGACATTAAATTGATACCTCTATCGCAGTTACACTCCAGAGCATCTCGTTTCTTGATCACCTTAACATGAAATCATTTCATCCAGTCCTTGGGCACAACTTCTGCAGTGCATTTACTGAGAAGAGAGTCGTCCACATTATTAGGTATGTCTGGACAGAAGCTTGAATCGTTTCTGCTCCAATGTCATTCCGGGAGTTCTTCCGTTTTCAAGCGTTTTGCAGTAGTTGTTTGTATACACAGGCGAATATATTTATATATAATATATTCAAAGAGTCGACCAAGAGCTACTGTCAAATAAACTAAGTACCTACAAAACAAAACCTAAACGACAATTTTTTCCAACCTTCATAAGCATTTATAAAATTTTCGGGGCAAACGTCAATGTTTCTATGGATGGCAAGCAGGACCAACCAATCAGGCGTTCTTGGCCCGTTGAATTTGTTAGCCAGGCTTTTAAGTTCCGAAACATAGTGTTTTTTGTCCGGAGTAACCGACAGGCCACGTTGTAAGGGCGGGCAAGGGAGGAAAAATATTTGAAAAAGATGGATTCGCTTCGTGAAGAAAAGATACAGCCCACGAAGACCTTACTGTGACTAGTACCTTTTCCCATTTGCTGTGCCAAAGCTCCACCTTTTGATTCAAACAGTTTGGTTCAGGGAGAATATCACCATATGAGTCGAGCAAAGACTCTAGCTTTATGGTTTGAGATCAACAGACACAATCTTTGAAGAGCAAATGATGCTAAAAATGGACAACGGATTCAGTTGAAGTTCTAAGCGCTGTTTTAGCTAAGCTGGTATGGAAAAAGAATAAACATGCAGGTTCTGCATAGGCGAGCAGTTTGGGATCCACAAAATGAGAGGTACTTCCACCTCTTGTTCTTAGACTAGCCATGTCAAGCCCTCAAGTAGTTGCAAATGACTAAGCTTTGTCATAAATAGAAGCAAAGGCAACAACAGCATCATGTAGCATTGTCATTGCTCTAAAAAGAACAATGCTCCCAAGGCCAAAACTCCCAAGTTGTGAAAATTTTAGTGTTATAAAAATTTCCCTTATTTGTTATATAAAAAAGAATTACTAAACACAACATACAAATGCGTCAAATTCAGAGCTTCAACTGCATGGTAGTAAGAAAGAATACTTAAGACTACTTCTACAATTCGATTTTATTCCGAATCTCTTCAAGTAAGTATTAGCAAGAGGTTCAAAAAATTACTCTGTGCTGTAAGTTCAAAAAGGACTATAGTATAAAAAGGCTATAGCACATAAAAAAGGACATAGTGTATACACATTGAAACTAGTACATAAAAAGGAAATTAATACTATAATTTTTCAAAGATCGCCTTCAATAAGATATTTAATTGGAAAAAAAAAAAAATCTGGGAGATGGCAAAAACCGGGAAGCTATAAGAGCTTTCCTTTGAAAAATCCAGAGGGAACTTTTCGAGGAATTTTGGTACTACATTTATCGGATCCAAAATTACCTTCATGTCTTTTTACTCACAAATGAAACTAAAATATTATACAGTACAACTCTAAAACAAATACAATAATTCAACAAAAGAGTAAAGGAATACCGTTGAAATACAAGATATATTATCGAAATTATTATCAATTTTTTATCTCTCTAGAAAAATTGAAAGGGCTAGAAATATAACTAGGTGCATAGCATCTGGCTAAGCATATTAATAAAACAATAATAACTAATAAGCCCATAGTTTTACACATCATCCAAGCACATAACAATCATTGAGTATGGCGACAAATCTTAGGCGTGGCAACCCTGAGCGGGACTGTCATATTTCTTCCAGTAAAACACCCAAACCACAGCCTAGCTACATTTACATATAAATAACTAATGTTTATTAAAAATATCTAGCTCTTCATTAATCTTAGCATATTTTGAAATGGTGTGAATAGCTAGCTGTTTAAATTACCTGTTTACACAGCACGAATGTGACCTTACAATTAGGTGTAACTAAAAGGAAATCATTGAGACAAAAATAAAGATTGTCTACAATTTTCATAATGTTGCACGAGAGGGTAAAATCTCTAGCAAGGAACATGAGCAGCTTACATCTGCTGAGCTTAGACAGAATAGTGAGCTAGGAGGGAATAATATAATTATCGATCATGGAAAAATTGTCCAAAAAACTCCATTCGTCCAGGCAAAAGCCATTCCCACATGCCGATGGACTGTTAGATATCTTCCCCACCCATTTTGTACGTATTGCAAATCCTGAAGTACTTTCGTCACCAACTGGAGCCTATGAATTGCCTGATAAGTCATCTTACAAGTTCCTTGTAAATAAAAGCCTCTTCCTAACAAATAAGAGCAGATTCTTAGTCACTCATCTATCCATTGCGGAAACGCAGGTTCTCAGTGTGAATCATAACCATAAGGAATTATGTAACCAAATGAGACAGAAATGAAATCAAGATTTCTGCACTCTAGTAACAAATGTTTATACACTCCCAAGAACGATTAACGAGCTGAAATATGCAATTTATGTAAATACGGTACCAATATTTCCTAGTAGAATTCTTTCCGTGTAATCATATTTTCCTACATTGTTCCCTAGTGTAGTACAACTGAGATTCACAAAGTGAAGAAATCACGACAGAACTTTATTCTAGAGTAATTGAAGAATTCAGAATAAATCAGTGGACTTTTTCCTTCTGATTAACAAATAAAAATATATAGGAAATTCGCAAGCAAACCAGCACCCAAGCAAACAAAGGAGCTGAAAAATATTTGTTCATGAAGCTAAAGACGGCCACAGAAAGGAGTCAAAACTAGGCTTATCATCTCCAAAGAGCATTTTCGACTCTACCTCTACAGCTTAAGTGTTCTTGGTTGCTGCCATCTATAATTACAATTATTCCTTAAACCAGTGTCTGCTTTGTGTGGTTTATCATATGATTAGTCAACGAACTTTTTCGAGAAAAGTGATTACTAAAAATATCACATTTAAATGGCTTTTCACCTGTATGAATTCTTTGGTGTAAGGATAGATACGATTAAAAAAAAAAAAACTTTTTCTACATAAGTTACACTCAAAAGATTTTTCACCAGCACAAGTTCTCTGATGTGCAGATAAATTAGACCTTAAAGTGATTTTTTTTGGCACTGATTACGACCAGAAGGTTTCTCACCAATGTGAGTTCTCTGATGTATCCGCAAACTTGAACTAGATGTAAAGCCTTTCCACATACATTACATTTGAAAGGTTTTTCCCTGGTATGAATCCTTTGGTATTCAGATAAATTGGGACTAAATTTGAAACCTTTCTCACATACATCACACTTAAAAGGTTTTTCTCGTGTATGACTTCTTCGGTGTTTAGAAAAACTTGAGCTAGAAACAAAGCTTTTCCCGCAACTGACAATTGAAAGGTTTTTCGCCAGTGTGATTGTTCTGGTGTTGAGATAAATAGTAATGAAACTTTTGTCACATGTTTCACATTTGAAAGTTTTTTCTCCTGTGTGAATTTTTTGATGTTTCGATGAACTAGAACTAAAAGCGAAACTTTTTTTTTTACATAAATCAAACTTAAAAGGTTTTTCCCCACTGTGAGATCTTTGATGCTGAGATAACTTGGAGCAACACGTGAAAGTTTTCTCACATACATGACACTCAAAAGATCTTTTTCTTTTGTGATTTCTTTGTTGCTCTGACAAATTGGAACTAATTTTTTAATAATTAAGTAATTAAGTAGTAATTAATTAGTAATAATAAGTAATAATTAATTAAGTAATAATTAACTAATTAAGTAATAATTTTTTCAGTTTTCTTTTTTCCTGTGGTATCATGTTCAGCAAATAAATTGATGTCACTTGGCTCCTCAACTTCACAATCTGAATCTATTTCTTGCTTCAGATATACACTAGTACAACTAGATACAAAATGTGTCCTACATTCTTGCAAAGGTGAAAAATCCTGCATCGACGATGCAATTGAAGAAAAAAAAATAGCATCATGAAGCCCAATGACCCATTTTGGTTACAGCTATAGAAGTTAAATTTTTTAGAAAGAAATCCCCTTTAAACAGGCAGCGATGCCTATCTTTCTACTAAAAAATTAGAAATAGTGAGGACGTTAGCGGAAATGGAGGGGAGGGATTAAAACATACAGACAGGACACACAGTGAAACAATTGAACGACGAAGTTAGAATTAAGCTTAAAAGACATTGCAGTGCACAAGTGTGCAGTTTATACCCACTAAAGGTTATACTGTCATTTGTGCTGCATTCGAAACACGCTTTTTAAACAAAATTTCTTTTTTCCTAAGATGGGGTTGAAGAATAGGATTCACTGGAGAATATTGGTATCGTGATCAAACAAATTTAAAAAAAGGTATATTCGAAGATCCAACACATTATAATATCCACATCTTCCAGGCATCCACTGGGTTAGCCTTTATAATATTTTTTTCAATGAATCAGAACTTAAAATCTCTTTATGCATCGTGGAATTAGATTAGGTGAAAGCCACAAGTAAGTAGGACGCCTAAGGTTAGGTTTTTGGAAATTTTCGCAGTAGAAGTTTTTCAACTTTGAAGCGATAGAAATCAATTGATTTAGCGTTTTTGAACTTTTGCCAATCTCTTCTTCTCTCTTTCCGCATCATGGAATTAGATTAGGCGAAAGCCACAAGTAAGTAGGACGCCTAAGATTAGGTTTTTCGAAAATTTTCGCAATAGAAGTTTTTTAACTTTGAAGCGATAGAAATCAATTAGTCTAGCGTTTTTGAATTTTTACAGATCTCTTCTTCTTTAAATTTTAAATAGAATAACACTAGACATTGTAAGAGCCCAACGACTTCTTATGTATTTTTTTTTCTGATTTGCAAAGGGTAAGTTTTAGGATCATATAAGTATTGTAGTTTCAATAGTGTGTTTGGTAGGACTGATTGAAAATACTTCAAGTCTGACAACCAGCTTTGGTTTGGGTGTTGGATTTTAAGCAAGACTAGATCATTTAATTCCAATATTAAGGCGTCTAACAACCTGCAAGACAACCCTGTTGGAGGACAGGGTACGGTGACATAAGTATTACCGAGCAGTAATTATACGTGGAGGAGACGCTCCTTCGTCTTCAATATCGTGAACCCTGGCATTCTCCTTGCTGAAGAATAACAAATCTAGGGATTCAGCTTACCTAGTTATACATAAACTTTAACCTTACACTATCTATTTCTTTAAATAAACTTAGGTTAAAGGTGCACAGTATATAAAAAAAATGACTCGTCTAATGTGGGTGAAAACAAGCAAAGAATGGGACAAAAACTGGAAATATTTACCAGATAAAAAAAATGTTTGTGCTCTCAGACGTCAAACTATATCAGAGCCTCATATCTAACCTAAGACGCCTCACCAGCATAAAGATGTAAGGCCGCAAACGGTTGACAGGGCATAGCAAGTGAAGCTTGAATTACTTTGACTTAAGTATCATCCAGCCTTTTTGGGCTGTATTGGGACTTCTTCTAAGCAAACGATGGATTTGGTGGTGGTATTTAAATCTGTCTGGCCCTAGACGTTTTTTTTTTATGTTAACAAGAGGTTCTTGAAGCTGGAGCTAGCCAGGCCAAATCTTCGATTGATCGCTTTTGAGTAGTCTTAGTCAGAAGTTGGAAGGCTTCCTATGTAGGTGAAGGAGGTAAAATTTCTACTGGCTTCCCTTTTATTGTCAGCTGCACAGTTCTTGTAGCAGGGTCTCTAGACACTTGTACAACCGTGGCATTGGCTGTATTAACTACTATCCCAAAAGGCTGCTAACACTGGTTCATTGGTATCAAATTGGAGTAAATACTTTGGGCTTTTGAGTTTCCTGATATCATCTGCATATGCCAATTTATCAACAAGCATCCCTCTATCCTCTGCACCGTCTACAGTTTCAGCAAGTGATAGCGCTTCGTTGAGGAGCATGTTAAAGAGGTGAGGTGACGAGAGGCAACTATGGAGAACAACCGCAGATGTTAGGAAATCTTCTGTCAGTCCCTCAGTTGGCTGGATCTGGCTAACGAAACGTGAATACATGTCTCTGATAAGGATTACCATACTATGTTCTCATGGACTCCATAATGCTGCAGAATGTGCCATAATCCATCTCGCCATATCAAGTCAAAAGCCTGCTTGAAATCAATCAAGAGTAGTTGTTAGTTCTTTTGTAGACTCGATATACTTCTCCATCAGTTGCCGAGTGGAGAAAATTTTGTCTTTGCTAGAGTGGTATCTTCGAATGCCTGCTTGTTATTCCTCTAAAACATGGTTTATCATGGATTTGAGAAGGTCAAGAAGTATTTGTGTACGAATCTTGAGGTGATGTGAAGCTTTAGTGGATGTAGTTGAGCAGTAACTGCGGCTTTGTGTTCTGCAGATTGCACATGTTGGTTTAGCTGAGCAACCCGAGCTGTTCAACCAAGATTTTTCAAGCAGAGTTTGCAAAAGAACGAGTACTGGTCATTCCCAGTCTTACACCATTCTTTCTACCGCTGCAATTCGTCTTAGCAAGCCATGAACTATTGAACTTGGTAGGCCCCATACCTAATTACCAAGCATCACCTGCAAAATAGCATCCCCGATTAAAAGGTCATAAAAGAAAAAATGTGGATATGTCCGAAACTGGGCCGTATTCGCATCAGCCTTTTATAGCGTTCAGCCAGGAAACGCATAAGTCGCAAGAACTCACAGTCTCATTAAGCAGAGACTGCTGTCCTATATAGCATAGCCCAGGCAGAAGCAGCTTCCTAATCCCAACACAAAGCATTAGTTAAGTTCAAACAGCTCAACAGTTGTAATTAATTATCGATCTACACCGAAAGACAGCACAGTCTAGAAGCAGAGTCAAAAGCAAAGAAAAGCACATCTTGGCTTACTTAACAAGCAGTGAAAATTGCAAATAATGAGCAATGTTCTTGGTGATCTTGAGCCGAAAATATAGGAATAATAGGATTTTAGCCAAAACACAGGCATTTTATAGGAGTGCATTAAAATATAGGAATTTATTGGAATTTATAGGCGAGTCCGAACCCTGTGTTATCGAATAAAACGAAATGGTGCGGGTTGTCATACACATGCTGAGCCAAGGCAGAATCAAAAGTCTCAGGCCTTTGGCATAGCTCCATAGCTTTGTCGATTGAGGACCTGTGTTCCAACAATCTCTCCCCCATCAACCACTATTTCCCCAAACACATTCAATCCAAAATCTTGAGATAGCCATTTTTTTTCAACGTAGTTGAAAGTTATGGAAATTGGGTCTTTGGATGACAACCCCCCACAGCCCTCAGGGTAAGGGATGTAAGTTATGGCCCAGGGGCATATAAGGTTTTTATAAAAAGCGTTGTTGTAGAAACTTAAAAGAGGGCTGATTCGATGAAAGGGCTAGTGCCCTTTTTAATAGTCAAAAGAGATTGAAGGGCAGCTAACCTCCTCTCACGCCCACCATCTTCCCAAATACATCCAATCAAAATTTTAAGATAACCATTTTTTCAACCTAGTTTAAAGGTCTGGAAATTAGGTCTTTGAGAATGACAACCCCCCCCCCCCCCACAACCCTCAGGGCAAGGGTTGTAAGCTACCCCCTGGGGGCATATAAGGTTTTTATAGGAAGCGTTGTTGTAGAAACTTTAAAAAGGGCTAATTTGATTGGAAATTGAAAGGGCTTGTGCCCTTTTTAATTGTCAAGCGTGATTGGAGGGCAACTAACCCCCTCTCACGCCGACTATTTCCCCGAACACTTTCAGTCTAAATTTTGAAAATTTTGTCAAAAGCACTTGGAGGGAGAATGCCCCCCCCCAAGCCCATCATTTCCCCAAACACTTCTGATCAACATTTTCATATTGCCATTTTGTTGGATGTTGTTGAAGTGTCTGGAAATGATGTCTTTGAGTATGACAACTCCCCCCTCCCCCCACAGCCCTCTGGGCTAAGGTTGTAAGTTATGTCCTGGGGGCGTATAAGGTTTTTATAGAAAGCGTTGTCGTAAAATCTTCAAATAGTGCTCATTCGATTGAAAATTGAGAGGGCTATTGGCGTTTTTATTAGTCGAAAGTAATTGGAAAGAGAATCCCCCCCACACACCCGTCATTTCCTCAAATACTTACAATCAACATTTTGATATTACCATTTTGTTCAACGTAGTTGAAACATCTGGAAATTATATCTTTGAGGATGACAACCCTCCCCCCATAGCCCTCAAGACAAGGGTCGTAAGTTATGCCCTTGAGGCAAATAAGGTTCTTACTGAAAGTTATGTCATAGAAGCTTCAAAAAGGGCTCATTTCATTGGAAATTTAGAGGACTAGTGCCTTTTTATTATTAGAAAGTGATCAGAAGGCAAACGCCCCCCACCTCCACGCCCATCATTTCCCCAAACACTTCCAATAAAAATTTGAGATAACTATTTTGCTCAACGTATTTGAAATCTGGAAATTATGTCGATAAAAAATCCCCCCAGCCCTCAGCGCAAGGGTTGTAAGTTATGCCCTGGGGGCATATAATGTTTTTATAGAAAGCATGGTCATATAAACTTTGGAGGGGGCTCATTAGATTGGTAATCAGACCCTCTAGTGCTCTTTTTAAGATTCAAAGTGATTGGAGGGCAGCTACACACAT
Source organism: Artemia sp. Qi Xiang Cuo (assembly GCF_049724085.1). Taxonomy (NCBI): domain Eukaryota; kingdom Metazoa; phylum Arthropoda; class Branchiopoda; order Anostraca; family Artemiidae; genus Artemia; species Artemia sp. Qi Xiang Cuo. The sequence goes on from NC_142803.1 coordinate 57,936,109, forward strand.
ACCTCCCTCCACACACATACGTCGTATTTTCCTGAAATGTATCTAATAGAAATTTTGAGATATCCATTCTATTCAAAGTAGTATAGTAAATATCATATAACAAGATTTATGGTAACTGTATGCTTGGTAGATTATATGATTCTAATTTTGTTCATTTTTTGTTTAATGGAGTTCTTTACTTAAAAAAAAACTTATTATGTGGAAATTTTTTTTTTTAATTAATACTTCTAAACAGCAAATGTCATGAGCCTGTGAATATTTGCCAGATTTTAGAAAAGTTGGGGAAACATGCCCAAAAAGCAAGTGATATTAATTACAATCATATTTAACTTGATAGGGAATCCTGTTCTGAAGGTTTCAAGCCCATTTTTACAAAAACAGTGGAATTTTACATTTATCCCAAGAAGAATAATTATAGATGCATGTTTTTCTTTGTTAGGGGTGACAGTGTCAAACCAATTGTCCTAGAAGATTGGAAAAGCATTCATTCAAATGGAAACTAAATTTTATGTTGCCCATTTGAAGTGACTCAAAACATTATGCCATGGGAAATTAGCATTTTCTTCCATTATTTTGGCACGAAGCTACAATTTTGCCCAATCAAAACCAAGTTGCAATCAATTGAAAATTCTCAGATAGTCAATCAATTCAGGGCATAGAATTAGTCCCTAAAAGTCCCTTCTCCCTCAAAAGTTTCTATTTGGAAGCATGGCATTTTTGAGAACTGAAGCATGATATATTTGAAAGATGAAAATTATGGATAATTTAGCTTCTCCTCTTCTCCCCTTTACCTCTTTAGATAATTTAGCTTCTCCACCAATCCGGTTATACTGGTCTTTTGGTTACGCTGTCGCAGTTCAGAAAGAAGCAATAAAACAGTGGGGACTTTGTCAGTGGCCAAGGTATCTATTAAGCTTATAACAGCACAAAATTGGCCGGTATTGTGGGTGGGATAGAGGGGCGATTTTGTAGTACTGCTCAAGGATAGAGAGGAACATCATTGACCTATAGGGTGGGTGAGATGGATTCGTCATATTGTGGTAATGTTCAAGGATAGATAATTTTGTAAAGCTTCATAAAATGAAAAATTTTTACATTAAAATATGCAGGAATAATCTTTGCTGCAGCAAAGACTTTTACTCCCTGAATCAACACGCTTTGTTAGAAGCGCCCAAGAAACAGGTTGCAATCCATCTCAATCTGTTACAGTTACGATTGTGTGGATCTGCTAGGCAACAATCCTAATGAGAAGAACCATCAACTAGCAATGGAAGTAAAACTCTTGAGATGTTTTGTGACAAAAATGCTGCATACAAAGCAAAAATAATATGGGTACTCAAGTTCTTGCAAGCTTCTATGTCTGCAGCTTCTTGTGATGGAATAATTGATGTCTTTAAAGTCGTATTCTTTGGTAAGCTACCACTTGGGATGTTGATGAGTGCAAAGAAAGCTATGTACATGATTACTGATGTAACTTCATCTATACTGTAAACATAATCTCATGAAGGACATAGGTGAAGCTTACTTTGTTATGGAATTCAAAAGAACTACAAACAGGGAAGAAAAAAAGAGCTACATAATAGTTTGTGCTTTTGGTCCTCTTTAAGAGATTAAGTTGTGAACCGCCATTTGGTGACGAGTTTTATGGGGTATGCAACTGGTGAGAAAATTGTAAAAAAGCTGATGTCATGCATTTGGAGCGAGAATTTACCTCTTTAAAGATTAATAAAGATAGGTAGCAATGGTCCCAATATCAATAAAAAGGTATGGTCGCAAATGAATGCATTGAAGAAGAAAAAGTCTTCAAAAGAGCTTGTGAATATTGGAACGCGTAACATTCATGTTGTGCAAAACGTATTTATGAAAGAGCTCCAGTATTTGGTGAGGAGTCATCCAACTTTGTTGTCATCTTGAGGCATTTTTTTTCCTTAGCTGGGCTGCATGGTATGAGGATTTTTTAGAATGCCAGAAAAACAAAGGCATTCCATGCAATAGTTTCATTCATCACATCCCAACAAGGTGGCTGACGTTAGGTCCTGCTTTTCACCGAGCGATTGATCAATGACCAGCACTCTTGGAGCTTTTCTTACAGTACGTGTCATTGAAAAAACATTTGAAGAATTTTGCATCATCAGCGTAGTACCTCAAGACCATAAGCTACCTAAAAAGGAAACATATGCTTGCAGAATCCAAATTCGTGTATTCGTCGTTTGAGCTTTTTACGAAATTCAAAGCAGCGTTTCGGAAGAACAGACCCCCTGTGCATGCTCTTCATGCCAAGATGAAAAACGTACTTCTCACTATTTTTGCGACACTTATGAAACCCAACATTATCATGTCTGGTGTTGAAATTTCTACCAGTTTGCTCGTGAACTTGAACAACTATTCAGGACACTATTGTAGGTGAGCAGGTTGAACTTGCGTTAGATGCTTAGAAACTCACCGTGGCAGAAAGACAAGTGTTCCATCGAAGGGCGCGAAGGCATTTCAAGGTAGCTGTCGAACACTTGATCAAGAAGTGCCCCATCTCTTCTAATAGCTTTGTCCAGGTGTGCAAAAAGTTCCAAAGCTGCCAGCAGCAGAATTCCAAAAGCTGCTGACACTTTAGCAGCACAACTTGTATTTTGACAGCTTTGATTTGAGCAAAAAGTATTTTTACGTGTAAATTTTGCAGAAAAGTAACAAATGTCACTGAGTATGACTTGTAGCTAGAAATATCAATAGTATTTTGAATCACAATTAACAATGTAATCTAATTCAGTGGCAAGCCATAAACTAGCCATAATTTTCATACTCCATAATCATATATGTACCATTTTATCAAAAGCAGTGTACTATTTACTCTAATACTGCTAGTGGATTATGGTATTCAAAATCTGAAATATACTGTATATGGCTTACTGCTGTTACTTTATGGATGGAATTGTGCACTCCAATGCTATTTGTATTATAAAAAAAATGCATACCCAACTGCATGCTTGATACTGATTGATCACTGTGATACAACTAGAAATAGCACCATTGGATTTTCTGGCAGAACAAATTTGATAAGCAAAGCTGGCAGTCGCACGCATAATGAAGCTGTGATATTAGTTTTGCCCTAATCTAATCAAAAAAAGAAACAGAGAATTGCTGATACATTGTAGCGTGGCTGTTTTAGGCTACTAATCTCCCATGTTCCAGCTTTCCCATTACCTGCTTTAACTGTATGTACACCTTAATATCTAACAGCCCTTTTAAGATTCTTTCAACTGAAAAAAAAAAACAGTTTTGAGAGAATTTGGCTATTTGTGTGAGATTTGGACAAATATTCACTTTCATTTGAAGAGAAATGGAGTAAGTAAAAACTTGGCCACAAAGACGAAGGATAACAAAGACATAAAAGGAAATTTTCACATAGCAGCATTGAAGCTCAATGAGCTTTTAATTTGAACAAGTTTTTAAACCCAACAGCATGAGAAGAGAGACATCTCTTCTTCATACAGGGTTAATAATTGCTCAAGCATTAGAAGTTGTGGAGGTAGGCCTAGGTATTTAAAAAAATTGTAATGCCCTAATTTTGGGTGAATATCTATTCGATATAATTTCATTCACTATTTAACACCTTCACTAGACCGTAAAAAGATCTAAGACTACTCAATCAGTCAATCAGGCATGGACGCCCGCCTAAAATATTGCAGGGGGCACCAGAGTAGTAATGGCGAGGGGAGGAGGAGGAGGGGAATACTTTTGAAGAAAACATCAAATTATATAATTCTAATGTATTCTGTCACCCGCCGCTTGTTTTCCACGGAGCGTAAGCTAATTGTTTCTCAATACAGACAGATAAAAACAGTTTATTCTCGAATTTTACACAGCGTAAACTTGAGTGTTGGTAGTATAATATATAAGTGCCCTTTAATCTATCACGCATTCAGTTATTATGTATTTAAGATTAATTTAGTATGCCCCATAAGACTCAAACTAAACAAAAAGAAAATAAGAATCATACTAAATTGCAGAAAATAAGAGAAAAAGGGATCATCTTAAAGGGTCCATTTAATTTCTGAGTAAAACCACGGTCTTATTTTGAAAGAGAATAGAAAAGGTCTGGAGTGGTATATTCATCTTATTTATAGTTCGATAATCAAAATATCTCCAAATTCATCATGAAATCCCCCCTTCTCTGCGTAGGTACCATGGTTTCCCTTCTTCATTTTAGAATAATTTTTCAGTCAAACTCTTTTATATTTTTAGACTTTTGAGAATTAAAAAGAAAACAAATTTTAAACTCATGGTCGAGTTGTATAAAATAACCCTCCTATCATCGGTGCTCAGAATTACATTGAACCTAAACTTGTTCAAACCAAATTCTTTGCCACAAGTCACAAGAGTATATTTGATGAAATAGCATAGTCCTATAAACATTATCCTTTTACTAGCATAGGAAGAAAGGTCAGTAATTCAATGATCTATGTCTGGTTTTTGATGTATAGTAAATATGAGACGAAAACTATGGAAAGTAGTGAAAAAGGTATGTCAAGTTAAGTGAAAGTGATAATTACTAGGGGTGGATTGTCACTAGTGATAAATCACTAGGGGCGGCAACCGTGAACGAAAGGGGATTTTTGAGGAACCGATTATTTTTTTGAGAAGACAGAATTTTGGGGAAATCCCCAAAACTTTGGGGATAGTGGGACTGGTATTTTCAGACAAAATCTGCGAACAAATTATGCTAGGTCATGAAAACTGCCAAGTAGCATTACTACTATGCTACCTCACTTTTTGTACGGCGGAGCACTACTTGTATTTTAACGGCTTTTCTAGGAGCAAAAAGTATTTTTACATGTAAAAATGGTATTTTTGGACAAAAACTGCCAACAAATTTGAAAACTCCCAAGTAGCATTGCTACTTTGTTACCCAACTTTTTTGCATGGGGGGGGGGGCCTTATCGAAGTGGTCAGGTGCTTGTATCCCAAAGAAAAGAAAAGAGCTAGAATTCTATCAGATATAGCTGTGCTTGCTTGAGAAATCCCTGCAGAAGTAAATGTTGACGGTGTTAGAAGTGAATGGATATTGCTGCAAGCCGAGGACTCAACGCCATCACACGTCAACTATTACTGGCATTAAACCTTTTCAATGATGGATGCTTTTGGTGGGCAAAAGTGTATGATTTTGTCGAAGCTTGTAAAAGCTGCTTCGACATTATCGCACGGCAGTAATGGCATAGAGAGGGTTTTTTGCTGTCAGGGAGACTTCTTCCATTAGATAGAGCCTCCACGCCAGAAAAAGTTCTAAATGCAAAGCAGTTTGTGATTCACTAATCAAACATATATGGAGGCAAGCCAGAAAGGTTTCCTATTCCCAAAGAATTGTTCCTCACTCGGGGCAACAGCCTAAGACTGTTGGGGCAACAGCCTAAGAAAAGCTTACCAAGGTATCGTGTCGATTACTGAAAAATGTAGAAACCCAAAACAGGTATAGAACAGCACTTCGAAACAAATTGTGAAACATCCAATCTGGGGGACCTCAAACAACAGAAGAAATCAACTGATTGGTCAAAAAGCGTGCACCCGTCATACAAAAATTGCTAAAAAAATCCTGGGAATTTAGACTCACTTGGATAAACCTTGGATCACCCCGAAAATCATTGATCTCTGTGGGCAGACGAGTGATCATGCTAATAAAATAAACCGACAAAGCAAGGACGAGTACAAGAGACTAAAACGCCTAGTAGAAAAGAGAATCCGGTATGCTTTACGATAATGTTTTGACGACAAATGTCGTGAATGTGAAGAAGCCTCTCCAAAAGCTGACAGTCGCTTCAAGTACTAGAAAGTCAGTAAACTGTCAAAAAAAAAGTCCTTAATCACTCCTATTCTATTAGATAAGCACGGGCTCCCGATCATGGACTTCAAGAGAAGGAATACTGCTGCAAAAAACTGAATCCCAGAAACCAGAAACGTAGAAACTTCAAAAAAGGCTCATTCGATTGGAAATTCAAAGGGCTAGTGCCCTTTTTAATAGTCGAAAGTGATTGGAGGGCAACTAGCTCCCCTACACCCATCCTTCCCCCAAACACATCCACGCCTACGACAACGCCTTCTATAAAAACCTTATATGCCCCCCAGGGCATGCCTTACAACCCTTGCCCTGAACGCTGTGGGGGAGTGTCCTCCTCAAAAACATAATTTCTATCTGGAAATCAACTACGCTGAACATAATGGCTATCTCAAAATTTGAAGTGGATGTGTTTGGGAAAATGATGGGCGTGGGGGGGGTGGCAATTTGCCCTCCAATTATTTTCGACTATTAAAAAGGGCACTAGCCAGTCCAATTTCCGGTCGAATTAACTCTTTTCATAGTTTCTACGACAACTCCTTCGATACGAAGTGCCCGGGTATGAGGAAAAAGAATAATACATTGTGCCAACATCGGTCACTTAGTCAGCGCTATTGCGCTGCCTATGATTTGGAGATTGAGTTATCACAGCAAGGTAAAAGTTTTTTTTGATAATTTTAGACTGACAGGGTTTGGAATGATTCTTGCTCATTATCATAAGGACTTAACGACCTGCCAAGGGACTTTTATGGGTGAAAAAAGGGACCAATAGGGACCAAAGTGGGAAAAGATTTTGACTGCTATTCACGGTCAAAACATTCTTTTGCTCATAAATCAGAAACATGATATTTTGGAAGACCACACTGCCTTTCCATGACGATAAATGAAAGTTCAAATAGGGATAAAATCCTTTTAATAGACAGTTATAAACTTCACAAGAAGTCCTAGATATTTCGGTCACTGCATATTTGACCGAAATATCTAGTATTTTTTGTGAAATTTATCACTGTCTATTAAAGAATTTTATTCCTATTTGAACTTTTATTTATCTAAATCAGAAAGGATGGCCAAGTCACCCTAGGAATCGTCATATTCATGAGCATCAGAAGGAACTCATCTCCCTGAAAATGGGCAGTTGTCTTTATTGTTTCATTTTCTTTTTGTTCAATTTTTCAGCTGTTTATTTAAAACAAAAATAGAAAAGAAACTTCAAGACTAGCAACAAGTAAAAACAATCCATAAGACTTCATGTTGCAAGCTAAATATTTCCCTTCTTCGACTCCTTTGAGATTGGTGAACTTGCTTATCAGGGTTAACTTCCTCTTTTTTATGTTTCGCCCGCTCTTTTCATCGTTTTCGTTATGTCTTCTCGCATTTTCATGGCACTCTGTAGTAGGAAACTGACCAAGGCAACGTCCACGGAATCACTTGAAGCCACCACTCTCTGTAAGCCATTGATGGCCTCTTCCAAGCATCAACAATTGCTCGTTTTGTTTTTCAGAGGCCTACTTTCTCGCAATGATTCCTCAAGCCTATTTAGCTCTTTTTTTGCTAAAGATATCAACTAGGTTCAGCCCCTTTTCTTTCTGTTGGTCTTAAATGCTTCGTTTAGCAGCTTGTTCCTTTGCCTTAGTCTCCACATACTCTTGGTATTTTGACAAAGCCAATTGAGCCAAAGCCAACAAATTCTGATGTTAGGAAATTTTCTGTCAGTCCCTCAGTTGGCTGACGAAACGTGAATACATGTCTCTGATAAGGATTACCATACTTTGTATTCATGGACTCCATAATGCTGGAGAATGTGCAATAGTCCATCTCGCCGTATCAAGTCAAAAGCCTGCTTGACATCAATCAAGAGTAGATATTAGTTCTTTTGTAGACTCAATATACTTCTCCATCAGTTGTCGAGTGGAGAAAATCCGGTCTTTGCTAGAGTGGTATCTTTAAAAGGCTGCTTGTTATTCCTCTAAAACATGGTTTATCATGGATTTGAGACGGTCAAGAAGTATTTGTGTACGAATCTTTGTTGGTTGCCCCTTTCACCCTTTTTTAAAAGGAAACGATGAAAGCTTTTATCCAAGGCCTGGGATAGTGGCCTGTTTCCCAGACAGTTTTTATGACTTTATGATAAATATCGACCAGTTCTTCTGGGCCTGTGTTTTTTTCTAGTTCTGACCGAATACCATCTGCGCCAAGAACAAGACAAGACAAGAACACTTGTCTTTCTGCCACGGTGAGTTTCTAAGCATCTAACGCAAGTCCAACCGGCTCACCTACAATAGTGTCCTGAATAGTTGTCCAAGTTCACAAGCAAACTGGTAGAAATTTCAACACCAGATATGATAATGTTGGGTTTCATAAGTCTCGCAAAAACAGTGAGAAGTACGTTTTTCAGCTTGGCATGAAGAGCATGCACAGGGGGTCTGTTCTTCCGAAACGCTGCTTTGAATTTCGTAAAAAGCTCAAACGACGAATACACGAATTCGGATTCTGCAAGCATATGTTTCCTTTTTAGGTAGCTTATGGTCTTGAGGTACTAAGCTGATGATGCAACATTCTTCAAATGTTTTTTCAATGACACGTACTGCAAGAAAAGCTCCAAGAGTGCTGGTCATTGATCAATCGCTCGGTGAAAAGCAGGACCTAACGTCAGCCACCTTGTTAGGATGTGATGAATGAAACTATTGCATGGAATGCCTTTGTTTTTCTGGCATTCTAAAAAATCCTCATACCATGCAGCCCAGCTAAGGAAAAAAATGCCTCAAGATGACAACAAAGTTGGATGACTCCTCACCAAATACTGGAGCTCTTTCATAAATACGTTTTGCACAACATGAATGTTACGCGTTCCTTCTTCTTCTATTTAACAGCAAGCGGGCTTTTCAGTAAAACTATTTAGCCCTTTTCCTTTTGCTTCACTCTGTGGGCTACAGAGCTACTGGCTTGATTGCCTCATATTTATTATATATATTCAGATATCTTTCAGCAGATCTTTCGACTCTAGGAGTTCAAATATAAGATGAGAGATGTCGATTTCTATGCTCTGTGTGCAGGTATAGTTGGCTAGGCTCTTGGCTGATAGTGGGATTTTGTGGTGTTTGAAGTATTTTAACAGTTTAGAAAGCAAGGTATGTTGTGCAGACGTCAGCTTATTACATTCAAATAGGCAATGGTCAAATGTTTCATTATTGATATTACAATGCCTGCAAAGAGGGGACAGGGGAATTGAACCACTTGAATTAGAAAGCTTATATGAGAATGCAAGGAAATTTAGTCCATTTGTTCCAGAACGAAATCTATGATAAATTTTAGAAAGATACTTATTGGGAAAGGGGGAAAGGATAGGATTAATCTTATTAAAATTAATATCTGATAGCCTCCATCGGTAAATATCTCTAATTCGGATTGGTCTCCCACTTGGCTGGTCAATATTTATAGCACTTTTTGCTATTTCATCAACCTGATGATTACCACTTATGCCAGAGTGGCTAGGAATGTACTGAAAGTAAGTTTTTATGCCACTTGAAGCAAGATTATCAATAATACTGAGACATTGATAACTGTCAATGTCCAACTTATATTGAGGAGCTGAGGCCAGCAACTCAAGGTTTGATAAAGAGTTGGAATAGATGATAATATTATTCGAATTTTAAATCAAAGATTGGTTTTGCTTAAGGTGTTCTAATGCCATGATTATGGCATTTAACTCAACAGACATTATAGATAAATTATTAAATAATCTCTCGCCCATTGCAATTTTCAGGTGAGGAAGGAAAACACCACTTGCAACCTTCTCATTCATTTTTGACCCATCAACAAAAATTTGGAAGTGATTTTTATAAGTAATTGTATTAAGTTCTGCAAATTTTTTCTGGACAAAAGCAATAGGGGTTAAATCTTTATTCCATTTTGAAAATTCAGTATTTATTATGAGAGATGACCAATTCCATGGAAGGGATTGGGGGAAAGTAGGTGCAATAGACTTTGCTGGTACAGGGAACTTCTTTTGAATATTGGCATACTCATCTGCAATACCTCTATACATGGCTAGATTTCTTAACCAATTATGTAATGTGTGTGAGCTATTTGATTCAATTTTTGTAAGATGTTTTATCAAAAGAAAGCTACGTCTCTCCCTTATTGTTGTTAATCCACTCTCCATAAGCAGAAACCTGGTGCTTGTGGTTTTCCTAAGACCAAATATGAAACGTATTATATCATTTTGTGTTGTTTCAATTTTTTGCATCTGGGTCTTTGCACATGCACCATAGACAATGAGCCCATAGTCAATATGGGGTCTTATATGTGATTTATAAAACTGGAGTAAGGTTTTCTCCTTACACCCCCAGGGTGTGGAAAGAAGTCTTTTTAGTATATTTGCTTTTCTATAACATTTTTTTATTGTGTTTGAAATGTGGAGGTGGAAATTAAGTTTTTGGTCAAGCATGAGACCTAGGTAATTAATATTATTATCTTCTGGAATAGTTGTTTTATTTAGAGTTAGTTTTATTTAGTTGCATTAACATGGTTTCGCTTCCGGTGAAATTGGATTATTTTTGACTTGGTGGGTGCAATGGGTAAATCTGAATGTTGAGAGAATTTTTCAAACTGGAAAAGTGACTTTTGCAGATTTGACTGTGCTATCTGAAAGGTATTGCCAGATGACCATAGCACCAGATCATCAGCATATTGTAGATTCGTGTGGGGTAGGTTCATGTCCCAGAGATATAGGGCAAATAAGAGGCAACTGAGGACTGCTCCCTGAGGTAGGCCTTTGGATATTGTCTTTTGGGGTGAAGAGGCTTCACCAACACTAACAATGAAACTTCGCACTTATATGAAGGATTTAATAAAGGATACTAGCTTAGGAGGTACTCCAATGTTTGCAAGTTTATTTAAAAGGATTTGGTGGTTCACATTGTCATATGCTCCTTCAAAATCTAGGAAAGCTGCCACTAGGATGTTATTTTTTGAGAAAGATTCATTTATTGCATTTGTTAGCAAAATGAAAGCATCTGTTGAGGAGTGGTATTTCCTGAATCCAGTTTGAGTGTGTGGGATCATGTTATTTTTCTCAACAAACCAGAGGAGCCTGTGATAAATCATTTTCTCCATTATTTTCCCCATCACAGGTGTAATCACTATGGGCCTATAAGACTCAGGGTTATCTTTTGGTTTATTTTTCTTTAGGATTGGTAGGAGGGACGAAGATTTCCATATATTGGGGAACCTAGAACCAAGCGTGATTATAACAATTTAGCAGTTCTTGTTTGTATGAAGGAGTGAGATTCTTTATCCATGTAGGGTGTATATTGTCTGAGCCGCAGCTAGTTTTGGACCTGATATGATGTATTGAATTAGTCAACTTCTGGATTGAAAATTGATTAGTTACGTATTCGGATACTGGGCGTCGTTGGCAACAAGGCTTCATAGAAATTGTGGACAGTTAGCTTTGATTATTTGATGTTAGCTTATTAACAAAAAGAGTTGCAAATAGGTTAGCCTTTTCATTATCATTGTCATAATGGGTATTATTATGTATAAGCTCATACAGGAGTGGGTTGGGAGAAGTCTTTTCCCCACATATGTGGCTTATGAATTTATGTATAATTGGCTCATGCGTTTCTCTGGAGAGATTATTTGCAAACTACTACTACTACTAACAACTCATCGCAGCACCAAGCCGCCTGAGGCCAACACAGCTACGCACGCTCCTCCTCCACCCCAATCTATTCAAAGCCTCCCTTTTTACACCCGCCCTCGAAGTTCCCATTTCCTTTAAATCTTTCTTTATGACGTCCTCCCACCCCAGACGGCGACGACCTGCTTTCCGTTTAGCCCTAGATGGTTGGCCGAAAAGAACAATCTTCGGCAATCTGTCATCCTTCATCCGAACAACATGCCCTAACCACCTCAACCTTTCTTTCATTATAGACCTAGAAAGCGGTATTGAACCACATTTTTCGTATAGCCTATTGTTTGAAATACGGTCAGTCAGCCGGGTACCCAGAACAATCCTTAAGCAATTTCTCTGGAAAACATCTAGCAAATCTTCATCCGCTTTTCGGAGCGTCCATGCTTCAGAGCCATATTTGACCACTGTCATCACTGTAGCTTCTAAGATTCTAATCTTGGTTTGCAGACTTATCTTTCTATTCTTCCAGACTTTTTTTAACTGTGAAAAAACACCCTGAGCCTTGGCTATTCTATTTTTGACATCTTCACTGCTCCCACCATCTTTACTAATAATACTACCAAGGTAAGTGAAACTGCCCACCTGATCAATCTTTTCATTACCCAACGTCACGTTTTCATCTTCACTTATTCCTAGCCTTAGTGACTTGGTCTTCCTAACATTAATTTTCAAACCAATACTAGCACCCTGAACTCGCAAAACCTCTAAAACTTCATTCATTTTGCTCACACTTTCATCTAGGATGCTTAAATCATCAGCATAATCCAAGTCCAGGAGACTTTTTCCTCCCCATTTGATTCCGTGGTCTCCCATTGCCTTTCCTGTGCTCCTTAAAACAAAGTCCATCAAAATAATCCATATAAAGGGGGGTAGAACACAACCCTGATTAACTCCTGATTTAATACAAAAACAGCTGCTAACCTCATTACATACCTTAACCGCAGCATTGTTATTCTCGTATATAGGACTAATCACTTTAATTTATTTGTCTGGTATACCATACAAGGATAAGACCTTTGCTAAAGCTCTTCTATCAACAAAGTGGAACGCTTGCTCATAATCTATAAAACTGAACACCAAATTTGGTCAACACATCCTCTACCTTTTCTAAAACCGCACTGCTCTTCTCTTAAAACTTTGTCTACGGCATCTCTCAGTCTAAAAAGTATCATATTACTAAGCAATTTGCTACCTACAGAGACCAGACTAATGCCTCGATAATTACCACACTCACTTTTATCACCTTTCTTATAAAGTGGCTTAATTAAGGTTTTCCTAAAATCATTAGGTACTTCCCCTTTTTCAAAAATCATATTCATAATCTCCAATAACTTATTTCTAACCTCAGAGCCACCATATTTAAGAAACTCATTTACTACCCTATCAGCACCTGGAGCCTTATTATTCTTTAATCCTTTTAGTACTGTTTATAATTCCTCCTCACAAAACAAAACTTCCTTAACATCCAAGGTATCACAAACTTTTTCATTTTCCTCTATAGTTTTTCCTACAACTCTATCACGGTTAAGCAAATTCTCAAAATGTTCGGCCCATCTCGCTTTAGCTTTTGTCTTATCGCTAATTGCCACCCCATTCCTATCTTTAACTGGGACAAGTCCGGATTGACTACTACCTCTCAATTTGTTAACGTGCCAGTACAATATTTTACTATTATGCCGTCTAGCTGCATCTTCTAAATCCTCGGCAATTTTATCCATGGCCTCCACTTCACACCTCCTTAGTTCATATTTCAATGCTTTCTCCACTTTCTTTACATTTCTTTTGTTTTCATGTGATCTATCACTCAGATAATTCTTGTACAAGTCCTTTTTCCTTTCTATTAAACATAAAGCTTTTTCACTAATATTTGTAGCTGCAGTCCTAGCTTTCTTCCCTAAGATACCTTCAGCAACTTCACAAATTATTCCAACCATCTTCCACTTTATCAAATTTTAAACTCTCAAGTTTAGTATTCAACTGTTCCTGGAAATTTTCTCTCAAATTCTTACCCTTGAGTCTACCAACATCATAACTTCCCGGGAGGTAATTACCCTTCCGATATTTCAGCTTTAAATTAACCCTTGACACTACTAGATGGTGATCTTTACTTTTAACATCAATAACAGCACTCCTATATACCCTAGTATCTTGTATTGATCCAACCAGTCTTCGATTTACTATAACATAATCAATAAGGTTTGCTGTCTTACCATCACGTGAATACCATGTTAGCTTATGAGCCATTTTATGACCAAACACCGTATTGGTTATAACTAGATTGTTATACCTACAAAATTGCAAAAGTCTGTATCCATTACTGTTTTCTTTTCCTACACCAAATTTACCTAAGCTGGGATACCATCTATCCATATTTCTACCAACCTGGGCGTTAAAATCTCCCAGCAATAACATCATATTTCTACGTGGGACCTTGTCTATTTTCTCCTGTAACTGTAATTAGAATTCATCTGAGTCACTAGTATTTCCATCAGTCGGTTCTACAGGGGCGTATACTACTATAACTGATACCTTGAACTTTCTAGTCATAAAATGAGCAATTAGTATTCTATTATTAATACCTTCCCACCCTAAACAAGACTTAGCCGCTTCCTTATTCATCATGAGCCCTACTCCCTGTCTATGTAACCCATCTTTCCTGCCTGAGTAAACAAATTCTATATCACCTAATTTCATGCTTCCTACCCCTGGGATATGAGTTTCTGAAACTCCTAATAGATCTAGTTCGAATCGTCTGAATTCGTCAGTCAAAATGTCGATACGATAGTCATTTTTTAATGTCGTAACATTCCAAGTTCCAATTTTCATGTTCTTTAAATCATTGAAATTAGTTTCGCCTCAGGAAAAGCAATGATCCCAGATACTAGTGCAGGACGGGGATCACATATCTTCTAAAGTTTTCACCGACGTGCTTAAGGCGGCATAGAACCGGGCAGCAAGAAGTCCTTGGGACCTCCAGTATGAATGGAGGCTTTGTGCAATCCTGGGACCTTCTTGGTCACAACCTGGTTTTCAGTGCTTGTCGACGCTCTTCTATCAACAAGAGAGTCAAAATCCTGCACAAAGAATCTTAAACCTCTTACCTCCGACTCATTATATATTCATGCCTACAAATATTATGCTACTATGGGGAGCCCACCCATAATAGATAGATTAGCTAGGAATAGGTTTTTCAGCCCAAGGACGCCCATCAAAACATACCAATCCCAGAAGAATTGTCCATTAGTCAGAATCCCATGCAAATGCTGTGTCGTTTACTAGGCTATAATTTTCTCGAGGGGCGCCACTCCTCAAGTGGGAATAGAGTTGACCACAAGGTCTCCGGACTTGCAGGTACCCCGAAAAGGTCGAGGCAGCCCTTTGCAGAGGCCGCTGTCCAGAGATCTGGATATTACGCCCTGCCGTAGTTGTGCTCAATGAGAGGATCCTTCCCGGCTGGTGGTTTACATCACCATGCAATTTAACCCATTACTGGGAGAAGGTTTGCAACTCATGGAACTTGTGGATAAACAAGTGGTCCCTTTTGATTGTACCTTTGAGGGGACTTCTTCCTCCTCCGCCTGTATTTATGCCCCGGGCAAGGGTACCTCAGATTCTATTATGGACCCCCAGGGACAAGGTTCCCCCTTGGTCCATTCCTCCTATGGAGGTAACCTACATATCTGTAAAGCGGTCCCCTATCGCCACCTAGGGACATGCTGAATGGCCTGGGGGAGGCCAGACAAACTGATCACTTTTGTTTTTCAAAGGCAATAAGTCAGTGACATATTTAACCTACTACTTATAAATATACATAACTCACTGACTAGACCTATATAAGTTATATACAGAAATATATAACTCAGTGACATATTTAGCCTACTACTTAAAATATGTGTAACTCACTGACTAGGCCTATATAAGTTATATACAGAAATATATAACTCAGTGACACATTTAACCTACTACTTATAAATATCTAGCCTAATTTAATGATTCACTTCAACTAATATCTAATATCTTCAACTAATAAACTAATATCTAGCCTACTTTATTGATTTACTTCAACATTAGCTTGAAAAACTAATTTAAACAAAAGGTATAGCCTAGTTTAAATATTCCAATCAACTAATATCTTACAATAATAACCTCCAATCTACCCTAATTTAATGATTAAATTCAAAATTATCTTTAACAACTTATGTAAATCAAATAGATATCAAAATGTAATCTTACAATAAAACAAATCTTTAATATATTCAACTAATAAACTTATATATAGCCTAATTTATTGATTCACTTCAACATTAGCTTGCAAAACTAATGTAAAACTAATATCTAGGCTAATTTAATTATTCACTTCAACATTAGCTTACAAAAATAATGTAAAACAAATATCTAGGCTAATTTATTCATTTACTTCAACATTAGCTTGCAAAACTAATGTTAAACTAATATCTAGGATAATTTATTGATTTACTTCAACATTAGCTTGCAAAACTAATGTAAAACCAATATCTAGCCTAATTTAATGATTCACTTCAACTAATATCTAATATCTTCAACTAATAAACTAATATCTAGCCTAATTTATTGATTTACTTCAACATTAGCTTGCAAAACTAATGTAAAACCAATATCTAGCCTAATTTAATGAATCACTTAAACTAATATATAATATCTTAAAATAATGAACTAAACTCTAGCATTTGTTAATTATTCAATTACTCATTATCTTTCACAAGTTATGTAAAACTAATATCTAGACTAAAGTAATGTGTACATACAACTAAAATCTAATATATTCAACTAAAAAATTAATATATAGAATCAGTTCATTTATCTATTAAAAATTCTATTGAAAACCTAATGTACAACTAATATCTAGTATAATTTAATGATTCACTTCAACTAATATCTAATATCTTCAACTAATATCTAGACTAATTTATTGATTCACTTCAACAGTAGCTTGCAGAACTAATGTAAAACTAATATCTAGGCTACTTTATTCATTTGCTTCAACATTAGCTTGCAAAACTAATGTAAAACCAATATCTAGCCTAATTTAATGATTCACTTCAACTATTATCTCTTGCATTTCAACGAAAGAAACCCAAAACGAACCCCGAAAAATCAAGAGAATGCAACTGTGACAAGGCAAACCATGACAAAACACCACTGAAACACTCCAACTCCCGCACCTCAAGGAAAGAAATCCAAAATGAACTCCGAAAAATCAAGAGAATGCAACTGCGACAAGGTAAACCACAACAATCCACCACTGAAATATTCCAACTCCAGCACCTCAACGAAAGAAATTCAAAATGAACTTCGAAAAATCATGAGAATGTAACCGTGACAAGGTAAACCACGACAAAACACCACCGAAACACTCCAACTCCCGCACTTCAACGAAAGAAATCCAACAATGAACCCCGAAAAATCAAGAAAATGTATCCGCGACAAGGCAAACCACGACAAAACACCACTGAAATATTCCAACTCTCGCACCCCAAAGAAAGAAATCCAAAATGAACCCCGAAAAATCAAGAGAATATAACTGCGACATGGCAAACCACGACACAACACCACCGAAACATTCCAGCTCCTGCACTTCAACGAAAGAAATCCAAAATGAACCCCGAAAAACCAAGAGAATGTAACCGTGACATGGCAAAGCACAACAAAACACCACTGAAACATTCCACCTCTCGCATCTCAACGAAAGAAACTCAAAACTAACCCCGAGAAGTTAAGAGAATGTAACTGTGACAAGGCAAACCACAACAAAACACCACTGAAATACTCCAAGCCTCTCACCTCAACGAAAAAAATCCAAAATGAACTCCGAAAAATCAAGAAAATGTAAGTCTGACAAGGCAAACCACAACAAAACACTACCGAAATAATCCAACCCTTGCATTTCAATGAAAGAAATCCAAAATGAACCTCGAAAAATGTTGAGAATGTAACTGTGACAAGGCAAACCAAGGTACAAGCAGACAGTACAATGACCATAAAAAAGTTAAAAAATAGTCAAAAAAAAGTTAAAAACAAGATAAAAAAAGAAAAAAAGAGGGTGGGGGTGGGGGGGCCTGGTGGGAGGGTGGAGGGGGGGGGATCGGAGGGAGGGTGGAGGGGGGGAGGGAATTGGAGGGAGGGTGGAGGGATAGGGCTGAGGGATAGGGGTAGGACCCGGGGCCCAAGTACCACAAGAAACCGCTCGTCCAGTATGCATCCCAAATCACCGTGGTATGCACACCCCCACGACGATGCCACAAAAATGCCCCGAAACAAGGTCACCCCCAAAACCCATCAAAAATCCAACCGACAAATCGAATGCGCTTGAACCCGCTCCAGCTCAATGGAATGAACCTGTCACGACATTGTGACGCCCAACATCAGTTGGGCAATGTCCCAGAAACAACGCATTGGACGCATCTCCAAAATCACAATATGTTCAATGGCTTGCTGGTCCAGTCGACCAACGCGTCGCTCTTCCACCTTAGGAAACCACGGGTCTCACGTTCGACTCCTCCATCAAACACAAATTCCATAAAAATCAATGGGAAGATGCTCAGAATGTAAAAAATCGTACACCAACTAATAATACATGTAAAAAAACCAATTAATGTAATCACGTAAATCAAATAATAATAAACCAACTTATGTAAATTAACTAAACAAACTAAATCACAGAAAGAATCTCACAACCTCACACAAAGGAAACGTCACGCACTCCGAACAGAAATCAGCACGAACCCCCACGGTAGTTGAATCAGGTCGCCACACTGTCTGCCTGTATGGTGGGTGTACCGCCCGCCACTCATCACTACAGACATATGGGAGAACACTCCGCTCTCCATCATCACAGCCATATGGGGGGACACCCCGCTCTCCATCATCACAGCCACACCACTATCGTTTTCTATAAAATTAAATAAAAAAAACAAGTTTTTTCAACTGAAAGTAAGGAGAGTTGTGGGAAAGTCAAACTTTAGCGTAAAGAGCGAGGCGTTGAAGATTATTCCAGTATTTATATTTAGCATCTATTATAGTCCCTTTTAGATTAGATTCTGCTTGTAATTTTCTTAAATATGTAGTAGGTGTTGGTTTTTTTATGAATTCTGTCCTAGCTGCCTTTTTTATCCTCCATTTATTTAGGCACTCATTTGTCCACCATGCTTTAGGAATTTGTTTAGGGAATGTTTTCTTAGGTGTTGTCCTGGGGATAGCATGATTAGCTGTATTTATTAGTAAAGATGTCAACGCTTCAGCATGTGTGTCAACTGTTGTGTTAGAAATGCATGAACTTTGGGTGAAACTTGTAATTTCATCATTTAGCTTATTTTGGAAAATAGACCAATTTGCTTTAGTGTTGATATATTTGGAGGTATGAGATGAAGTTTCAGCATGTTCATTTAGGGAGCAAACTATAGCAAAGTTGTCTGTACATAGACTATCAATTTTATTTATGTAAATTTTGTTCAAAAAATTTAATGACACAATTTGTAGGTCAATTGTGGAGAATTTGCCACTTTTGGGGTTGAAATATGTGTTCAGGTTTGGAGGGGTAGCAACAGCTAATTCATTTTTATTTCAAGTCATATGCTCAATAAATTTACCAGCTTTATTTGCTGGTTTATTCCCCCACAAAAGGCTGTGGGCATTGAAATCACCACAAATAATGATATTTTTTAACATATTAGAATTATTTATATAATTAAAGAAATCCTTGGCATCTTTTGCATCATTTTGGCCATTAGGGTTATAAAAGCTTATTATGTAGGTTTTTAAATTATTCAGCCAAACACTTATACCAATTACATCAACATCATTTTCAAAATCTGGAAATTTGATGCCACAAAATTTTATATTATTATTAACTAATAAAGCTACACCACCTCCTTTTCTCTCTGAAGATCTATCCTTTCTCATGATAGTATATCCCAGAGACTTAATTTGTTGATTTTGGGTTAAATGAGTTTCCTGGAGGCAAGCAATATTAATGGAAATATTATTCATAAATGATATTAGTTCATTTAGCTTATTTTCTGTGAGTGATCTTACAGTCCATTGGAGTATTGATAAATGTTGTGTTGTTGATTTATTCTTCATAGGACTGTGTATCAATGTTCAGCTTTGTTAAAATTAAAGCAAGATCTTTTTTTGCTTGAATGAGCATATCATGTGGGATGTAGATTTTTGCCAATTCTGCAATAATTTTCGTTTTCTGTAGTTGATGTATGTTCATGGTCTGAACTGCATTACAGTTTAGAATGAATAAGCATATATTTGGGGATTGCATTTTTGGTAGTGCATCCTGTTTGTTGGTTAAGGGATTGATTCCTGGTAGTGTTTCTGGTTTGTTTCTTCTTGGGAGGGAGGGCCAGGCTGGCCTCATCTCACCGGAAAAGGAGGTTTGGTGGCTTGGTGATTCCTTCTGATCGGGATTTGAGCTAGGGGGCTGAGCAGAGGGTGTCTTATATGGGGTGCTTGATGCATTGTTGGCGATTGACGTGGGGGTTTTGGTTGGTTTCATTAAAGGCTTTATTTGGTATTGTTGGGCAGCATTTGCTTCCATTGCTGCAAAGGGGTATGGGCTGGCCTTCTCTGTTGATATTTGGAGTGTTAGAGCTCTTTTCTTGTATGCAGGGCATAATGATTTATTTGTAGATTCATGTGGGCCTTTGCATTTGATGCATGTAGGCTGAGTGTTGTTGCAAGTTGTCAGCTCTTTAGGATAGAAAGATTTACAATTACTACACTCTTGGAGAATTTCATTACATTTGTTTGTCGTGTGTCCCAGTTTGAAATACTTCTGACACTGAATAGGCTTAGGTTTGTATTCCTTGTGTGGTTTGATTTGCTCAAATAGGAATAATTTTTCTGGGATATCAATTTTATCCTTTAGTGTGAATAAGAAGGATCTACTAGTTTTTAGACCAGTAGAGTCAGGTTTTCCAAGTTGGGTAACATCCTCAACTGGGATTGTGTTTCCAGCCCTATCTGAGAGGCCTTCTTTTAACTCCTGAGTAGATATCTCTGGGGGAACATTATAAACTACAATTTTTGTTGTTGATTGTTTTGGGTTCCATTTAGATGCAATAATTGGGGTATTCAGAAGGGATTTAAGGTTAATTATTGTATCTGCTGATTTCTGATCTTCTACATCTATTAGCAGAGATCCATCACGGTTAATGTTAAGAGAGAATATTGATTTTAGCAATTTAAAAATTGCCACTCTTATTGCAGTGATCATTTTTATTTCAAAGGGGGTAGTGGGAGTAATTTTAAGGTAAATTCCTAAGTTTTTGGAGGGAGGATCTTGGGCAGGGAGAGGGGAAATGCTTTTAATTGGGGAAATTTTTTTCCTTTTTTAGAACTTCTAGAGAGGACCTCTTGAAACCCATTATCATCATTTATGGTTACATTAGCCCCTACACTTATCATTGTCCTATTCTCCAAATTAGAGCTATCATTAGAACTTCGAGATAGCGTGCTTCACCAGCCAAGATGGGTATCTTTCACTATGACACTTTCACTGGAATTTGATTTGGGATCTGGCGGGACTTTTTTTTGGATGACTTCTAATCATTGCCTATTGGAAAAAGCTATAAAACACAAAAATGAAACTAAAAACAAGAAGGAAAAATAGATGATATCAAACCGTCTGCACTATACTATGGGGAGGATAAACACCACAGTATAGCCCTGAGGATGACTTGAGCAGAATTGGTTTAGTACAACTGCTGATTAGAAGAGATAATAATCACAAGAAAATATATTTCGATTTTCTTATAAGGTTGCTGAAATTTCACAAGCTCTTTTGAAGACTTTTTCTTCTTCAATGCATTCATTTGCGATCATACCTTTTTATTGATATTGGGACCAATGCTACCTATCTTTATTAATCTTTAAAGAGGTGAAATCTAGCTCCAAATGCATGACATCAGCTTTTTACAATTTTTTCACCAGTTGCATACCCCATAAAACTCGTCACCAAATGGCGGTTCACAACTTAATCTCTTAAAGAGGACCAAAAGCACAATCTATTATGTAGCTCTTTTTTTCTTCCCTGTTTGTAGTTCTTTTGAATTCCATAACAAAGTAAGCTTCACCTATGTCCTTCATGAGATTATGTTTACAGTATAGATGAAGTTACATCAGTAATCATGTAAATAGCTTTATTTGCACTCATCAACATCCCAAGTGGTATCTTACCAACGAATACGACTTTAAAGACATCAATTATTCCATCACAAGAAGCTGCAGACATAGAAGCTTGCAAGAACTTGAGTACCCATATTATTTTTGCTTTGTATGCAGCATTTTTGTCACAAAGCATCTCGATAGTTTTACTTCCATTGCTAGCTGATGGCTCCTCTGACTGGGACTGTTGCCTAGCACATCCACACAATCGTAACTGTAAAATATTGAGAAGGATCGCAACCTGTTTCTTGGGCTCTTCTAACAAAGCATGTTGATTCAGGGAGTAAAAGTCTTTGCTGCAGCAAAGATTATTCCTGCATATTTTGCTGCAAAAATTTTTCATTTTATGAAGCTTCACAAAATTATCTATCCTTGAACATTACCACAATATGACGAATCCATCTCACCCACCCTATAGGTCAATGATGTTCCTCTCTATCCTTGAGCAGTACTACAAAATCGCCCCTCTATCCCACCCACAATACCGGGCAATTTTGTGCTGTTATAAGCTTAATAGATACTTTGGCCACTGACAAAGTCCCCACTGTTTTATTGCTTCTTTCTGAACTGCGACAGAGTAACCAAAAGACCAGTATAACCGGATTGGTGGAGAAGCTAAATTATCTAAAGAGGGTCTTTCAAATATATCATGCTTCAGTTCTCAAAAATGCCATGCTTCCAAATAGAGACTTTTGAGGGAGTTAAGGGACTTTCTGCACAAAAAGGGGCTTTGAAGGGAATTCAGCCAAAAAAAGGGACTTCAGGGAATTTTAGGGACTAATTCTATGCCCTAAATTTATTGGCTATCTGAGAATTTTCAATTTATTGCAACTTGGCTTTGATTGGGCAAAATTGTAGCTTCGTGCCAAAATAATGGCAGAAAATGCTAATTTCCCATGGCATAATCTTTTGAGTCACTTCAAATGGGCAACATAAAATTTAGTTTCCATTTGAATGAATGCTTTTCCAATCTTCTAGGACATTTGGTTTGACACTGTCACCCTTAACAAAGAAAAACATGCATCTATAATTATTCTTCTTGGGATAAATGTAAAATTCCACTGTTTTTGTAAAAATGGGCTTGAAACCTTCAGAACAGGATTCCCTATCGCGTTAAATATGATTGTAATTAATATCACTTGCTTTTTGGGCATGTTTCCCCAACTTGCCCAAAGTAAAGAACTCCATTAAACAAAAAATGAACAAAAATAGAATCAAATAATCAACCAAGCATACAGTTACCATAAATCTTGTTATATGATATTTACTATACTACTTTGAATAGAATGGATATCTCAAAATTTCAATTATATACATTTCGGGAAAATACGACGTTTGTGTGTGGAGGGGGGGGATAGCTGCCCTCCAATCACTTTGACTCTTAAAAAGAGCACTAGAGGATCTGATTACCAATCTAATGAGCCCCCTCCCAAGTTTATATGACCATGCTTTCTATAAAAACATTATATGCCCCCAGGGCATAACTTACAACCCCTGCCCAGAGGGCTGGGGGGATTTCTTATCGACATAATTTCCAGAACTTTCAAATACGTTGAGCAAAATAGTTATCTCAAATTTTTATTGGAAGTGTTTGGGGAAATGATGGGCGCGGGGTGGGGGCGTTTGCCTTCTGATCACTTTCGAATAATAAAAAAGGCACTAGTCCTCTTAATTTCCAATGGAATGAGCCCTTTTTGAAGCTTCTATGACATAACTTTCAATAAGAACCTTATTTGCCTCAAGGGCATAACTTACGACCCTTGTTTTGAGGGCCATGGGGGAGGGTTGTTATCCTTAAAGACATAATTTCCAGATGTTTCAACTACGTTGAACAAAATGGTAATATCAAAATGTTGATTGTAAATATTTGAGGAAATGACGGGTGTGTGTGGAGGGGATTCTCCTACCAATTACTTTGAACAAATAAAAACGCCATTAGCCCTCTCAATTTCCAATCGAATGAGCCCTTTTTGAAGATTTTATGACAACGCTCTCTATAAAAACCTTATAAGCCCCCAGGGCATAACTTACAACCTTAGCCCTGAGGGCTGTGGGGGGGGGGGGGGGGGAAGACATAATTTCCAGACACTTCAACAACATTCAACAAAATGACAATATGAAAATGTTGATCAGAAGTGTTTGGGGAAATGATGGGCTTGGGGGGGGGCATTCTCCCTTCAATTGCTTTTGACAAAATTTTCAAAATTTAGACTGAAAGTGTTCGGGGAAATGGTCGGCGTGAGAGGGGGTTAGTTGCCCTCCAATAACTTTTGACAATTAAAAAGAGAACAAGCCCTTTCAATTTCCAATCAAATTTGCCCTTTTTGACGTTTCTACAACAAAACTTCCTATAAAAACCTTATATGCCCCCAGGGTGTAACTTACAACCCTTGCCCCGAGGGTTGTGGGGGGGGGGTTGTCATTCTCAAAGACCAAATTTCCAGGCCTTTAAACTAGGTTGAAAAAATTGTTATCTTAAAATTTTGATTGGATGTATTTGGGAAGATGGTGGGCGTGAGAGGGGGTTAGCTGCCCTTCAATCACTTTCGACTATTAAAAAGGGCACTAGCCCTTTCATCGAATAAGCCCTCTTTTAAGTTTCTACAACAACGCTTTTTATAAAAACCTTATATGCCCCTGGGCCATAACTTACATCCCTTACCCTGAGGGCTCTGGGGGGTTGTCATCCTCAAAGACCCAATTTCCAAAACTTTCAACTATGTTGAAAAAAATGGCTATATCAAGATTTTGGATGGAATGTGCTTGGGGAAACAGTGGTTGTGAGAGGAGAGTTAGTTGCCCTCCCATTACTTTCTACTATTTAAAAGGGCAGTAATCCTTTCAATTTCCAATCAAATGAGCCCTTTTCGAAGTTTCCACAACAGCCCTTTCAAAAAAAACTTATATACTTCTAGGGCATAACTTACAAACCTAGCCCTTACGATTGGGGGTGGGGGGGGGGGTTTGTTTGTCATCCTCAAAGACCTTATTTCAGAACTTTCAACTACATTGAACAAAATGGCCTCAAATTTTGATTGGATGTGTTTGGGGAAATAGTGGGCATAAGAGGGGGGTTATTACCCTCCAATCACTTTCTAGTATCAAAATGGGCACTAGCTCTTTCGATTTCCAATTGAATGAGCCCCCTCTGAAGTTTCTACAACAACCCTTTCTATAAAAACCTTATATGCCCCCATGGCATAACTGACAACCCTTGCCCTGATGGGTGTGGGGGGTTTATCACCCTCGAAGACCTAATTTCCAGAACTTTTAACCACATTGAACAAAATGGCTATTTCAAAATTTTGATTGGATGTGTTTGGGGAAAAGGTGGGCATGGGAGGGGGTTAGCTACCTTCCAATCACTTTTGGCTATGAAGAACAACACTAGCCCTTTCAATTTCCAATCAAATGAGCCCTTTTTGAAGTTTCTACAACAACACTTTCAATAAAAGCTTTATATGCCCCCAGGGCATAACTTACAACCCTTGCCCCAAGGGCTGTGAGGGGAGTGTCCTCCTCAGAGACATATTTCCCGGATCTTGCAACTATGGTGATCAAAATGTCTCTCACAATTTTGACTGAATGTCTTTGAGGAAATGGTGGGCGTAGAAGGGGTTTTAGTTGCCTTCCACTCACTGTTGGCTATTAAAAAGGGCACAAGCCCTTCCAATTTACAATTGAATGAGCCCTTTTTGAAGTTTCTATGAAAGCTCCTTTGATACAAAGTGCCCTGGTCTAAAAGAAACAAAAAAAGAAATAAATAATACATTATGCCAACATTGTTCCTTACTTAGGCAGCACTTTTTTGCTGCCTATGATATTTAACAGAGTTTTCATAATTGGAATCAGCATAAAAATCCAGTTCTTTTGATTTATTAATTATATTTGAACTTCATTTTTTTAGAGTTTTGATCACTCTTTGCCCAAATGGCTCAGTATAGTCCTACACTCTCTTTATTTGTTCTGATTTCATTTTGGCTGCTCAATTTTACATGTTGGGAAAATTCCCAGGGAGAAATTTCCAAGAAGGGAATTTTCAGGGGGAGGGTGGCATTTTCTGTGAAAAGAGGATTTTCCGTGAGAGTGGAGGGAATATACCAGACTCAGAATAGAAGATGATTGTACAAATTTACTCATAAATAATTCAATACAAGCAGCATCTACAACAGTTAAAGAAAGTAGGCTGCATTTCTAATGCACTCAATGAACAAAGTGTTGAACATTTATTTATTACATCAATAAGTAAGAATTTTATATTGATGCTGCAAGGTTGATACTGAAAAACATTTTATGATCCACACTACAAACACCTTTAAGAGATCCAGAACACCTTCATAAGTTCAGTCCAATTAACAAAGAAGGGTTAAGGGGACCACTTTAAAGCCTCAAGCGCATGAGAATGAAAAAATGGCTTGCCCACTGGAATTACATTAGGGGTATTTATACCTGAAAACTAAGATTTTCAAAGAATTTTCTTTCGATTCTCTTGAAATCAAGAAGCTATCAGAATGGTATCTTATTTTCGTCAATAATGCCACATTGAACCATATACATAAATATACAAAAGTAAACCATTAAATTTCACAGAACTTCTTTGTCCATCAAAAATTCAAACATTAAAAATTTTTGATTCCAGAAGACAACTACACCTTCAGAGGAATACTACCATGTCTGAAAATGCTGTGTATCATGTTTTAGCTAAGTTGTTTTTGACTTTTTACTTACATTTTGTTCTTTTTCAATCTGGTGAATGGTAGACATGAAAACTCCTTGATTTAGTAACAAGGCCATTTAACCATCCTTATTACATCACACATTTCAAGTGCTGTTGATACATAAGCTATGAATTGATTAGATGAAACACTGTGACTAGTAATTTTACATAAAGAAAAAACATTATGTCAGGTGAAGAACAAAAATAGACTAAAAATAATGTTTAACTTCATTCAACATTGAAGTCAAGCAATATTCTGGAAAATAGAGTGGTTGGCAGTTTCTCAAACTATGTAGTAATTTCATTTTTTACAAATTAAAACTAAACTAAAACCTTATGTTAGTCTATGTTTTTACAAGTTGAACAAAAATTTCAGGTGTGTTCAAACCCCATAACCCCAACCCCCTGGATGTGACCTTGCTAATTACACAAGTGATTTTACTCAATACATGTTTTGTTTTAGAAAAGGTTATACAGTACCTAAATATTTGATAAATTTCCCAATTAAAAGTACCACAAATAAAATTAAAAATTCTTTACTTCACTTGGATAGATTATCAGTACAACTAATTACCTTGCTTAACAGAATCACAATCAGAGAAGTCAGTTGTGTCCATGTCTTAATGTCTAATATGGAGTTGGCTCACTTGAAAAATTTGCTCCAGTAGATTGACTAAAATCTTCAGATTTTCAACTCAGAAATTAAGATCTTTTTCAAAAGATCAGGGAGCAGAAAAACTACAGGGGAAAAAGAAAACATTCAATGCAATAAACAAGAATCTAGAAGACTAGATGAAAAATAATAAATTTGTGTGATAAGTAAAACTTAGTAATAAAAAAAAAATGATAACCATGTTTCAAGCTTTCTTAGACTGCACAAGATATTAGAGCTTTGTCCTGTGAGTCTGGATTCTTGATTTCAATATAGTTTCTATAAGTTGCAGAATAAAATGGAGTGGAAGTTTTAAAATGTCTGTCCTTTTTTATCTAAACCCTTTTCTCATTTTATTTTCTGTAGTAAACCTCTTAATCAAACAGTTTGTGGTAACACACTGTAAGTAAGGAGCAACCCAGCTCAATAGTAACCAAAACCCTAAAAAAAAAACAAAATTTTGATACCAATAGATACATCAAAAGAATCAGATTTTAATTATGATTTCAAATATATAAGTTTCATCAAGTTTAGTTCTAGCCATAAAAAGTTATGCGCCTGAGAAAATTTGGGTGATTTTCAAAAAAAAGGGGGGAGGTCCCCTAAAAGTAATAGAACCTTAATGAAAATCACACCATGAAATTCAGCGCATCAGAGAACCCTAAGGTAGTGGTTTTAAGCTCCTATCTGCAAAAATGTGGAATTGTGTATTTTTTACCAGAAGAAAGATCACGTATGTGTGTTTATTTGTTTTTTTTCCTGAAGTGATTGTATTGACCCAGTGGTCCTAGAATATTGTGGGAGGGCTCATTGGAATGGAGATTAAAAGTAGTTTCATCAAGTTTAGTTCTACCCATAAAAAGTTATGCGCCTGAGAAAATTTGGGTGATTTTCAAAAAAAAGGGGGGAGGCCCCCTAAAAGTAATAGAACCTTAATGAAAATCACACCATGAAATTCAGCGCATCAGAGAACCCTAAGGTAGTGGTTTTAAGCTCCTATCTGCAAAAATGTGGAATTCTGTATTTTTTACCAGAAGAAAGATCACGTATGTGTGTTTATTTGTTTTTTTTTCCTGAAGTGATTGTATTGACCCAGTGGTCCTAGAATATTGTGGGAGGGCTCATTGGAATGGAAATTAAAAGTACTAGTAAGTAACCAAAATAATGGAGGGTAAATAGGCCCTCTCCCATACTCATTTTTTCCCAGTCATCCAATTGAAAATTTTTAGATAGCCATTTTGTTCAGCATGGTCAAAAATATGATAAATATGTCTTTTAGGATGACTTAATCCCCGAAGTCCCTGGGGGGAGGGCTGAAAGTTATGAACTTTACCCAATGTTAACACAGGCTATAGTATTGGTTACTGGGAAGTATACAGACAATTTCAGGGGGGATTTTTTCTGGTAGTGGGGGGGTTGGGTTTATTTGGGATGATCTTTACATGGAGGAAGTTTTCATGTGGGAAGGGACACTAGTATGAAGGGGGCGCCAGATTTCCAAGCATTATTTAAAAAAAAAATCAGAAATTAATAAAAAAACAACAAGTTTTTCAACTGAAAGTAAGGAGCAACATCAAAACTTAAAACAAACAGAAAATATTAAGTATATGATTGGGCTCACCCCCTAGTCAATACCTCACTCTTTAAGCCAAAGATTTTTTTAGTACTTTCATAAGAGCTATTTATTCTAATTAGGAGCCTTTGAGATTAAGGGGTCATTTTTAAAGAATTGGAACAAAATTTGAACTTTAGCATAAAGAGCAAGGTATTGACTAGGGAGCAAACCCCTTAATATAAAATATTAAAAATATATGAATATAGAAGTTTGTAAATAAAATTAAATAATGTTCAAGAAAGCCATTTAGCCAAATAAAAGTAAAACTAATACTCAAATTTGTTTTAATTATTCATGTACAGTGAGCCAAAATCAAAACCTGCATTAATTCAAAAATATTCAAAAATTAAATATAAAACAAAGTTTGTTTTAACTGAAAGTAAGGAGCAAAGTTAAAAATTAAAACAAAAAGAAATTATTCCATATGTGAAAGGCTGTCCTCTTCTCAATGCCTCACTTTACACTAAAGTTTGACTTTCTCCAAACTTCACATGACTTGACTTTCTCATAACTGTATTTTTTTTTTTACAATAAAAAACTTTAGCATAAAGATCAAGGCATTGAGGAGGGGACATCCCCTTTCCTATACAGAATAATTTCTGTTTGTTTTCAGTTTTAACTTTGCTCCTTACTTTCAATTAAAAAAAAACTTGTTTTTTTATAATGCCACAATGTCAATTATGCCACATTGCCATATAGATATGCCAAAGTAATGTCAATAATGCCACATTGAACCATATACATAAATATGCAAAACTAATCCATTAAATTAATCAAGTTTAGGATTGCATATTGTTGTGCAAAAAAAATTCTGTTATATTTAGAATGTGGATGCTGTGGGTCATTTTACCTAGCCTACATTTTCAGCCCTGGGTTCAGGATTTCAAAATTCATTTCTAACGTAGAAAGAAGCCCCTAAACTAGAATTTTACCCCAAAACAGAGAGAACAGAATCATTTTTAGTTTTCTTCATAGTTTACTTCCATTATCTACAACTAGTTGAGAGACCATTATTCTTGACAAGACAGTAATCACCTCAACAGAGAGCAGAACCCAGGACACTAATGAAAAACTATTATAGCTCATTATTACATTGCTTTCAAGCCTAGGCTATTTATACTTGCTACTAGTGCTTTTTTCTGCAATAAAATGTTGCAAAAATCCCCCTAATGTTTTCAGTAAAATACTCCTTTTGCTTTCAATGATTTGCTGGTAAAGTTCTACCAAATCATATTATTGAGTTAGGACAAAAGTGAATACACCATTTGATGCCTTTTTTTATGCTGATTACAAATATAATAATCATTTCTATTTGAAATGAATTTCAGCCCCCTCCCTAAATATGCCAATTCAGGGTTAGGTTAGGTATATATAGGGGGGGGGGGCTGAAATTCATTTCCAATAGAAATGATTATTATATTCTGTAATCAGCATAAAAAAAGGCATCAAATGGTGCATTCACTTTGGTATTTGTTTAGCATTGTGACACCTGATAAGGAGACATGTTAAGAAAAACAATTCTTACTTTAAAATATGTATAATGATCCTAGTTCTTATATTATCCAACGGGAGAACCTTTATCATCAAGTCTTTCCTCTAAAAATCCTCAAAAGAAAAAAAGTTTCCAAATACTAGCCTACCACGTTGAAAATTCAATGCTTAAGTCTTTTGAAATTGCCGCCAAATAAGTTGTTTTATAGATAGCGTTTAGCACGTGTGTCAAAAAACGTGTTTAAAGAAAAAGTAGTGGTAAATTGAAATTATAGAAATTGTGAATTCTGTTTGGAATCATGCCATTAACAAAAAATAATATTTTTATATTATTTTATTTCTTTTCAATTTCTTGTATTTTCGCCACTGCTCATTAAAAAAAAGTATTAAAAAGACAGGCATGAATGCTAAGAAA
Organism: Artemia sp. Qi Xiang Cuo; assembly: GCF_049724085.1. NCBI lineage: Eukaryota > Metazoa > Arthropoda > Branchiopoda > Anostraca > Artemiidae > Artemia > Artemia sp. Qi Xiang Cuo. The sequence continues at coordinate 57,966,727 of NC_142803.1, forward strand.
TTCCGTGCATCTTTTGTAACCTAACCTAACCTAACAACTTCAATTCAAAATCAATGGATTTTTTATATAATTTTTTTTATATTATTTCATTTCTTTTCAATGCTGTGCATATTTTGTATTTTCGGTTTTTTGCCAAAAATACAACATTTTGATTTTGACCACTGCTATTAATATTTTGTATTTACGCCACTGCTATTTGCCCTTTGCCACTGCTCTTAAAAAAAAAATATTAAAAGACCGGCATGAACGCTATCTATAAAAGAACTTATTAGGCGGCAATTTAAAAATACTTAAGCATTGAATTTTCAATGTGGTGATATTTGGAAACTTTTTCTCTTTTGAAAATTTCTAGAAGAAAGACTTGATGATAAAGGTTCTCCTGTTGGATAATATAAGAACTAGGATCATTATACATATTTTAAAGTAAGAATTGTTTTCTTAACATGTCTCCTTATCAGGTGTCACAAGGCTAAACAAATACCTTCACTTTATTCCTAGCTCAATAATATGATTTGGTAGAACTTTACTGATTTGCTTCCTAGCCTAATATTTTATTTGGTTCACTTCATATTTTGTAGGCTATCATGAAAAACACTAAATTTATGATAAAATCAAAAAACCTAAAAAAATTCCAGGCAATAAAAATCACAAAAAATGTGATTATGATGGTTGATTGACCGTCCTCTCTTGACTGGTGATCTTGGGACATAGCAGCCCTAGGTTCAGGTTTTAAATCTATTCGCCAAATTCTGGCAACAATGTGCACTGTTGCCATATTATAACATAAAAACGAGCCAGAATCTTTGAAAAAACGAGCCGGAAATAAGCCTGGCAATATTTTTCCGCATATTTAACACAACCCTTATCTTGTGTGCTAAGCCATATATATGGTTTTGAATAAATGGAACAGTCCAGGACTATGACAAGATTACGAAATACGGGGTACTACCCTAACACCTTGTTGGTGAATCTTAATTCCATAATCTGTAACAATAGCTAATATACGGTATATTCAATTATAACAACATAAATCAGTTCATGACTGATTTTTTTTTTACTGAAGAGTCATTGAAAGACGATAAGAATCAAACCACATTCACACACATTTGAAAGTTCAAAAAATCTGCTGCACGTAATTGGGTATTTTCAACCATAGAATTTGGGCGTTAAGATGATTGTGATTTCAATCTTTCCCGTTGACAAAGATCATAGCTGAATTTTATTTCAATTCTAGAAATTGTGTAAGTGTATGGACTACTATATAGACTTTTCAGCTCTTTGACTTCAAGGTACTATATTCTAATGGTCTGAAATCCTCATTATGCTGAAATGCACCACCGTAAAACCAAAAATTAACTCCTGTCGGCTTCTGACATTTCTTTTTATATAAACCAAAATTTTCATGATGGCTTGTGGAAAATGTAAGTATTCAAGCTACCAGTTCCCAACAGTATACGCCGGTCAGTAACAGCGAGGCTCTTTCTACTGTCTCTTCTCGTTTATCTTTTCTTCTTCTTCTTTCTTTCTTCTCTCTCTTTTCTGTACTGGAGAGCTCTACCAATTAGTGAACTCTTGTTCCACTGTCTTTTTCATGATTAATTAAAAAAAACTACCCGAAAAATAAGTTTTTCAAAGAAAAGTAAAGGCCAGTTTAAACTTAAGCTCAGCAGATACAAATGTCTTTTAAAATTCAAACTCAAAACGACCAGAAATTACTATACTCTAAAACTTGCTGCGTCATTGGCGCTTTAATGAAAACCAATTTTATGACAAATATTTTCTTTTGTACTTAATATTGAAAATAAACATTATAATTGTAGTAACATTTTGAACTGATGAGCTTTCAGCTATTAATATCATTATACATCAAATATTCAGTTTAATTTATTGGCTCTTTTTAAAGTTATTAATGACAAATATAGTTTCCCTACAAACAAGTAATTGGATACTGCCTCCTTTTTTAACTGTAAATAGAAACCAAAAGCTCACTGCTTCATTGGTGCTTAACTGAAAACGAATTATATTACAAATATTTTCTTTTCCAATTCTTGCAGCATTGAAAATAAAAAATTAAAAAATAGTGAAACGCATTCTCGAACGAATGGATTTTTAAGCAGTTAATGTCGTCATGCATGAAATGTGCAATTTGAGTTTTTTATCGTTTTTTTAAATAGTTCATTGTGAATATGTTTTTAAGAAAAGTGCCAATGGCACAGTAGGTTTTAGACTTTTACAGTGAGAGAGGGAGGTCATACCCAAACTCTTTTTTGTGGTGATTTTTTTTTTGTTTCAAGCTTGATATACATATTCAATTTAAGTTTCACTCGTTTTAAGATTTATTTATTAATTTACGTTAGTATCTATTGTACACTTTTTTGCATTGATTATTTATTTAATTTCTGTTCGTTTTAAGTTTCATTTATACTTCAATAGGAAAATATTTTTTTTTCGTTTTAAGCTTGATTTTCATAATCAATCTAAGCATTACTCGCTTTAACATTTATTTATTAATTTATATTATTACTTGTTGTATGTTTTCGCTAATCTTGCTTATTTAATTTCTGTTTGTTTTGGGTTTCATTTATTCTTTAATAGTAATTTCTGGTCGTTTTGAGTTTGAATTTCAAAAGGTATATGTATCTGCTGAGTTTGAGTTTATAATGGCCGTTACTTTTCTTTGAATAACTTATTTATCGGAAAGTTTTTTTTAATTAATTTTTGTTAGTTTTTGATTGCAAAAAAATTTAAAGTTTTTAAAAATTCCTTATTTCAAAATCAAACTAAAAAAAAAAAAAAAAAATCAAATATTCATCAAAGTGTCAAAACTGATATCAAAGTAACAATTTAAAAGTGAAAATTGGCTTTCTGGCAACATTGGAGATTTCATTATTTGATTTTTTAACTGTTTTTAACAAAATTGCTATCTCAAAATTTTTATCGGATGGGTTTGGGGAAAAAGGGTGTGTGGGGACTAGATTAAGCTTCAGTCTCTTTTGACACTTTAAAAGTGACCTAGAACTTTCTATTTTCAATCAAATGAGCCCTCTCTGAAGTTTATACGAGTATCCCTTCTATAAGAACCATATATATCCTCAGAATATAACTTACAACGCCTATCCCTGGGCCCTGGGGCGTTGTTGCGACCCTGGAGTTTTAATATCTGATGGTTGAACTATTTTTAACAAAATAGTTACCTGAAATTTTATCGGATGGGTTTATCCTTCCGATACACCCAAAGGCGTGGAGGACAGGAGGGGCTTGTTGCCCTCCGATCTTTTTTCACTCTGAGGAAATGAACTATAGCTTTTAGTTTTCATTCAAATGAACCCTCTCTGAAGTTTATACGAGCATACCCTCCATAAAAACCATATATGCCCCAAGAGCAATACTTACAACGCCTGCCCCAGCCCTGGGGAGAGGGGGTGTGTCGTCACCGGAGTTTTTCTTATCTGACCTTTGAATTATTTGTAACGAAACGAACATACATAAAAGAGTTTTTTTTATATGATCTTTGAACTATTTTTAACAAAATGGCTACCTCAAACTTTTATCAGATGTATTTGAAGAAAAAGGGCTTGAGGGGGCCAGTTGCCCTCTGATCACTTTTGACTGTTAAAAAGGGCACTAGAACTCTCCATTTCCAATCGAATGAGCCCCCTTTGAAGTTTGTACGACGACCCCTTCTATTTGAAGTGCCTCTGGGAAAAAAACTAAATGGAGTGTGGGGGGAGCCTAGCTGCCCTCCAATCATATTTGACTCTTAAAAAGTGAATTACAACTTTCAATTTCCAATAAAATGAGCCCCCTCTGAAGTTTATACGAGCATCCCTTTCATAAGAACCATATACGCCCCCTAGACAACACTTACAACGAATATCCCCTGGGCTCTGGCGGGCATTTTTGTTATCTAATTTTTGAACAATTTCCAAAACACTGGCTATGTCAAAACTTGTAGCGGACGGGTATGGGGAAAAAAGAGCGTGGGGGGGGGGCTAGTTTAACTCTCTTGACTCTTAAAAAGTGAACTAAAACTTTTTATTTCCAATCAAATGAGCCCTCTATGAAATTTATACAAGCATCCCTTTCATAAGAACCATACATGCCCTTAGGGCGTAACTTATAACGCCTTCCCCTGTGCCGTGGGGGGTTCTATTGACAGTGGATTTTTTCTTAGCCGACCTTTGAACTATTTTTAACAAAATGTATAACTCAAAATTTTCATCAGGTAGGTTTTGAAAAAGAAGGCGTGGGGGGGGGGGTGGCTAGCTGCCCTCGGACCTCTTTTGACTATTAAAGAGTGAGCATGAACTTTCAATTTCCGATCAAATGAACCCTCTCTGAAGTTTATACGAGCATCCCTTTCATACGAACATAACTTACAACGCCGGCCTCCGGGCCTTGGGGTGTTGTGTCGACACCTGAGTTTTTGTAATCAGACTTTTGAGCAATTTTTAACTTAATGGCTATCTCAAAAATTTTATCGGATGCATTTGGGGAAAAAGGGGCGGGGAGGGGGGCTAGGTGCCCTCCAATCTCTTTTGACTCTAGAAAAGTGAACTAGAACATTCAATTTCCAATCAAATGTGCCATATCTGAATTTTTTACGAGCATCCTTCAATAAGAACCCTATATTCTCTAAGGGTGAAACGTACAACACCTGCCACCGGGCCCTGGGGGGGGGCTGTGTCGACCCCTGTGTTTTTGTTTTATGGTCTTAGAACTATTTAAGAAAAAGCTATCTCAAAGTTCTTATCGGATGGGTTTGAGAAAAAAAGGAGTAGAGGGGGGCCCTCCAATCTCTTTTGACTCTTTAAAAGTGAGTTAGAACTTTCTATTTCCAATCAATTAAGCCCTTTCTAAAGTTTATACGAGCATTAATTCCATAAGAACCATATATGACCCCAGGGCGTAACTTATAACCCTTGCCCCTGAACCCTGAAGACTGTGGGGGGATTGTCCTCCTCAAACGTATAATCTCCAGAACTTTCAACCACGTTGAACAAAATGGCTATATCAAAATTTTGATTGGATGTGTTTGGGGAATGTTGGGCGTGGAAGGGTTGTCAGTTGCCTTAGAATCACTTTCGACTATTTAAAAAAGAACTAGCCGTTTAAATTTCCAATCGAATGAGCCCTTTCTGAAGTTTCTACGACAACGTCTTCTATACGAAAACCTTATATGCCCCCATGGCATAACTTACAACCCTTGCCCTGAGGGCTGTGGGGGAGTTGTCATCATCAAAGACCTAATTTCTAGAGCTTAAAACTATGTTTAATAAAATGGCTATCTCAAAATTTTCATTGGACATGTTTGGGGGAAAGGTGGGTGTGAGAGGGTGGTTAGTTGCCCTCCAAAATACTAAAAAGGGCACTAGCCCTTTAAATTTCCGATCAAATGAGCCTTTTTTGAAGTTCATACGACAACGCCTTCTATGAAAACCTTATATGCCCCCAGGATATAACTTAAAACCCTTGCCCTGAGGGTTGTGGGGGAGTGTCCTCCTCAAAAACATAATTTCAATCTGGAAATCAACTATGCTGAACAAAATGGCTATCTCAAAATCTTGATTGGATGTGTTCGGGGGAATAATGGGCTTGGGGGGGGCTAGTTGCCGTCCAATCATTTTTGACTATTAAAAATGGCACTAGCCCTTTCAATTTTCAATCGAATGAGCCTTTTTTGAAGTTTCTACGACAACACCTTCTATAAAAACCTTATATGCCCCCAGAGCATAACTTACAACCCTTACCCTGAAGGCTGTTGGGGAGTGTCCTCCTCAAAAACATGTTTTCTATTTGGGAAATCAACTACGCTGAACAAAATGGCTATCTCAAAATTTTGATTGGATGTGTTTGGGGGAATGATGGGCTTGCAGGGGGGGGGGGCTAGTTGCCGTCCAATCAGTCTCGACTATTAAAAGGGCACTAGCCCTTTGATTTTCCAATCGAATGAGCCTGTTTTGAAGTTTCTACAACAACACCTTCTATGAAAACCTTATATGCCCCCGGGGCATAACTTAAAAACCTTGTCCTAAGGGTTGTGGGGGATTGTCCTCCTCAAAAAACATATTTTCTATGTGGAAATCGACTACGCTGAACAAAATGGCTGTCTCAAAATTTTTATTGGATGGGTTTGGGAGAATGATGAACGTTGGGGGGGGGGGTTAATTGCCCTCCAAACACTTTCTACTATTAAAAAGGGCACTAGAACTCTCAATCTCCAATCCAATGAGCCCCCTTTGAAGTTTTTACGACAACCCCTTCCATATGAAGTGCCTCCAGAAAAAAAAATAATAATAATAAAACATTGGAGCCGTATGGCCTTTACTATAGGCAACGCTACAGTGTTGCCTCTGATTTGAAAAAAGACACACTATGAATTGATTTTTCAGTATTAGGGAATAGTTATATACTAATGATAGAATCAAATGCTTCCAAGATCTTTAATCTTCGGCAATTTATATTAACATTGGTATTTTCCAATGCAAGCGTAGAACAAGTATACTTTAAAAGTATTTTATCTTAATCATATACTTTTCATTCCATATACATTTGTTTGTTTAAATAAATACATTTTGAGATTATTTATTAGAAAGAGTTCTGTTCTGTTGTTCCACAAAAAATCAACAAAAAAATAAAACGTTAGGAATCAGCACAACTGTATTGGTTTCCTGATTTAGGTCACCTTGGCTCTGAAAATCTGATTGGTTTTTTGTGGCCTCAAATTTTTAGACAGATCGGTATAGAAAAATAATCAAACATTACACACAATAAGAGTCAATACAAACTCATTATATTTAAAACTTTGTTGTCATTGATAAGCTTCCCTTGGTTTCCCATCTCAACAATTGTAATCTACCTGATTCTCCTTCTAGTCCAATATTATTTAAGTTTTAATTGATTACCTTAGGCTGCTAATTCATGTTCCCAATATATTTCAGACATGCTAATTATAGTATGAAAAGTATATGATTTAAGTGTTGCATGGAAGGTAATTAAGATAATATCTTCCTAAGAAAAGGTAAGATCAAAATAAAAATAGCCAAAATTTAAGCTACAAGCCAGTTGGAAAATTTTTATGCCAGATGCCATTAAAACAAGGCTGTAAAAAAAAAAAAGTTGCAAAACCGCTTTTAAGTTCGTATGATTCGTATGAGCATTGTGTAATTTTACAATGAAAGTCATAATTTATGGAAATTGCTTCCAGAAAAAGCGTCCAAACAAGAAAGTGAATGACGGTCGCTGTTTATCCAAATTAATAAAAAAAAAATATTTCCACAAAATAAGTTTTCAAAGAACAGTAAAGAACTCCATTAAACCAGGAAGTAGCAAAAATAAGATCAAATAATCTACCGAGCGTGAAACTACCACAAATCAGCATCGATAAATAAATGAAACCCAATACGAACAGAAATTACATTAAATAACAGAGTCAAACTCAAAAAGAGCAGAAATTACCATGAGTAGGGATCAAAACCCTTATGCACAGTAAAATAATCAACATTGTTTGCTGCCTTACCATCTTGTCATTACCACGTTAAATTACAGGCCATTTTATGACCAAACAGTGGATTGGTTTATACTAGATTGTTATACCTACAAAATTGCAGCAGTCTGTAACCATTAGCGTTTTCCTTTCCTGCACAAAATTTACCAAGGCTAGAATACATTCTATCCATATTTCTACCGACCTGGGCGTTAAAATATCCTAATAAAAACACCATATTTCTGCCTGAGACCCTGTTTCTCTCCCCTCCCCCTTGAAAAATTTTCCCCGGAAGAAACATCCTGCTGAAAGAAAATTAGTCCCAATAATTTACTCCCCACTGAAAATTCTCCCTGACAATCCCCCCCCGCAAACAACTCCCCTATGAAAAATGTCCGTATGTTTCCCAATAACAAATACTGTCTTTAAGCAAAGGACAAATTGCAAAACTTAAAAAGGTACTTAAACTTCAACAATGAAGTTATCTCAGCTCTCATTGAGCCATCAGATAAATACAGAATTAGTTCTAAGGGAGAGACGAGGGGAGGGTGGAGGTAGAAATTGATGTATGATCCCCATGACTGTCACCAAGATTTTTTTTTTTGGGGGGGGGGGACAAAAGAAAAATGTGAAAGTAATATCTGCTCCCTTATGATTTCTGGGATTATTTTTCGTCTTCGCTGTTATTATGAAAGTAACGAGTAATATTAAGACCCAAAATGAATATAACTTATTCCATATAGGAGGAGGACTGCCCTTGCTTCACCCACACCTCCACCATAAGGTCGCAGAAACTTTGGAGGGTGCTCATTAGGTCATTAGGTCATTAGGTCATTGAGAGTTCAAGTCCTTTTTTATGTCATAAGTGATTCGAAACCAACCAGTCGCGGAGGCGGGGATTTTCCAAAGTTTTTTTTTCGGAGGGAGGATTTTCCATGGGGATTTTTTCATCAGGCGGGTATTCTCCGGGAGTGGTCTGCAGGAGCCGGTGTAATGACGTAAGTATGACTTATTACAATTCATCAAACGGAATAAAATTTCACTTTATCGTTAGACACGTATGTTGAAATATTTTCTTGGGATTCCAAAAAATATATTTTTACGCCGTAATTTAAAAAAAAAGTAGAATCGTTACCTCCCTTCATTTTTGTGCCTTGGTGCCTCTTAAACTCTTAAAATTGTTAACAGGGGGCCTACCTATCATACCTACCTAACTGGGGAATACACAACCGTCGAAGCATCGTTCAAGCCGATGACATTGCTATTTCATCTCAATACAAAACTAAACCCTTAAAGCAAAAAAGGCGGGCTAGGCAAGAGATTACTAAAGCCGTCTAAATACGCTTGACAAAACAGTCAGGTAATATAATTTAGACAATTTCGAACATTGATTTATTTTTTCTTTGTAATCTGTTTTTTTAGCTTTTTTTGCCCCCTGCGGTGCTTGCCCCCTCTAACCCACTACATCGGGCCCAGGCTGGGTCGGTAAAATTTTAGAAAAAAACAAGGAGGGAAAACATGATAAAGGAATTAATTTCCTATATGCAAAACAGAAGATCGTTTTTCCTACTGCACATTATCATAGGCAGCGCAATAGTGCTGCCTAAGTAAAGAACGATGTTGGCACAATGTATTATTTATTTTTTGTGCTTTTGGTTTCATGGTGTTAGAACAGGGCACTTCGTATCGAAGGAGTTATCGTAAAAACTTCGAAAAGGGCTCATTCGATTGGAAATTAGAGTGGCTTGTGCCCTTTTTAATAGTCGAAAGGGATTGGAAGGCTACAAACACCCCTTCCACGCCCACCATTTCCCCAAACACATCCAATCAAAATTTTGAGATAGCCATTTTTTTTCAGCGTAATTGATTTCCAAATAGAAATTAGGTTTTTGAGGAGGACACTCCCCCACAGTCTTCAGGGCAAGGGTTATAAGTTATGCCCAGGGGGCATATAAGGTTTTTATAGTAAGCTTTGTCGCAGAAACTTAAAAAAGGCTCGTTCGGTTGGAAATTCAAAGGGCTAGTGCCCTTTTTAATGCTTGAAAGGGAACGGAGGGCAACTAACCCCCCTCTCTTCCCACCTTTTCCCCAAATACATCCAATCAAAATATTGACATAGCCATTTTGTTCAATGTAGTTGAAAGTTTTGGAAATTAGGTCTTTGAGGATGACAACCCCCCATGGCCCTCAGGGCAAGGGTTGTAAGTTATGCCCTGGGGGCATATAAGGTTTTTTTTATAGAAAGCATTGTCGTAGGAACTTCAAAAAGAGCTGATTTGATTGGAAATTAAAATGGCTAGTGCCCTTTTCATAGAGTGCGCGATAGCGCTGCCTAAGTAAAGAACGATGTGGGCACAATGTATTATTTTTTTTTCTTTCTCCATACCCGGGCACTTCGTATCGAAGGAGTTGTCGTAGAAACTTCGAAAAGGGCTCATTCGATTGGAAACTAGAGTGGCTAGTGCCATTTTTAATAACTGGAAGTGATTGGAGGGCAACTAGTCCCCCCCTACGTCCATCATTCCCCCTAACACATCCCATCAAAATTTTGAGATGGCCATTTTGTTTAGCGTAGTTGATTTCCAGATAGAAATTATGTTTTTGAGGAGGTCACTTCCCCACAGCCCTCAGGGCAATGGTTGTAAGTTATTCCCTGGGGGCATATAAAGTTTTTATAGAAAGTGCTGTCGTAGAAACTTCAAAAAAGGCTCATTCTACTGGAAATTCACAGGCCTAGTGCCCTTTTTAATAGTCGAAAGTGATTGGAGGGCAACCAACCTCCCTCTCACGCCCACCTTTTCCCCCAACACATCCAATCAAAATTTTGAGATAGCCATTTTATTCAAGGTAGTTTTAAGTTCTTTAAATTAGATCTTTGAGGATGACAATCCCCTTAGTGCCTTCAGGGCAAAGGTTATAAGTTATGCCCTGGGGGCATATGAAGTTTTTATAGAAAGCTTTGTCAGAGAAACTTCAAAAAGGGCTCATTTGATTAGAAATTAAAATGGCTCGTGCCGTTTTTTATAGTCGAAAGTAATTGAAAGGCAACTAACACCACTTCCACGCCCACTATTTCCCAAAACACATCCAATCAAAATTTTGAGATATCCATTTTGTTCCACGCAGTTAAAGTTCCGGAAATTATACCTTTGAGCAGGACACTCCCCCTACAGTCTTCAAGGCAAGGGATAAAAGTTACGCCCTGAGGCATATAAGTTTTTATTGAAATCTTCGTCGTAAAACTTGAAAAAGGGCTCATTCTATTGCAAATTCAAAGGTCAAGTGGCCTTTATAATAGTCGAAAGTGATTTGAGGGCACTTAGCCCCCCTCTCTCACCAACTTTTCCCCAAACACATCCAATCAAAATTTTTAGGTAGCCATTTTGTTCAGTGTTGTGAATTTCCATTTAGAAATTATGTTTTTAAGGAGGACACTCCCCCAGAGCCCTCAGGGCTAGGGTTCTAAGTTGAAATTCGGTTGGAAATTCAAAGGGCTAGTGCACTTTTTAATAGTCGAAAGTGATTTGAGGGTGTCTAACCCCCCTCTCAAGCCCACCTTTTCCCTTAACACATCAAATAAAATTTTTAGATAGTCATTTTATTCAACGTAGTTGAAAGTTTTGGAAATTAAGTCTTTAATGATGAAAACGCATCCCCCCCACAAACCTCAGGGCAAGGGTTGTAAGTTATTCCCTGGGACCATGTAAGGTTTTTATAGAAAGCGATAATGTAAAAACATCAAATTGGGCTCCTTCAATTGAAAATTGAAAGGGCTAGCGCCCTTTTAATAGTCGAAAGTGATTGAAGGGCAACTAAACCCCCTCTCACGCCCACCATTTCCCCAAACATATCCAATCAAAATTTTGAGATATCCATTTTGTTCAACGTAGTCGAAAATTCTGGAAATAAGGTCTTTTAGGAGGATAATGCCATCAGTGCCCTCAGTGCAAGGGTTGTAAGTTATGCACTGGGGGCATATAAGGTTGATATAGAAAGTTTTTGTAGAAATTTCAAAAGGGGTTCATTTGATTGGGAATTGAATCGCCCTTTTTAATAGTCGAAAGTGAGTGGAGAGTAATTAACCCCCCTCTCACGCCCCCCATTTCCCTAAACACATTCAATCAAAGTTTAGAGATAGCCATTTTGTTCAACTTAGTTGAAAGTTCTGGAAATTATATATTTAAGGATGACAAACCCCCCAGAGTCCCCAGGGCAAAGTTGTAAGTTATACCCTGGGGGCATATAAGGTTTTTAATGATAGAGTTGTCGTAAAAACTTCAAAAGGGGCTCATTAAATTGGAAATTGAGATGGCTAGTGCCCTTTTTAATAGTTGAAAGTGACTGGAGGGTAACTGACCCCCGTCTCACGCCCACCATTCCCCCAAACACATCTAATAAACATTTTTAAATAGCCATTTGGTTCAATGTAGTCGAAAGTTCTCGAAATTAAGTCTTTGAGGATGACAACTCCCCCCCAGCCCGGCGAGGGTTGAAAGATCTTAAGCCGAACTGGCCAGCCATGACAAAAACCAACAAAGAGAAAAATCTCAATGAAAAAACAACAACAAACGAGGCTGTGGCCAGTGGAGAGAAAAGAAAAGACTGAGAAAAGAAATTCTAAAACTGTGTATAGCGCAGATTTAAATAGCATCTATGAAAAGATTTGCCAATAAAGGAGAGAGAGAAACCCCATAGGTAACCCAAAAATTTGTCTATAAAACTCCCATCTAAAACCAAAATAAAAAGAAAATTCATTTACTAGGATAATTAGTTTCATAATGACTTCAATATCCATACAGGTTAAAGCCATATCTTGTATTAAATCAAAGTGTTTTTCTAACTTACTTTTTAAAATGTCCTCGCACCTTTTTAAATGACAATTTAAATACGTGGATACAACATCAAAACTATAAAGAATTGAACTATCCTCCAACGTTAAATTTCGCAAATTATTAGTAAGATCAGTCGAATTTTTTAAATATGATCTTTGTGTTCCCAAAATTGGACGCAATGCTACCGACAACCATTTTCCTAATTTCGAAACAGGTGACGGAAAAGTTGACACAATGGGGTGGAGGGGGTCTCTAGTCTTATGAATCTTAGGTAGACCATAGATCTTGGGTGCCGAACAATCCCTAGGATAATATTTGTTATAAAACTATGGTGTAATGTGAAAATTATTTTTCATTGACTCCAATTCCTTTCTTGTTGATTTTACATATTTATCTGTAGGATCAAAATCCAGTTTTTTGTATGTAATAGTGTCACAAATAATGGATTTCAATTGATTATTATAGTCTACAGTGTTCATAATTACAATCGTGTTTCCCTTATCGGCTCTGGTGATAGTCAGGAATGTATCCTTTTTCAAATCTGAAAGTATTTTAATGTCATTTTTTTGTGAAATGTCTTTACCAATTAAGCTTCTATTAATTTCTATGGCTTCTATCGCCAATTGAGTATACCCCTTATCATTTGAAATAGCTAAGGCCTCATCAAATTTTACAAAGTGATCTGGTTGAAACCAAATATGTTCTGCTAAAGCTGAAACGAAAGTTTTAAAAACATATGTTTTTTAAAAAACATATGTTTGCTAACCTTTCAATAAATAGGGACACAGGTAGTTTAAATATTGACCCAATTTATGATAATCTTCTAAAAAGTGAATCAACAGTCAATAAGGGAATTAAGATTATAAATAATCACCAGGGGGAGGGGGGAGGGGGGAGGGAGGGGAGCCCCCCTCTGCCCCATTGTGTCAACTTCTCCGTCACCTGTTTTGAAATTAGGAAAATGATTGTCGGTAGCATTGCGTCCACTTTTGGGAACACAAAGATCATATATAAAAAATTCGACTGATCTTACTAATAAATTGCGAAATTTCACATTGTAGGATAGTTCAATCCTTTATAGTTTCGATGTTGTTTCCATGTATTTAAATTGTGATAAAAATAGATGCGGGGGAATTTTAAAGAGTAAATTAGAAAAACACTTTGATTTAATACAAGATGTGACTTTAGCCAGTTTGGATATTGAAGTCATTATGAAACTAATTATCCTAGTAAATGAATTTTCTTTATTTGGGTTTTAGAGTGGAGTTTTATGGACAAATTTTTTGGTTACCTATGGGGGTTTCTTTCTCTCCTTTATTGGCAAACATTTTCATAGATGCTGTTGAAACCTCCACTATACACAGTCTTGGAATTTTCCCTTTTTTCTGGGGTAGGTTCATGGATGATATCGTGAATGTTTGGAAACATGGATTGGACCCCTTAGACCTATTTTGAGGAAAAAATAATAATACATTGTATCCACATTGATCTTTACTATAAACAAATGTCAAGCCTACCAATCACTTTCGACTATTAAAAAGGGCACTAGCCCTTTCAATTTCCAATCGAATGAGCCCTTTTTGAGTTTCCAAAACATCGCTTTCTATTAACACCTTATATGCCCCCGGGGCATAAATTAGATCCCTTGCCCTGAGGGCTCTGACGGGGTTGTTATCCTCAAAGACCTAATTTCCAGAACTTTCAACTACGTTAAGCAAAATGGCTATCTCAAAATTTTGATTGGATCTGTTAGGGGAGGTGGTGGCTGTGAGAGGGTCGTTAGTTGACCTTCAATCATTCCGACTATTAAAAAGGGCACTAGCCCTTTCAATTTCCAATCGAATGAGCTCTTTTTGAAGTTTATACGACAAAGCTTTCTATAAAAACTTCATATGCCCCAGGGCATAACTTACAACCCTTGCCCTTAGGGATGTGAGGGGGTTGTCATCCTCAAAGACATAATTCTTGGACCTTTCAACTACGTTGAACAAAATGGGTATCTCAAAATTTTGATTGGATATGTTTTGGGAAATGGTGCACGTCAGAGGGGGATTACTTGCCATCCAGTCACTTTCGACTATTAAAAAGGGCTACTAGCCGTTTCAATTTCAAATCGAATGATTCCTTTTTAAAGTTTCTACGGCAACGCTTTTTATAAAAAAAACCTTATATTCCCCCACGGCAGAACTTACAACCCTTGCCCCGAGAGATCTAGGGGGAGTGTCCTCCTCCAGATTGGATGTGTTTGGAGAAAAGGTGGGTTTGAGAGCGATGTTAGTTATGCTCCAGTCCTTTTCGATTATTCAAAAGGGCACAAGACCGTCTAAAATCCAATTGAATGAGCCCTTTTTGAAGTTTGTACAATATCACTATCTATAAAAACCTTTTATGCCCCCCAGGGCATAACTTACAACCCTTGCCCTGAGGGCTCTGAAGGGATTATCATCATCAAAGACCTAATTTCTAAAACTTTTAACTACGTCGAACAAAATGGCTATCTAAAATTTTGATTGGATGTGTTTGGGGAAAAGATGGGTGTGAGAGAGGGTTTTGTTGCCCTCAAATCACTTTCGACAATTAAAAAGGGCACTATACCTTTGAATTTCCAATCGAATGAGCCCTTTTTCAAGTTTTCTAAGACAAAGCTTTCAATAAAACCTTATATGCCCCCAGGAAATAACTTACAACCCTTACCCTGAGGGCTCTTGGGGAGTGTCATCCTCTTAGATATAATTTCCGGACCTTTCAACTACTTTGAACAAAATGGTTGTCTCAAAATTTTGATTGGATGCGTTTGGATAAATGGTGGGCGTGGAAGGGGTATTAGTTGCCTTCCAATCACTTTTGACTATTAAGTAATTAAAAAAACTTTTTCCACAAAATGAGTTTTTAATGGAAAGTAAAGAATTCCATTAAACGAAAATGAGCAAAAATAAAATCAAATAATCTATCAACCGTGAAACTACCACAAATTAGCATCGATAAATAATTAATACCCAAAACGAACAGAAAATAAGATAAATAACCGAGTCAACTCAAAACGAGCAGAAATTAACATAAGTTGGGCTCAAAATCCCTATGCCTTCCAAAGGCCAGAACATAATTTGCACTTTACTGAAAAAAATATAAGTGTTTTTACTTTTATAACTTTAATAAATCAAATAATATTAACATTTTGATTACTAAATATCAGTATATGTATATTAAACTGACAATGCACATTTATTTGTATTTTTTTCAGTAAAGGGTAAATTATGTTCTGGCCTTGGGAAGGCATAGGATTTTGAGCCCAACTTATGTTAATTTCTGCTCCTTTTGAGTTTGACTCGGTTATTTATTGCAATTTCTGTTCGTTTTGGGTTTCATTTATTTATCGATGCTGATTTGTGGTAGATTCACGCTTGGTAGATTATTTGATTTTATTTTTGCTCATTGTTTGTTTAATGGAGTTCTTGACTTTTCTTTGAAAAACTTGTTTTGAGGAAAAAGTTTTTTTTAATTAAATTCTGTTCGTTTTATATTGACATAGTCTTTTCAAAGAAAAAGAAAATAATACTTTAAATCTTTTCGTTTTTTAATAATTTATAGTTTGGCCTGCTATTTGTATGCTGGAGAAAAATTTTTAACAGTTTTTAACAACATAAACCCTCTTAAAATCTTGACACAAATAGTAGTCTTTAATTTAATTTCTTACCTCCTCTAGTTGACCTGAAATGGAAAACCTGATATCATTCGCAAAAAAATATGTTTACTTTCTGTGATAGCTTGGATACACTTACGCTATTTTGAGTTGGTTAAATTTTAGGAGCAGAAGCAGCCCCGAAAGCTTGAACATAATACCCTCAGTCGTTCTTGGGATACTGCTGAGATGCCTTGTTGGGAATTAGCATTAACACAGTGTAATTTGATTTAATCTTATGGCAACATTTATTTTTCAAACATAAAGTCAAATGGGAGGGTAGGCGTGGGAGGGGGATTAGTTTCCCCCAAATAGTAGTGTCGTCGAAAGTGTTGTCGTCGAAACTTCGAAGGGGCCCATTTAATTGAAATTTGAAAGGCCTAGTGCCTTTTTTAATAGTTGAAAGTTATTGGAGAAAGACTAACGCCCCTCTCACGTCCACCATTTTCCCGGACACATCCAATCAAAAGTCTAGATAGCCATTTTGTTTAACGTTAGTTGAAAGTTCTGGAAATTAGGTCTTAGAGGATAACAACCACCCTCAGAGCCCTTAGGTTAAGGGTTGTAATTTATGCCCTGGGGGCATATAAGGTGTTTACAGGAAGTGTTGTCGTAAAAACTCAAAAAGGGTTCATTCTATTGGAAACCGAAAGGCCTAGTGCCCTTTTTAATAGTCGAAAGTGATTGGAAGGCTTGATATTTTTATAGTAAAGATCGATATGGGTATAATGTATCATTTTGTTGTTGTTGTTGTTGTTTAGACCAGGGCACTTTGTATTGAAGGACTTGTCGTAGGAACTTCAAAAAGGGCTCATCCGATTGAAAATAGAAAGGGTTGATGCCCGTTTTAATAGGCGAAAGTGATTGAAGGGAAACTAATCCCCCTCCCACGCCTACCCTCCCATTTGACTTTATGTTTGAAAAATTGTTGCCATAAGATTAAATCAAAATACACTGTGTTAATGCTAATTCCCAACAAGGCATCTCAGCAGTATCCCAAGAACGACTGAGGGTATTATGTTCAAACTTTCGGGGCTGCTTCTGCTCTTAAAATTTAACCAACTAAAAATAACGTAAGTGTATCCAAGCTATCAAAGAAAGTAAACATATTTTTTTGCGAATGATATCAGGTTTTCCATTTCAGGTCTACTAGAGGAGGTAAGAAATTAAATTAAAGACTACTATTTGTATCCAATTGGGGGGAACTAAATTGGGGAAAACTATTTATATAAAAATCTTACATGCCCCCAGGGTATAACTTACAACCCTTGCCCTGAGGGTTGGGGGGATGGGTTTTCATCATTAAAGACTTAATTTCCAAAACTTTCAACTGCGTTGAATAAAATGACTATCTAAAAATTTTATTGGATGTGTTAAGGGAAAAGGTGGGCTTGAGAGGGGGGTTAGTTGCCCTCAAATCACTTTCGACTATTAAAAAGGGCACTAGCCCTTTGAATTTCCAACCGAATGAGCCCTTTTTCAAGTTTCTACGACGCAAATTTCAATGAAAACCTTATATGCCCCCAGGGCATAACTTATAACCCTGCCCTGAAGACTGTGGGGGGAGTGTACTGCTCAAAGGTATAATTTGCTTAACTTTAAACTGCGTGGAACAAAATGGCTATCTAAAAATTTTGATTGGATATGTTCGGGGAAATGGTGGGCATGGAAGGGGTGTTAGTTGCCTTCCAATAACTTACGAATATTAATAAGGGCACTAGCCATTTCAATTTTCAATCGAATGAGCCCTTTTTGAAGTTTCTACAACGACGCGTTCTATAAAAACATTATATGTCCCCAGGGCATAACTTACAGCCCTAGCCCTGAGGGCTGTGGGGGAGTGTCCTCCTCAAAAACATAATTTCTAAATGGAAATCCACAACACTGAACAAAATGTTTACCTAAAAATTCTGATTGGATGTGTTTGGGGAAAAGGTTGGTGAGAGAGGGGGGCTAGTTGCCCTCAAATCACTTTTAACGATTAAAAAGGCCATTAGACGTTTGAATTTGCAATAGAATGAGCCCTTTTTCAAGATTTACGACGAAGATTTCAATAAAACCTTATATGCCCCCAGGGCATAAGTTCTAACCCTTGCCTTGAAGACTGTGGGGGGAGTGTCCTGCTCAAAGGCATAATTTCCGGAACATTTACTGCGTGGAACAAAATGACTATCTCAAAATTTTGATTGGATGTGTTTGGGGAAATGGTGGGCTTGGAAGGGGTGTTAATTGCCTTCCAATTACTTTCGACTATAAAAAAGGGCACTAGCCATTTTAATTTCTAATCGAATGAACCCTTTTTGAAGTTTCTCTGACAACACTTTCTATAAAAACTTCATATGTCCCCAGGGCATAACTTACAACCTTTGCCCTGAGGGCACTGAGGGGGTTGTCATCCTCAAAGATCTAATTTAAAGAGCTTAAAACTATGTTGTATAAAATGGCTATCTCAAAATTTTGATTGGATGTGTTGGGGGAAAAGTTGGGCCTGAGAGGGAGGTTGGTTGTCTTCCCATCACTTTTGACTATTAAAAAGGACACTAGCCCTTTGAGTTCCCAATCGAATGAGACTTTTTTGAAGTTCCTACGACAACGCCTTCTATAAAAACTTTATATGCCCCTAGGGCATAACTTACAACCCTTGCCCTGAAGGCTGTGGGGAGTGTCCTCCTCAAAAAATAATTTTTATCTGGAAATCAGGGTCGGTCGAAAACAGGATCAGCCGCTTTGTGGCATGTTTGACACAGGTTTATAGGCCATGCCGCATAGAAACAAATGAATTCTTGTCGAAAAGGGGCATGTTCAAGAGCTGACGTCACAAGACTTGTTTTGTTTCTTAAGCTAATACGAAGGTGATGATATGCCGATTCTAAACCAAAAACGACTCTATCGAAATGTGGCATGTATAGGCATCATGTCAAAAAACTGGTTTTTATCACAAAGCTTGAATGTCTCTTGTTTTGGCTTTTGCCAAGGATACACAGACATATCGATCGTATATATGGGTCTGCATTACGAGTTATAGAGTTTGTACTTTGAATAGAAGATGGCATATGAGACGCAAATATCTTATTCTCTTAACCCAAAAAGTATATCAGAACAGTTCGTGGTAACGAACTGTAAGTTAGGAGCAACCCAGCTCAATTATAACCGAAACTCTAGAAAACGGATTTTTGATACCAATAGATACATCAAAAGAATCAAATTTTAATTCTGATTTCAAGTATATAGGTTTCATCAAGTTTATTCTACCCATCAAAAGTTAAGCGTCTGAGAAAATTTGGCTGATTTTTGAAAAAAGGGAGAAAGACCCCAAAAGCTATAGAAGCTTAATAAAAATCACAACATCATATTCAGCGTATCAGAAACCCTACTGTAGAGGTTTCAAGCACCTATCTACAAAAATGTGGAATTTTGCATTTTTGCCAGAAGAAGATCACGGGTGCGTGTTTACTTTTTTTCCCAGGGGTAATCGTATCGACCCAGTGGTCCTAGAATGTCGTGGGAGGGCTCATTGGAACAGAAGTTAAAAGTTCTAGCGACCTCTTAAGTGACCAAAAAAATGGAGGGCAACTAGGCCCCCTCCCAGGCTCATTTTTTTCCCAAAGTCACCTGATCAAAATTTTGAGATAGCCATTTTGTTCAGCATGGTCAAAAATATGATAAGTATGTCGTTTAGGATGACTTAATCCCCAGGAAGTTCCCAGAGGAGAGGGCTGAAAGTTATGAACTTTACCCAATGTTAACATATAGTATTGGTTATTGGGAAGTATACAAAAGTTTTCAGGAGGTTTTTTTCTGGTTGTGGGAGGGAAGGGTGGGTCGGGGGTTATGTTGGAGGATCTGTT
This sequence comes from Artemia sp. Qi Xiang Cuo, assembly GCF_049724085.1. Taxonomy (NCBI): domain Eukaryota; kingdom Metazoa; phylum Arthropoda; class Branchiopoda; order Anostraca; family Artemiidae; genus Artemia; species Artemia sp. Qi Xiang Cuo. The sequence continues at coordinate 57,986,572 of NC_142803.1, forward strand.
CATGAAGGAAGTTTTCATGGGGGAAGGGAAATTGCCATGAAGGGGCCAGACTTGCCAGCATTATTTATTGGTTATTGGGAAGTATACTTCCATTTTCAGGAAGGATTTTTTCTGGAGGGGGGGGCTAGAGGAGGGGGTTACTCTGAAAAATATTTCCATGGAGGATGTTTCTTTGGGGTAAGGGACATTTCTGTGAAGGGGGCGCCGGATTTCCAAGCATTATTTAAAAAACGATCAGAAATTAAATAAAAAAATCAAGTTTTTTCAACTGAAATGTAAGAAGGAATATTAGAACTTAAAACGATCAGAAATTATAACATAATTGAGGGGGTTCTCCCCCAATTCAATACCTCGTTCTTTATGCTACAGTTTTTTTTAGTGCTTTCAAAAGAGCTATCTATTCTAATTAAACGGTTTTTGTGATTCAGGGGTTTGTGAATCAAAACTTTTTTTTTAACTTTTCACGTAAAGAGCGTGGTATTGACTAAGGGGAGAACCCCCTCATATACGTAATATCATATACGTAACAAAAAAAAACTATAAAAAAACAAGTGATACGGCTCAATAGTAATCGAAACTTTTAAAAACGGAATTTTGATGCCAATAAATGTATCAAAAGAGAGTGTTTATAATGCTGATTCTAAATATATAAATTTTATTAAGTTTAGTATTACTCATCAAAGGCTACGAACCTGAGAAAATTTACTCGACTTTTTAAAGAGGGGAGAAATATCCCCTACAAGTTAAAGAATTTTAATGAAAATCACACCGTCAGATTCAGCGTATCAGAAAACCCTATTACATAGGTTTCAAGCTTATATCTTCAAAAATCTGCAGCTTTGTATTTTTGGCCAGAAGAAAAATAGACGAATATAGAAGTTAGTTACGTAAGTTAATTTGTAAAGATATCCATTTAGCAAAAGAAAAGTAAATTTTTTTTGCAAATAAAAGCTGCATTAACTAAAACACGATCAGAAATTAAATAAAAAAAACAAGTTTTTTAAACTGAAAGTAAGGAGCGACATTAAAACATAAAACGAACAGAAATTATTCCGTATATGAAAGGGGCTGTCCCCTCCTCAACGCCTCGCTCTTTACGCTAAAGTTTGACTCTGTCTCACAACTTTATTTTTTAAAACAATAAAAAACTTTAGCGTAAAGAGCGAGGCGTTGTGGAGGGGACAGCCCCTTTCATATACGGTATAATTTCTGTTCGTTTTAAGTTTTAATGTCGCTCCTTACTTTCAGTTTAAAAAACTTGTTTTTTTTTATTTAATGACTATTAAAAAGGACACTAGCCCTTTGAGTTCCCAATCGAATGAGACTTTTTTGAAGTTCCTACGACAACGCCTTCTATAAAAACTTTATATGCCCCTAGGGCATAACTTACAACCCTTGCCCTGAAGGCTGTGGGAGAGTGTCCTCCTCAAAAAATAATTTTTATCTGGAAATCAACTACGCTAAACAAAATGGCTATCTCAAAATTTTTATTGGATGTGTTTGGGGGAATGATGGGGATGGGGGGGACTATTTGCCCTCCCATCACTTCCAATTATTAAAAATTCCACTAGCCACTCCAATTTCCAATCGAATGAGCCCTTTTCGAAGTTTCTACGACAACTCCTTCGATACGAAGTGCCCGGGTATGGAGAAAGAAAAAAAATAATACATTGTGCCCACATCGTTCTTTACTTAGGCAGCGCTATCGCGCACTCTATGAAAAGGGCCCTAGCCATTTTATTTTCCAATCGAATGAACCATTTTTGAAGTTCCTACGACAACGCTTTCTATAAAAAAACCTTATTTGCCCCCAGGGCATAACTTACAACCCCTGCCCTGAGGGCTATGGGGGTTGTCATCCTCAAATACCTAATTTCCAGAACTTTCAACTGCGTTGAACAAAATGGCTATCTCAATATTTTGATTGGATGTTTTTGGGAAAAGGTGGGCATGAGAGGGGGGTTAGTTGCCCTCCGATCCCTTTCAAGTATTAAAAAGGGCACTGGACCTTTGAATCTCCGACCGAACGAGCCTTTTTTTTAAGTTTCTGCGACAACGCTTACTATAAAAACCTTATATGCCCCCTGGGCATAACTTATAACCCTTGCCCTGAAGACTGCGGGGAAGTGTCCTCTTCAAAAACCTAATTTCTATTTGGAAATCAACTACGCTGAAAAAAATGGGTATCTCAAAATTTTGATTGGATGCGTTTGGGGAAAGGGTGGGCGTTGAAGGGGTTTTTGTAGCCTTCCAATCACTCTCGACTATTAAAAAGGGCACAAGCCACTCCAATTTCCAATCGAATTTTTCGATCGAGCCCTTTTCGAAGTTTTTACGACAACTCCTTCGATACGAAGTGCCCTGGACTAAGACCAAGAAACCAAAAACACAAAAGATAAATAATACATTGTGCCAACATCGTTCTTTACTTAGGCAGCACTATTGCACTGTCTATGATAATATTAAGTAGGAAAAACGATCTTTTGTTTTGCATATAGGAAATTAATCCCTTTATCACGTTTTCCCTCCTTGTTCCTTCTAAAATTTTACCGACCCAGCCTGGGCGCGATGTAGGGGGTTAGAGGGGGAAAAACAAGCTAAAAAACAAATTATAAAGAAAAACTAAATCAATTTTCAAAATTGTCTAAATTATATTACCTGACTGTTTTATCAAGCGTAGTTAGACGGCTTTAGTAATCTCTTGCCAAGCCCGCCTTTTTTGCTTTAAGGGTTTAGTTTTGTATTGAGATGAAATAGCAATGTTATTGGCTTGAACGATGCTTCGACGGTTGTGCATTCCCCAGTTAGGTAGGTATGCTAGGTAGGTCCCCGGTTAACAATTTTAAGAGTTTAAGAGGCACCAATTCACGAAAATGAAGGGAGGTAACGATTCTACTTTTTTCTTAAATTAAGGCGTTAAAATATATTTTTTGGAATCCCAAGAATATATTTCAACATACATGTCTACCGATAAAGTGAAATTTTATTCCGTTTAATGAATTGTAATAAGTCATACTTGCGTCTTTACACCGGTGGCCAGCGAAAAGGAAAGAGAGTAAAGGAAACCAAAGGAAAGAGAGCTGTATATGGAAAAACCATGGAAAAATATTTGTTGCCCCATTTTCGGCTGCCATCAATAGATAGTGATCCATAATAAGGAAAATATAAGTTCTAATTTGTGACTAAGTAAACCCTAACCAGTTTTCCACAAATATTTTTTATATCTGATTTGTCTGTATTAAAAATTTTTTTTTTAAGTTGGATAGTGTTTTGCGTATTTTTTGTTGATACTCAATTTTTCATTTTTAAATAATTTGAATTTATTCGACACACCATTCCCCTTTTATACAGAAAATTGTTTTTCTCAAAGCATCGTTAAATAAAGAAAATAAAACAAGCTTATTCAACGGAAAGTAAGGAGCAACATTAAAACTTAAAACAGTTGAATAAACTTGTTTTTTTCTTATCGTTTTTTAAATAAAACCAGGATATATGTCTCCACCTCCAAGGAGAAATCCCCCTCCCCATAGAAATATCCGCTGGACAATTCTATCTTGCCGTAAATTTACCCCGGACAATGACCCTTAACATCTCGACACGTAAAATTGAATCGGCAAAGAGAAAACAAGACATATAAAGAAATTTCGTATATGAATTCTAGCAAATTCACCCAGTTTTAAATTTCTTCTGAAAATTTCATCCCCTGGATGCTTTCCTCTCCATTGAAAATTCTCCCGGCAGAATATTTGTCCTCCCTGCCCCAGCCGAAAAATGTATGCACACTTCCCAATAACAGATAAAACAAAGGACATTTTTTATAACTTAAAAACTTACCTCCAGGAGCTGTAGGGGGTCATTTTATCTCAAAAGACAGTTATTGGGCCTTTCAACTATTTTGAAGAAAATAGCTATCTCCAAATTTTGTTGGCATTGAAATGCACTCTCCTGGTCTGATATCCCTCAAACCAACACGGTAAGGGGTGCAACCCAAGCCCATTTTCAGGGGGACCCAGGGGAGTGGCCCGTGGGGAATTTAGCGAGGGGGGACAAAAATATTTTTGTCCCCCTAATTTTATATGGTCAACAAAAACTACTACCAACAGGAGTTTGGCTACTGACCCTTTCTCCCTTCCCAAACCATAAAAGTCTAAGGTATGTTATGTCCTTTTCGTTTTATTGAAAACTATCTGTATCTCGAACAGCGTGCTTTAGTTTTTCAAAACATCAACGACAAAAAGTGTAAAATCAATATAATAGTCCGTATAACTGTAAGGAACTATTGAAAATAATGAAAATTAATTCCAGGAAGCTCAGGGGTTTAAGGGTTTATTTCACTGTAAATTTTATTACAAAAAACTGTTTTATTTTACTGTAATTTTAATGTATTATTGAAAATTTACCAGCATTATTAGAAAAACGATCAGAAAACAAATAAAAAAAAGAATGTTTTTCAAATGAAAGTAAGTAGCAACGTTATAACATAAAACGAACAGAAATTATTTTCGTATGAGGATGTTTCACTCCTCCTTGATAAGTTGCTCTTTACCCTAAAGTTTGACTATTTTTAATTGTTGTCCAAAATTTTCTAACGGTGACTCCTGAAAGAGAAAGACTAGTTAATGTTAAAATGAGAAGCTTTTATATAACTACAAAAAAAAACATTGTATGTTTGATAAGTTTATTTTCAAAGCAGACACCGTTATTGTTTAATGCTTCAACTGCAACAATTGTTCTTTAAAAATTTTTATGTGTATAGTCTGGTTTATTTTTATATAGTCAACAGAAATTACTACTAAGAGGAGTTTGAGTACTGTCCTTTTCTCCTTTCCAAAACCATAAAATACTTAAGCCTTTTGTGTACTTTCCGTTTTACTGAAAACTATATGTATCTTTAACAGTGTGCTTTTTTTTTTCAAAACATCGACGACAAAAAAAAAAAATCACAGGCAGCGCAGTAGCGGTGCCTAAGTAAAGAACGATGTTGGCACAATGTATTTTTTTTTCAGATCAGAGGGATCTAGTAAGAGTCAGTGATCAGAGGGCAGCTACCCTCTCCACCCTACCCATACGTCGTATTGTCCTAAAGTGCGTCAACTAGAAATAATGAGATACCCCGTCTATTCAAAATAGTCTAAATATCATATAACGAGGCTTTTAGGGTTGAAACAGACCCCAGAGATTAGGGGCAAGGGTCATAGTTGATGCCCAGGAGTTATTTAAGGTTCTTATGGAAGGGATGGCTTTTAACTTCAGAAGAGGCTCAATTTTTCTCCCTTAAAAAAACTATGTAAATATAAAACGAAAAAAAATTAATCACAAAAACTTTTTGCACAAAATAAGTTTCCAAAAAAAAATAAAGAACTCCATTAAACCAAAAATTAAGAAAGAATATAAAAAAATAATCTACCAAGAATACAACTGCCATATATCAGTATCAATAAATAAATGAAACCCAAAACAAACAAAAATTAAAACAAGTCAAACTTATAACGAGCAGAAATTAACCTAAGGAGGGTTCTAAACTCTATGCTTTATAAAAGCTAGAATATAAATTATACTTTACTGAATTTTGTTTTAAGGTTTTCACTTTTATAATTTGAAGAAATAAAAAGTAATCGAGATTTTAAGGAATAAATATCAGCATATGTATATTAAACTAACAATAAACATTTTTTCATTAAATTTATTTGAATTTTTTTCACCGAAGTTCCAAGCCATTGAAAGAGAAGTAGTTCGTTCCCTTTTTTAGGGAGATTTGACATCCAACTGCTCTTTAGTAATTGTATACTCATTAAAGTTTGGATCCTCTTTCACGGACTCGTGGATGTAGTTTTTAAGACAATGAAATACATGTCTTTTTAGTTTCACTCGTAATTTTTATTCGGATGATGGGTCAAAAAAAGAAGAAAAGAGGCTCTCGTGGCACATACATCAACATATACAAAGAAAAAAAATGAAATTCTCAAGCTTGAAAGAAGAAATAAGAGGTATTTGAAAGAATATAAGCTCAACAGTTTAAGTAGCACGTGCAACTCAACATATGAATAGGACCAATAGTTATTCAAAATGACCCAGGATTGTTGCCTATAGATCTATGAAGCAAAGGTTTAATAAATTATTGATATAGAACAGGCACGTGGAAATGATAAGCTGTACCTGTTGTTCATGGAGTGAATGGATATTAAAGAGTGCATGGACACTAAAGAGTGCAAGGACATGGAAAAGGTTGACTACCAAGAGAATATGGTGGAATGTTTTCGACTGGAAGTAGAAAATAAGTTCCAGATTAATGACGACTATGATGAAAACAATAAAAGAAACCCAGAGCAAAAAAGTAACGTTAACAAAACGGTATACATAGCCAATGAATTATGTGAAGACAAATACCAGGGCTCTTACGCAACACAGATTTATAGTACACAGTCTGAGAGAAATAAATCGGCCTTTAATAAGCCGTCTCTGAATGTTTCTTTTTTGTCCAAAAAAGTACAAAATTTTCAAAATGATCGACCAAGCGTAATTAAAACAATACATGACGCCTCACTTCCTAAGCCAGTGGACCCACATATTTACGAAACCAAGAAATCGGCACTTAGATCTACTGAGGCTGCCATAATCTTAAGGACCGTTCACGAAACTGGTATATCAAAGTTTAGACTCTGCAAGAACCTATCCTACTGCAGATAGTATTTTTTTAGTATGTTCAGATAGTTTTGAATACTTACAAGACTCCAAGGCCGATGGTTACCGCTATAGCAGAAGTAGTGGGGGACACCCTCTGTTCACCCAAACTTCAGAAAGCAAGTTAATCAACGGATGATTGAAGGCAAGATAGTTCATTTGAAGAGTAATATCTTTCGATATGAATAATTTGTATTCAACTGTCCCCTTGAGCACTGCCTACATACAGTGATTCATTATGTTGGTACTTGTGACAGAAAATTCAGTTGTGACCCTCATGGAAGCCATAAAAAGAAAGAAGGAACAAAAGCTATCCCTTTTGTTCCTTCTGAGAAACCTATATTAATAAGAGCCAAAAATCTAGCAAAAACCGCAACAATGACACCCCGAGAACAATTACATAACGAGTTTAGCACGACAGTGAATGAGCTGCAGAAAAATATTCTAAAAAGTCAGCAGCAGGTAAAGGATGCCTTTTCTTTGGCCAGAAAAAGCAAAATATCCAAAGACACATGTAACATAATTCAATATCTTATGACGGAAACTGATTTTGTTGTGACAGAAAATATTTGGGGGCAAGGAGAAGCAGCCGTTACCTGTATATAAGAATTTGCCATCTTAGAAATTGATTACTTTGTAAAACACGGTATCCCTATAGTGTTCTATTCTGATACCAAATATAACATTGGAAATTACTGGGTTTCAGCTCTGACATTCCAATATCCTGACTTTGACCAGAAGGGGACAACATCTCTGATTTCATTTGCATTTTTACTTCACACATATAGATCAGCTGATTCGCATTAAGAGTTATTTATAGTTCTAATGAAGAAAGCACCAAGCTTCAATTCACCGCAAAATACTTTTGTGAGTGATAGAGAAAAGGGTCGAGAGGCTGCGAGAAAAAAAAATAGTTCTTCATATTCAGGCTGCTCATTGCTGGCTACACTATTAGATCAATGCAAAACATGCACTTCAGAAAATGGGGGCATCTAAAGAGGATATCAAGGTAGTTCAAGACGATCTTCTTCAGTTGCTAAGATCAAACAGTGAAGAAGAGTACTACCAAATGAGAACTGACAGGCTCTTGAAATGGTCCATCCCTGCATTTACCTACTTTCTAGATAATTTGGAATCTGACATATTGAAGCATGATTGTGTCTTCATCGTTTCCAAGATTCCTTATTTTATTATAGTCTTCTGAATAACCAACAAGACCACAGTGTCATTCAATGTTGTGATGAAAAGAGTTATACAACAAAAGCGATATATACCAATGGACAGATGTATCTTGGGTCTTCTTTGTTTAGACGATGAATATAATACACACGTGTCCCGAGGATCTAGGAGAATTGAAGATTATAGACTTCTTGAGAAGGCAAATAAGGAAAATGTAGCTCATATTAAGAAGTAATAAGATCCACTTGAACCGAGGAAAAAAATGTTTCTGCGTATGGTCCAAGAAGTAGACGTATCAGATCGCCTTTGCGATTCAAATACGACAAGAGAAGACCACCACCAAAGTAGTTTAGGTGACATAGCAGAAACTTTATGGAGAAAGGGACTTGTTACATTTTGCAACGAAAATCAAGTGCATCTTGTTTCAAGTCTGACTAGAAAGAAGTTTAATATTGTGACACCACGAAAAGAAGTAATTACTGCTAGAGGAAATAAAATTGTTACAAAGGGTGCTCAACGGAATATCTTGCCTGAAGTTTATGATTGCTGTTGTGATTTTGGAATCCCTGCATATCCTTGCAAAATAATAGTTTTAAGACTTCGAGGACATGCAATAGTAACAGAAAAATCAATTACACAGCTTAAAACACTCAGGAAAGTGAAACGGAGATCTAAAAGGAACATGACGGGAGGAATAAAAAGCTCATTAACCATTCAGGACTGTTATAATAATAAACCGGCAGCAGAGTCTCTAGCAGCCAATGAGTTGTCATCTACTGCTGATAGTGATTATCAGATTGAGGGGAGTTTTTTCCCATCAGTTAAGGAAACTGCAAAAGTTAACTTGAAAACAAGCCGGGAACAGAATACATTAGAAACGAGTTTCAGAAATGAAAAAAAAGAAACTATTGAAGTAGCTTCACCTAAAAATAGTTGCAAACAACAATCAAAAAGCTCTGACGGGACTCCTGATTCAAAAGATGCAAAGAAGGCGGAAGATGCACAGTTTATGGAAACTGTTCAAAAAAGGCTGCATAGTCCCACTCAACTGATGAAACCCCAAAAAAGGGTAAGGAGACTGAATCTTCCTGTTGAAGCTAACCAGTCTACAGCTCTTTGTCATAGTTACGCGTTTAAAGTTCCCATAAGTGATTTGTAAGATGAATCAAAGCAAGAAATCCAGCATCTAAAAAGGCTTTTTGGAATAGTCGTCAAATCTACTGATTGTGCTATCATAGAAAACGGTGAGAAGCTTGATTGGTGGAAATATACTGGTTTTTCCTTGAGGGACATAAACAGGTTTCCTATTATCTTTCAAGACCTTGAATCACTGCTGAAGCCTTATACTTGGCTTAAAACTAAAATTGTTTGATACCTTGTGAATTTTGTAACTTCTAGCTGTGCGTCAGCAAGAAATATTGAGAGCTACTCTACTTTCGATTTGACAAGTATTGTTGCTTTAAATACTTGCCCAGATACGCCTAGAGAGAGTTTTAGTGATGTTACGAATGATTGCAGTGTTCTTTTTGTTCCATTGTGTGTCAATATGTGGGTTATAATGAATACGGATTCAAAGAGTCGTTTAATTTCAGGAATATATGATTTCTCCAAGAAAATTTTCCATCTTCTTTATATCCAGAAACTAGTAAGCAATGCTCAAGGGAGGCTAGCTCTTTTCAATCTAAAAAATTTGATGACGAAAGTGAATAAATGTTAAATATAACTTGAAATTTGGTCTTGTAGAATATCTTTACAAGTAAATTCTTCAACCTCTGGGCTTCTTGGTGTTAAATATTCCCAAAACTACACAATTGAAATAACATAACTGGGTCGTGCATTGTCAATTGATCTTTCATCACATTCTAAGTACAAGACGTCAAAAAGAAGATCTACGCTATCTAAGAAATTCAAGATACATATGACGAGAATATTAAAATGGTAAATAAGAAAACTATTGAACTAATCAATAAATATAGAATCAAATTTCCTGTCCAGGTACTTGAGTCTCTTATAATATAGGACGGAAGAGCCACTTGTTATAAATGTTAAGAACATATACCATAAAACATGCAGATAACATTTGAGAACTATCCAGTAGTTGTATGTAGTGAATGATAATGAAGGTCCCTCAGGTACTTCTGCAGGCTATGTTGTGTAGAAATAGGCAAACATACACAAATCCTTAGTCATACATAAAAACACGCAGAGAGAGGAAAACACGGTAAGACACACAAAACAAAAAACTCCGAAAAAATACTAGGGATCACAAAAAACGCTAAAACAGACAAGCTAAACAACAAAACAGCAAGACTAAACATTCTAAATCATATGTTTTAAACGAAAAAATTCTAAAACAAAAATATAATTTGAAACACAGATACCATAGACACTACAAACTAAAAAAGTCACACATCTATATTATAAATCTTTCTTTACAACATGAACATCCGGCCAACGCTTGGAAAAACTATTAAAGCTAACAAAGACATGCTAAAACACGAAACAGATAAACTCAATAACTCCTTCCAAAACACCCTTTGAAACACGCAGAGGGCTACAACCGAGAAGCTAAACCGCGAGATATCACAATTAAAAATCCCAAATATTAGAGTTTCCAGCGGAAAACTTACAAAGAAGAATTACAACACCAGCAGCGCTAAACAAGATAATGTAAACCTATAAACATTTAGTCTAAACACAATAAATTAAACGTTTCAAACAAAAAACTTCAATCAATTTGTATCTACAACAACTCTAAAACAAAAAAGCCATACCACGGGGCATTTAGACTAAACATACTCAAACTTACGTTGAAATCGAAAAACTTACATACCACACTCGGAAACACCAAAAAAGTTAACACTAATGAGACCAACCAAGAAACCGAAATGTAAGTAACTTCGCCGAAAATTTTCTTTGAAACACAACAAAGGTGTTACGATCAAGCTCTACTAAGAGAAAGCACAACTGAACATCCTAAATCACACTCATCAAACAAAAAATTACCAAAAGACGCGCGGAAGCATCATTTTTACAAAGAAACTGTCTGGAGATACGTTGGGTCTTATACTTTGCTTCAGAGTGTATCTTGTGCCAACCATTAATTGCCATGGTGGAGTTAACCGCCTTGGAGTATCATGTTCTAGCAATCAAACAGCATGTTCCAACCGTTCAAATAGAAGTCCGTATAGATTGGACATCCAAATGAAAGACATCGTTTAAGAGATGATGACGGGTACCAGATGTTGCCACTAAAAAGGTACATTGTGCCCTGCTGGCGTATTTTGTCGCTATTTATAAAAGAAATGCACTTGGGAATTTTAATTAAGTTTAAGTGATGTAGTGTATAATTATTTACATTTAAGTCTAGGTTACACGGATCCTTTGATGAAAAAGGTATGAAAATTGCCTTAGGAATGCTAGTTTGTACAAGAAAGGTGTTGTTTGCCATCCATTGAGTTAAACAGTGGCGTGATTCGCCTTTGACCGTCTCGCTTTACCAAGGAACGGGCATATTCCCAACGTTGAAATAAAATTACAAATTGGGTTTCTAGTTGTAAGCCGAAACTGCTACCGGGTATCGGTAAAAAAAAAGGGCCACACTAGTCACTAGACGGCAACCTTCTCTGATGACAAATATTGTAATGAACTGCTGACACTTACCCATACTGTTCAGTAAGCATAGAGTATTTCAGAACCTTTTTTATGATATACCATGGTCCAGGGTATGGTAACGTGATTGAACGGTCAAACTGTTAAACTATATACCAAGAATGCATCCACACTGAGTCACAACTTAAACCTTTACCTATCTCCTCCGAAGGTAAATGGACCCCCTGTCTCTGTAGTCAATGATGGTATGCCTCGCAAACGTTTTCCTACTGCAAATAATATCATCTCAGCCTTTCTTTAGGTTGCTAAACTCCACCTAGGCTAGAAAGTCTAATATTGTGAATCAACTTAATTCTAATGAATCAGGCCAACTTACTTCCAATGAATCAGCTTTATGCTCTTTTTTTTAATTCTTAACACAACGGACCACCCTTTTTATCTAAAAGTAGCTTTAGCTCTGCTGCGTAACATGTAACCGTGCAATTGAAACCTCGTGGTTTTGACAAAATACACAGACAAAGAAATGAAAAATGGTACTGCCAATATGAAGAAAAAAATAATCGTTTCTACAGATGGGAAAGGGATAAGTACAGAACTCAAAAGAAAAAAGAAATAAGGAAGGAAATTTATCTGAAAAAAATACACAGGACCGCCGTGTCCAAACTCGCTGTTTTGAAACGTCGAAAAACATTTAGGTGATAATGATAGGTTTAAAATAACCCGTTCTCACAGATATGATATTGTTTTCAATGTCTTCTGAATAATGCGTTTTAATGAAATTTCTAAATTATTTATCAATAAAATTTGAATTCACAATAAACAGTTTTGGTGATTTAGATTTCATGTTAAATGATAAATTTCCAATATATTGCGCTCATGCAGTTTAGTGATAATACAAGCTCATAGTTGTTAAGAAGAGCAATCGGGCCCTTTATAGGAACAAACTGTAATCATGTATCCCAGCTCCATCCCTCACAACTTGAAGGAATATCAGAGGTGTAATGCCTAATGATTTGTATTCTAGTTCTAAATGACTTACTTGAAAAGTAGACAAGAATAGAGGTACTAATCGTCAGATATAGGATCAACTCTGCTTCGAAGCTAAGTGCTTTGCCTCTTTGTCATAACATCAAAACGTCACTGCTCCTATCCGTATAAAACATGCACTCCAGAACAAACGGGTCCATTCTATAATGCTGTGATAAATCCAATTTACGCAACCAGCACTCCAGACTAGCCTTTAACACCGGTCTAAAACACCTATCATCAAACCTCATCGAACACGACACTAGGGACTTGTAAAACTCATCAAAAAGGTGAATTTAAGATTCATTTAGACAACACGTCGAACAGCTCTCTACATACAGTTTCTTATAGAAGAATTGCTATTTTATATGAATTTTCTATCCCGAATTCGCCCTTCCTTTGCAAATGTTAATGATACCTCTAATGCTTCACTGTGTGTCTTGTATTTTTTATATTATAGTTGCTTGGGTCATAATAAAAGATTGAAATCAACTGCTAAATCTACTAAAT